>NC_067206.1:21638877-22238877 GCF_026262505.1 Trichomonas vaginalis G3 | reverse complement strand
TTCCATAGGTTCAGGAGTTTTGAAGGTTTTGCTTGTGAAGGCGTTGGTTTTGGCGAATGGTGTCGGAGTTTGTTTAACTTCAGCTACTTCAGTATTATTTATAACATTTGCTTTGTTTCTTTTCAACATCATTACTGCTCCTGCTGTAGCTAGCAAACCTAGTGGGAGACCATATTTTATATAAGGACTTGACCAAATGCTATTTTTGACAGGAGCTGGTGGAACACCTAACCTTGGTGAGACTGCTCTTTGCCATTGTGCAGCTCGTAAGAAATATTCAATAGGTGCTCCATAATCGTTTGGTAAAGTTTGTTTCATAGATGGTGAAGGTTCACGAGAGCTTGATGAAGAACTCATTTATAAGCTTTAAAAATAAACGTTCATCCTTTATTCCTCACTGTCGTCAGTTGCTAAGTTATAGTCATCTAATCTTATTATTGGGATTCCATTAGCACGCACCTGAATGGCAAAGCAACAATCCCTCATAAATCCAATAAGTGGCTTTGGTACGTTTTCAGTTGCTAGTTCAATAGGTCCTTTAACAGACAATTTGTATGTTATTGGAGCAGTAGATGTTTGACCTTGCTGGAAGCAAAAGTCCACTTCTGTTGGAAAACCACATAAGAAATGTGTGTTGTCATAGCTATCCCATTTATGTTCCACACTACCATCATCCACCAATGACCTCATAACATCTTCATTAAATCCTATCATATCATTGTTTGTATTGCAAGCGTTCGCAACCATTTCATAAAATACAGGTCCATATGATTTTTCAGGTTCTGCAGGCATATTTCCATAAGCTCCCATGGAAAGCTGAAGATATTTAAACTTAGGGTTCTCAAAATTAACATAATAGTTGTCTTTCTTTCTAAATAGTGCCCAAATACTTTTAACATTAATAGGCGTATAAGCTGCTGTAAATGTTGCACTTGAACTATCTGTATTCTTTGAGAATGAACCGTCCATAGGAATCCAATCCATAACTTTAACAGGAAAACATAAAGCCTCGTTTGTATAATGTTCTACAAGTTCTGTATAAATGTTAGGGTCTAAAGAGAATGACTTTGGATGAATGAAACATTCATTAAAATCCATCTTTGTTCGAAATAGTTGCTGGTTACAGTTGTAATAGTAACTGTTCCACTAGCTTCTACTGCCTTCGTTATCATAGTGAATGGTTCATTCCATGGAACAAATTTATTTGTCGGTGGATTTGAATCTGAAGCAAATGCAACTTTAAGAGTTGGATTGAAAGCAATGATATCATTTACAGATATAGATGTGCATTGTAAGGCGTCGCTACTGAACTTTACTTTAAGCTGAATGTTTCCTGCAAAAGCTGGAATAAATCGAATAGCTTCTAATGGAAGGAATCTTCTAACAGGAATTCTTAAACGAAGCTTAAAATCAAATGATTTTCCTGCTGTAATTGGACCACTAACAATTTGTCCTGTTCTGCATGTTCCCGAATGACTCCATACATCTTCATGTCGAGTCTTTGAGAAAACATCTACTTTCTTTATTTGTTCGGTAGTTTGTGAGTTTGAAGTTATATATGCTTCTTCTCTTGCGTTGTCTTGAGAATATACGATACGACCATTTGCAAGGATTTGATATCCAGCAACTGCATAGAAAGCGTCATCGAAACCAATCCAAAATCCTGGTGGGTTTGTTTTATTGGAACCTGAACCAATTTCTTTATCTGCAATAAATTGACCTTCCATTTTATACGTAATGAATGTATTGTAAAGGTCCAACATATTTTCACCAGGAGGTGAGAGATTGAATGTTACCCATGTGTTATCTTTAGCAGTTCCAGGTTGTGATGGAATCTTTGCGTCAGAATATTTTCTATTAGTGTCACCAATTTGAACTGCATTGTCTATGATATCGAAATATGAGCGAATCTGATGAATATGCTCTGCTGGAGTAAATTCGTTTAACTGTTCGTTCTGCATGTATTTACTTCAGATAAAAATATCTATTTACTTCATTATTCTCACTCTTCTTCTTGGTATTCGTGGTGGAAGTTGTTTCTTGACATTTTCAATGAACTGTACATTCTCTTTTGTCTCAACTTCTTTCACTGGCGGGTCAGGGTTCTTTGACTCGGTTTGTTTTTCAATGAAATTCACGAACTTTGCAATAAGCTCTTGGTTCGTTATTGAAAGAACATCTGGCTTCTTTTCTTCTTGTTCTATTGACTTTTCAGTTTGAACAGAAGGTTTTATATGGGCTTCGTGGGCTTCCCTTGCCATGCACCTTAATGTTGTCGCTCTCTGTATTCGCTAATGGAACCTTTCTTTTTCTTACGTATATTTTACCATCTTTACTCTGACTTACGTAATAGAAAGGATGTTGTATTCCTCTGCGTCATTTAATATAATAGACTCTCGCTCTGATTTTGACAAGCTCATTTTACATCGGTTAAAGTTTTAATTTAGTTTTTTATCTACAGTCAAATGACTCAGACAAGCCCTACGGACAAGACCCAAAGGTCATAGATGTTGAAGCATTGAAGAAAGAAATTCGCGAGCAAAATTTTATCCGAATGAAGGAACAAAAACAAGAACAAAAGCCAGAGAGACCAAAGAGAAAACTTAGTGAAAAACAACTAGCTGCATTAGCTGCTGGAAGACAAAAGAACCCACGTTTGCTGGCGAAGAAAGCTAGAGAAGAACAAAAAGCTAAAGAAGCTGAAGCAAAGAAAGAGTAAATGGTTTATTTTTATCCGAATTAAATGTATAGACAAATACCTTTATCTGTTGCGTTCAGTAGTGAAAACCCTGACGTCAAAATAAAGGGGAACAGAGTAACGTTTAAGTTTCCAACAGACTGGATTGTGAACATAAATGAAGAGAAGTACATTGGCATAACATCTATGTATATAACACGTGCTTTCAGAAAGGTTGACTTTATACTTCAAGTCGAGATAGAAAATGACGAACAGTCTTTAAGCGCCCAAAACATTCACATATACAAATACTTTAAAGACGATACAACATTGCAACAATGTATGATTTCATTTAATGAGATGTTCGAGAAAAGTTCAACATTGAAGTACAAACTTTACAGCCTTTACGTGAGTTTCTTGCACAACTGAAAGAAGAAGGAGTCAGCCACAACTTATAGACTTTCATTATGAATTTAATGAAAATGAAGATGGAACTCATGACTGTCAATTCATTGTATCTCACCATTCAATGAAGTCGCTAAAGAGAAAAAAAAATCCATTACGTATAAGATTTCAATCTCTGAACCAAGTGATGATTTCAAGAATGTTTTCAATTATGATGCAATGCTTCCGAGGAAAAATGAATTTTCAAAGATTGTAACACCTGGCATTTGGGATAGAAAGCAAGCAATACTTTACTCTAATATAGCCAAAGGCGTTGAAAATGAGTTCATTGGTCCATACAAGAACTTCACCACTTCCTAACCCTAAATACTATAAATTAACTGGCTTCAATCGTGAGTTTTGGATAGACATGTTCTCCACTCATGACCATAACTGCCCAGTGTTCTTACCTCCAGACCATAAAGACTGTCTCTACATTGAAGCACAACTCTTAAACTCTACCATCGCAGCAGTATTGTAAAATCTACGCTAGCTTTATTTTTATCACGAATGACCTCATTGCTGACAAAAATAAGCCGCTAGCGGCAAGGGCGAAGCCCATGACCTCAGAACTTCAACTTACGAATAAAGCTTGTTTTAGTCGTTATTGAAAAGTTGAACTTTTCAGCAAAGCAAGTTGACATGACTTACATAAGTCGAATGCAATCTCTTGACCATCATAAAGTGCTTTGTAAAGTTTCATTAAACTGAACTCAGAGTCTTTGTCACATGTTCCAACAGGTATGTGAATGTTTCTTATCTTCATTGTAATAGCATTGTATAGCTTCAGGAAACATTTCATTAGCGGTTAAAGCAATAACATCTTGCTTCACGCCTTTCATTCTGCAGTGAAATGCAACTTCATTTAAATCGTTTAGTGAGTAAGTCAATGTAGGTCTTCTTTCCACAAAAATATTGACTTGTATGCTAAACTTTGTTTTCCAGGTGTTATTTCTGCAAAGTCGCTATGAAATTGACCAAGGTTCTTTCCTATAAGTTCGCGACCATATCTCTTCTTAAACTCTGCTGCAAGCTTTGGGATGTCTTCATTATATAAGTGCATACTGTCGGTATCCTGGTAAAAGATTTGAAGTCCCATGTCCTCTGCAGTACAGAATACTTCATTCATAATACGTTTTGACATAGACAGAATATTAACACCAAGTGGACAGAAGTTAAAGTGTCTGCAAATGCTTTTCGTTAGCTTGAAAATAGTTTTATCTGAACCATCCAAACCTTCGAACTTCACTATATGGTTGTAATTTCTTATAGCATATCTTATAGCATCTTTGTCATTTACTATGGTTATTTTTGACTCAATAGGAGATAGAATAGTTTTGCCATAAATGCTGTTCAGAATGAGTTTTATAATTTCTTGTAAGGGTTTCCTTCTTTCTTATACTTTAACCTTAACTCAAAACTTCTTTACTTCATCTCTTATTCTCATATCTCTGTTTCCATCGTAATAGTATCCTTGCAACACTTCACATTTGACACCTTGATATTTCATGAGGTCTTGTAATGTTATATGGTCAACAAACATGAGACAGCAAGTGTTTGAACTTCTTGGAACGTTAAGTTCTGGATTTAGTTCAGGGTCGCAAACTATTAAATGAAAGTGTCTGGGTATACCAATCTCTGTTATCTTAATGAGAACAAAGAAGCCAGACATAAACTTTTCACCAATGGGTTCCTTTTGGTCATCATCGAATAAATGTCTCATGAGATACTCTGTGCTTAGCATCTCATCCTTCAATACTTTTGGAATTCCTTCTAAAGTATAAAGTCTTGCTATAGCTGAAGGATATAATGAAACAGTGTCGAAGTCAGCAATGAGTTTCTTTTTGCTCTTTTGTTTCATGTTATCTGACAACATACATCTTCCACCTTGAATGCATCTCGAAATAAATTCTCTTGGTTTATTTGAGAGGTCATAAAGATTTCCATTCGGGAAGTATACTCTGTTCTCAAACAATTTGTTAGCAATAGAACAAATACTAACGTAGTCATAAACGTTTAAATCAAACTCTTTCAATAAGTCATTGCGGAACTTTACAAAACCTTCTCTTAAAATTCTTACATCTTGTTTGCAGTAAAACGTGCTATATTTTTCTAAGTCGAAGTGGTTTTCATCTATTCTGCAACCTTTGATGGAATCTATGTTCTTCATAAATGTATCTGCATCATGGATAAACTTACATGCTTCAGAAATGACACCAGTTCTGTTGTCATTTGCTAACAAAACACTGCTGTAGTAGTTATATGGAAATACTTCTTTCGGTCCTGTTTGTAAGTTAAACATAGCAGGAAATAGTTTAAGCTTCTTATTTATAACACTGTAAGAGTCTTTTATAATAATTGCCCGTCCTTTATATAAGCCAGTTATTTGCATTGTTCGTGAACCTTTAATGATGGGAGTTCCTTTCACTTCTGTCATGTGTCTTAAGATGAAGTTTATGTCATAACTGAGGTTGTGAAAATATATTAAACTCTTGTCAGGAAGTCTTTCCAAAAATTCTGTTGCACAGTTTTGACCCCAAATGCTTTCACTAACTGAACCATCTTCACTGTCATAACAGATGTTAAAAGCTTTATGAAAGCCATCCGTACTACACTCAAAGTCAGCAAAGAAAACGTGCTCAGGTATGAATTTACATTTAGCTTTATTTACTTCTTTTGACTCTGCTTTCTTCTTCAGTTGTACACAATACTTTGGAGCATATGTCAAATCTTTAAATGGTGCAAGGTTCTGTTTATATAAGTCAGTAGTATATGTGAAAAGTTCTCCATAAGAAATAGGTTCGAAATATTTGCACTCCCACAATGTTTTCATAACATCCCATAGCGGTGTTGTTCTATCATAACGAACTACATATTTATCTTCTCTCTTTGTATATATTTTCATCTGTTTTTCAATGTTCATTCCACCACACTCCTTCAAGATTTCTATATAGTTTCGAATGAAGTATGTTGTCATTGGAAGTCTTTCATTTAGCATGTAGTGGTCTTCAACAAGAAGTAAGTCAATAGTTCGAACAGTTTCACATTCTTTTGGTATGTATCTCTTTATTTCATTATGTCTTGAGTCATTGAAATAACCAATGGTAACATTAAATGATATACCTGTTGCGTCAGAAATTTCTTGTACTTTACTTTGAGGAAAGTCTCTAACACGAATGACTTCTCTCATGTGGTCAATAGTTTCTTCATTTACTCCAGCCTGAATGCAAGCATAAACGAAGCAGTTATCTTCTGTCATAAGTGTTGCAGTTCTTTTGTTCAGTTCATTGAAGATTTGGTAGCGTTCAAGATTTATAGGTAATGTGCAAAGATACTTCCAGAACTGACCGCTTCTCTTCTTATAAAACTTCTTTTCACCATTATCTTTCCAAAAGCTTTCTATAAGTGCTGGGTTTCCTGTTTGCTTAAGAGCTTCCAAAATGGCTTTCTGGTCATTTGTCAGTGTGCTTTCATCTCTATATGGTCTCTTTTTTGGTTTGCCTTTCTTTACATCTGACATCGTTAAGCCTTCATATTCTGTTAAATCATACATCTTTATTCGGTAAGATTCTTTATGTTTGTCAAGAAGAAGTCATAGTGCATTTCAACAATACCTGCAGCATTTGCTTCTATCTCTGATATAAAGTTCTCCTTCAAGAGCTGATGTAGTAATGTTCCAATATTATTGAGGTTTAACGTAGAACATTCATACTTTCCACCAAGTTTATAACATACCATCCATCTCTGTTGTGAGTTTATTTTAATTTTCTCTAAGAGTCTCATGAAAACCTTACCAAAATGTTTGTGTAAGTAGTCTCTGTTTGGTTCATCTAAAGCTTCGATGTTAAAGTCAATGAGTCTATTGCCTGACTTCACATTCCTCTTCCTATTTTCTTCATCTTTCTTTAACCATCTCTCACCTTCTTTTGGTTTGTCGTCAATGGAACGAATGACATCGTTAGCTTTGCGAACTTGTTCTATAGCACTTTTAAACATCTCTCTTCTCTGTTGTTTCAGTGTGTCATCTCTCTTTCGTGTTTCACCAACGTTTGCATTTGTTATGTCAAACATTTCTCTTCTTACTTCATGAGGTATTGAACGTCTATGATATAAGTCAATAGCAACGTCATTTAAAGGAAATGCTCTTGCATGGACTTCGTCCTCGCCGCGTTGCGGCTTTATGAACTCATGAATTCTATCATAACTTATTGCACCATTATAGTCTTTAATGAAGTCAGCGAGTGCCTTTTTGTTTGTTGTGTAATGCTTTGCAACATCTATATTAGCTTCTGTAAGAAGTTGTTTTATTTCCGAGTGTTCTAACTTAGACAACTTCCGATACATCTTTAGTAGGAAATAAAAAAAATATTTTTTGAAAAATTAGATTAGATTTTTTTTAAGTTATTTTTCAAAATAATTTAATATTTTTATTTTAATGAAACACATGCAAGATTGCAAGTTCTTTTCATACAATGCTCTCGCTACTGCCATCAAGAATGAGTTCAATGGTGCTTCAAACGTCAATGTTATCTTTAACAAGAAGTTTGTGAAAGAATCTAAGTTCGGTCAGTATGTCAGACCATTAGCTATTGTCATTGACCGCAAACGTTATACTTCACAAGAGTTAGCAGTAGTTTTGAAACAAAAGGGTTTCTTCGTGAATGTCAAAGATACTCATTATATACTATTATAAAGAACTCCAACATTGACTTCTTCAGTATTGCTTTAAATCTTTCCGAACAGAAAGAATATAAGAAGGGTGAAATAAATGTGAAATATTATTCTTCATCTCTGAAAACAATAACGAACAAAGATGTTATACAAAAGTTCTTACCAAAGGTTGAAGAAGCTTCTATTGACATTGACGAAGGAAGTGAAATGGTTGAAGAAATTGACCCTGAAGCTATTTAAGCAAAAATATATTTTTGGTGAAGAGGTGAGATGTCACCTGTTTTTTCACCTCATTCTCTCTTCGTTAATGTTGTCGTGACTTCTTCGTTAATGTTGTCGTGACTTCATTCTTCCTCTTTGAAGTTGTCGAAATATTCTGTTATTTTTTCCTTCAGTAATGTTAAGTCTTCTTTGAAGGTAAGTATTGTGCAACCTTTGATGTCATAGTGTGTTTGAGGAAGAGTATTTTTGACAATTTCCTTTATTTGCTCATTCGGTGTCATTGAAATCGGTAAGTTTTCACGATAGAACCAGTTTCTGTCAGATTTGTAAATCTTAGCAAGGTCATAAAAGCTTTTGTTGTTTCTTCTGACTAAATGCAACATAACCATATCTTTATCTTCTTCATTCTCCATCTCTTCAGCGTAAATCATATACTTATAACTCTTTTCCTTTCCTTTTGGTACTGAACGTGGTATTCTTTTCTGTATGCTTTTGTCTTTGGATTCAATGACTTCATCTTTTGCTTGAAGTTTCTTTTCCATCTCTCCACGTTCTGCTTTATATAGTTCATCTAACATCATGAAAATATAACAAGCATAACGAGGTGAAGCCCACATTGCAACTGCATTTACTAAAAGTCTATGAACATAATAACCTTTCAAACCAGGAGCCAAATTCTTGCGATTTTCGTACGGAATCTCTTCCCTCGGTTTTCCGAGGGAAGCAATCATATGAGGAAATTCTTCTAAAAGTTCTTTTGCCTGTTGGTTTTCAAACCAATGATATGCTTGCTTTGTAGAACGAAGAGCGTTCATTATACTTTGCATTTGATACATATCATCTTTGACTGAACGAATGAGACGTAACTGTTTGTTATACTGTATGTATTCGTATTCTTCATTTATGGCTTCATGAACGATAGCAGTTGTTGTGTTCTCTGATGTTGACATATCTGTTCTTACATACAGGATAAAAAAATAAATAAAATAAAACTAACTTTATTTTTTCTATCTTTCACAAAAGACCAAAAATAAACGCTTTACATGTATTTTTCAGCAACTTCGTCAAATAATTTTATAGCTTTATCTATCTCATCTACTTCAAACGTTTCTTTACCTTTTATGGGAGCACCATACATTTTCTCAAACTTTTCAAGTAGTTCTGTTTCAGCAGCTCTCATATCATTAACGAACACAACCTTGACTCTATTGACTGTACTGTCATATCTTAGAGTTATATTATATGTCCTTCCTATCTTATATCTTTTTGTGTTGAAGTCCTTCGGTTTCTGAACGATGTAAAGTAAGCCTTCACTGCAACGTTCCGTATCGAATGAACCATAAGTTATGAAGTTATATCCAACAACTGGGTCAATCCATAACAAAACTATTGGTATAAGACTTTTGTCGATGAGATATGCTGTAGTTCCATAGAATTTTACTGATATCATAAGCTCAGGATTTCTTGTCAAAATTTTCTGAGTTGAAGCAATTCTAACCCAGTCCTGCGGTCTCTTTCCAGATGGAGATATAATGTCTGACAAAGAATATTTGTTGTATTTCTTTGAGTATCTTACGTTTAAATCACCTATTCTAACCACTTTGGTGTCATTGTCTATCTTTCCAACTGTTTCAAACTCAATGTTTGTCATTTCTTTCTTTAAGTCTGCATAGTCGTTTCTCATTCTTTCTATCTCTTTGACGGAGTAGTTATATTTCCTCATTGCTGCTTTACATTTAGAACATTGCGGATTCATTTTTGCGTTATACATTGAAATTTGACCTGCTAGAACAACTAAGGCGTCAATGGTTTTCTTTAACTCAAAAGTTGTTGGTTTTATCTGTTCATTCCATACCTTACCTCTTCTATCTTTATCTCTTATTTCCCATACACATTCAGCAACTAATGAAACAAAGTTGTCGAATGCCTTAAACTCCCCAGATTTATATATGTCAGAGATGTTCTTATATACCATGTCGCAATCTTTGTCCATAACTTTATGGTTGCAATGATATCCTAGAAACTCATAGTTTACTTTACGTATGAACTTCTTTATTTCTACTGAGTCAGTTGGTTTCACTTCTATTTCATCGAATTCATGAATAGTGAGCTTTTGTTGTTGGATTTCAGGCAATTTGGGTAAATGGTCAATAATATCCTGCATGTCATAAAGATACTGTTCATTTGTTTCATCTTTCGCACTACAGTCTAAATTACTTGTTAAAAGTTCTTGCTTAATTCTTTGTATTTCTGTCTCAAAAGTATATGAAGAAGGAATGAAGCTTTTCATCTCTACTAACATAGATGTTGGATTCATAACTAAAGAGTTTGGTGAAGTTGTTGTGGACAGAGTCCCGCCGTTCGCGGCTTGAAGTGTTGTAGAACCTATTGTTGAAATCATATCTTTACATACAAGATAAAAATTTTTCTTAGAAAAAAATTAGCGTTATTTTTCTTTCATAAGGAAATGTCAAAAATTCATGATTTTCGAGAGTTTTAGACCATGTTAGAAAAGTGGTTAGAAAACGTGTTAGATCTAACATTCTAACATAAATAAAGTTTATGACAAAAATAAATGGTACCATTAATGATATCATGACTGTTCTCATTCATGTCTGATTTACATCCAACGAAAAAGTTTAGAAGAATTTTCTTATTCTTTCTGGCATGTTTTTATCTTTCCAGTACTCCCGCTCTAATGGTCCCAGATGAGTTGGTTTAGATTCTCTCAAGTTCTTAGATGGTATAACATCTTCAACGCCTCCTTCATATCTTACTTTATAAGTGTCATCGTTTATGTTGTAGTCAAGTATTTCAATAACCACTCCTCGCTTTGCTTCGTCAATGGTTTCAGCAAGTTTGCCATTACTACTTTCGACTAATTTATGACGAGGGTAAAATGCTATGGAGTCGTCAGCAGCTTTTATAAGATATCCATTACCTTGCGTAGAGTCTACGATATAATAATTTCGACTTAACCTTAAACGTTTCTTTGTCAACGGTTTGTCGTCAAGAACTACACGAACTTTTGTACCAGGAATGAGAGTAAATTGTGTTGAATTTCTGATATTTTGTGTTTGACTTCGTTTCTTTTGTATATACTTTTCTTCTTGTTGTTGTGTCATTGAATTTGGTGTATGTCCTGTTGTAGAATGTGTTGAGGAATTATATACTTCGAGAAAATGTTTCATTGTTTCTTCGGTAAAGTCTCGCTCTTGATTTAAATCTCTGAGAGTCCTTATGAAGCGGTTAATGATACCGAGTATGTTATGGTTATGGTCTTCAGTAGTGTAGTGAGTTATGTTATGCTTAATGAGAAATTCTGTGATTTCATTGCTGAGGTATGCACTGTCTTGGTCTGATGTTAAAGTACTTGGGTTATGTTCTGCTACAAACTTTTGTAAAACTCTTAACACTTCACGAGTTCCTTTATTTCTCATTATATACGCAAAAGCTTTACGAGTGTTAACATTTATGAAGATGAGGAATGGTTTATGACCACATTTTCTGCTTTGAATGAGAGTGTCAAATTGGTATGCGTCAGGAGTGTTGGAGTAAATTGGTAAAAAGTAGTCGTAAGGGTTTATTTTTGTTTGATGTACAACATTTTTGTCAAAGAACCTTTTCACTTCAGCTCTGTTAGTAAATCCCCGACTCTTTGCAGCTTCATTGAATTTCTTAAATGACCTCCATGGATGTTGTTCGAATACTTCTTTCAAGCTCATTTATGTAAAGTTAAAGATTTTAACCAACTCGTATCCAAGCGTGCATTGTTATATAAGGAGGCATATAATCTTTTCCATTACCTGCTGGGTCTGTAATACCAGCTACAACATGTGTATGATTTCCTGCAGTTCCACAGAAAATACCTGTGCTAACATCTACTGGGTCAGTTGAAATATCATATCTATGCATTCCCTGTCTATCCGAACCCGCTGCAAGATTTGTATAACCTCTTTTTGTTATTGAATGTGAATGGTTTCCTTCCACAGATGTTCTTCCACTGAACCTATGCATATGTGAAGGAAGGTTTTCAATACCTATTTTCTTTGAACCTCCCATCTTCATTGACTGCGTATTAGTGTAGAATGGAAAACTGTCAACTATTTCATACCATCTACCACCAAATAAAGTGTTTGGATTTATTGGATTCATAGACGTATAAACAGCTCCTATAGGATATATTAAATCATATATGCTCATAACTCTATAAACATATTCTAAAGAACTTATGTCATTAAATACCATTTGGAATGTATCTCCCGGATGAAATGTTGCATTTGTTCCACTTTTATAATGTAATGTTAGTTCAATAGAATTATCCAAGAAAAATTCAAAAGTATCTGGTTGAAGACCTCTAACAAATTCAAATGGAGTTGATGGTTCACCATTTATAATTTCTGTTGTAAATGTCATTGTATCTGGTTTCGAAAATTTCTTTGTTAGTTCTGCATCCACATAAGTTTTGTCAGCTTTCTTATCTAACATTGCTGGTAGTTCATATGCTTCAAAGTTTCTGGCATGATCTTCGGTATTCCTGCAACTCTTATCTAAATTGTTTAGTGTATCTTTTACGCTTGTACTTGGATTTTCTAATGGTGCACTTGAACAAGGTCAAAGTTCAATATTATGTCGTCTGCTCTAACAGTAGTGAAGGATTTATGTGTATGGTTCTTGTCGGCTTTCTTGTCATATAAATCTTGAGCAGTGAATTTAATATTATGTTCATCCTTCATTGAATAAACATCTTTACATCTAATGTTTTCATCGTCGTTATGTCGTTCATCCGATGTTAAACCTTGTGGAAAGTTAGGAGGTTTACATATAATGCATCCCACCAGTTTCTTCAACCGTTCCTTCAATCTTTCTATACCAACAGTTGTAAAACTTGTATGTGTATGGTTCTTGTCTGCTTTCTTATAACATTGCTGGTAGTTCATGGGTTTCAAAGTTTCTGACATGACTTTCAATGTTCATACATTTAACTATTTAAGGAGTTTAGTGGTATCTTTTACGCTTGTACTTGGATTTTCTAATGGTGCACTTGAACCAAGGTCAAAGTTCAATATTATGTCGTCTGCTCTAACAGTAGTGAAGGATTTATGTGTATGGTTCTTGTCGGCTTTACTGTCTAAAGAAGTTTGAAGTTCATTTATATCGGAGATGTTGTGTTTATGAGATTTCAAAACTTTGTTCATTGCTTCGAGTTCAACTTTGTCAGCTTTACTTTTAATAGCATCTTCAAACGTTATTTTTGACTTAACTCTCAAAGTAATCTTGGTTCAACTAATACACCTTTAACAGAGAAAGTAGAGGCATAAATTTCATCGTTATAACTAAATGCTTCTTGTGCTTTACCTGTGTCATAATGTACAGTACAGCTTATGTCATAACCTTTAGCACGAATGTATTTATATCTTCTTTCATTAACATCTCAGTGCTTATTTGTTATTCTGTGTTAATATCCATGGTAGTCCGTTATAATCTGTTTCGTCTGAAGTTATATAATGAACGTGGTTTTTAATCTGCTTTTCGGCTAATTTCTCATTAACATCATTCACTTCTAATTCAACTCTTCCGCCAGAACTCTTATTATCATTAATCTTTTTCATTAATTCGGTAATTACGTCATAAAGACTATATTCTGTTTTCGGTTTTGTAAATAATGAGTCAAAATTTCTTTTTCATCATTACATCGCTGACATTAATGATATCACCAATTCCTTTTTCATTTATTCTCTTCATTAGTTCTGCAATAATGACGAATATATAATCTGTTAATTTATTCTCTTCATCGAGGGTTATAGAATGTTTTGAAATTGAATCATTAACTCCTCTAAATAAATCAATAACTTCAGGATACACGTTTTTAATGTCTTGAATAACCCGACCAGTATCCTCGCCACTATGTGGCTCTGAGCCCGTTGGGCTCTGTTGTTCATGTTCTTCGTTCCCGTCGTTACGTGGTTTTATATCTCTAACCATCATCAACGCAGCCATAACCGGAGGGTTTGTTGCTATCTGTTCGAAAATCCGTCGTTATGTATGGTATATCTAAATAATTTCTTTGTGTTTGTTAAAAACATTTGAACAAGTCTTTTAAAACCATCTACAAAATTTCCTGTTTCACCTAATGTTCTTGCAGCATTTACAAGCTCACCCATTCCCGCTTTTGACCCCAAAAACGTCCATATTGCATTTATTTCACTCTGTATAGTTGTCCATTCAGCGAAACTAATACCTGCATTCGCTAAGCTGAAAATGAACTCAGTGGATCGAACTTAATTCCACCTTCTTTTTTCAATTTCAACGAACTCACTAACATGAGATTTTAAGTATTCTTTCGTTAAAATTGTTTTCCCCGATGTTATGTCATTAACGAAACTATCACCGTCAAAAGTTAACGAATTCAATTTCGTCGTTGATGCTTTTATTTCATACACCGCTTTATCATAGTTTTTGGCTCACCTTCTTTAGAAGCATATGAAACATTAATGAATGAATTATATGTATTCGTGAATGAGTTAAAATCAATGATTTTCATTAATGACGCCTTTAATGATTCATTAACTGTTGAATCCCTTAAAACAATTACTGAACTGTCATGGGCTTCGCCCTGGTCGCTTCGGTCTGAAAGACCTTCAGGACTCAAAGAGTCGTTTGCGACTTTATGAAAGGTACACTGCAAACCGTCGAGTTTGGATCAAATGCTGTAGTTGGTGCAGGAATATTAATGATATAAGTCATTAAATCATTAAGTGACGTAAATAATGTTGTCGTTTTTGATTTAATTTCTTTAGCATCTGTTATATACGGTAATTTTATTTCTGTAGTTTCTGAATTAAAGATATTCGCTAAAATGTTTTGTAAACTGTTTTGAACAGCAGTATAAATCGTTGAATCCGGAACTCTTACGATTTCACCATCCTTAATAAAAGGCATTGCACATGGTGTAGTGCTTGGGTCAAATATTTCGGGATTATAATTCAACATATATTCTAACGCTTCATGAACAGACTTATATACTGTTGTGTCGTTTTTCATGACAACTTCACCATTTACAATGAATGGCATAGTACATGGAGTTAAAATAGGGTCAAACTTTTCATAGTCCTTCCATGTTATGTATTTCTCGGTATTTCCATCAGAAATAACAATATATTTGTCAGTAAGTGTGAGAGAGTATTGACCAAAATATAAACGTTTAGCTCTGTCAGCTTCATACGCATATGCAGCAATAGTCATATTTTAATGAGAATAAAATGTTGTTCTATTTGCAAAGTACAGACCCAAACGAATACGGGACAGTAAAGCTTCAAACAAACTTAGGTCTTCAGAATGAGCCACTTGCATTCAGAGTTGTTGACTTCAATACTATCGCTTCATTCGTTTAACAGATGAAACAGATTTCATGGAGCTTGAAATAGATGGAAAGAAGCACGAAATAAGATTTCACAATAATGTAGAATATAAGATGGAAACATTAGCTGGAGTGTTAAATGCGCTCATAAATACTACAATAAACAAGGATAACGAAGAAAACTTAATGAATGTTAAACTTATTGCAGGAGTTTTGAAGTTCAGTTATGCAAAGGAGTTTAAGATAACACGAATGAGTCATAGAGTTCAATTGCTTCTGGGTGCATACCATATGACATTTCCTTTGAAAAGTGTTGACAAAACGATTGAGATGAAATCTGTTCCATACGTATGTTATGGTAATTGTTTATACATTGAGTCAAAAATAGCTAATGTCACAGGTATTTCAGGAGTTAATAGTAAAGGTTCAGTAGAATATAAATCCTTCTGTTATGCAGTCAATTCAATGTTCATTCCAAACGTTCCTGTCATAGCAACTCATTTAGGTAAATGGGTTCGCATTAGTCCTCATAATTTGAAAGACATGCAATTCAGACTTGTTGACTTTCAAGGCGAGCCTGTAGAACTGAAGGCACCAGTGCGAATGACTGTTGAAGTTGACTTTTTAGAAAATATTAAATGCAACAGCTTACAAGAGAACTCAGAGCTAAAAATATAAAGTATGAATGTTATGTATTAGGTCATGAACTTTGGTTGTTGCTGTTTGATGAAACAAATGAATTAGTTATGTCAGTCAAGAGAACAGAAAAAGGCGTCAAAGGCGCCGAGCGCAAAGCGCTATATTGTGTTAGTGAAAACTGCACCAAGTCAATAAGATTAGGTTTGCATTATGAAGATGAGTTCGATACTGTTGAAGAAGTTTTGGACAGATATTACAAATTGCTTTAATTTACTAAAACATATTTCAAACAAAGTTTATATTCTGTTGAAAGTTTTGTATATTCATTCGAATATTTATACTTAAACTCAACTCCTGTAGTTCCTGGTGTTTCAATGATGCGGATGTTACCTATTTTCATGAATGGTGGCGTTTGACCACAGCATTCAATTTCAGGGTCGAGATAGTCAATGACACATTGTTTCCCTGTTATTCGTGATATAACATTTTCAAGGTCCTCCTTTGTTAAAATTATTTGGTTCTTGCTTATAAGATTTACCAAAAGCTTCTTATCGTCTTTGAGTAAAATTGTTTGGTATAACTGAAGAAGGTAATGGTCTACGTTATCTGAAGGATTTGTTTGAACATTTGTGTAAGGGTTGTCGTTGGCTTCTCTTGAAAGAACTTGGTCCAGTGGTGGATACTCTAACTTAACATCTGATGTAGCGTTAGCGTTTGAAGCTGAGTTTAAATTCACGGATTTCAGTTCTGGTTCTTTTTCTTTCAAACACTCTGAACTATAGTTCTTTATGACAATATTGTTTGTCGTTCGTGAGTCAACATTTGATGTTGGTTCAATTGGAACATTAACGGCACCAGCTAAGATGGATTTGCTTCTCATTTCATATAGAATAAAAACCTTTTATATGTATGAAATGAACAATATACTCGACAAGGGTTTGAATGTAAAGCTAACGAATGAAAATATTGTTGAATTCACTGAGACAGGTGCTGTGTATAAAGATGTAGAACTACTGAACAAAAGAGCTAAGGGAAGAAGCAGGAACATGAACAAAGGGTGGAAGCCTATAAAAATTTATGTCAATGATGGCTCAGGAGGTTCAAACATAAAGTATGCAGAAAGTTATAGAGTTTATGCGCTAAAAGGTGAAAAGCCTTCATTTAAGAACAGCTATTCTAACGCATATCCTCAAAAGTTAACGGATGGGGAAGTGGATGATATGAATGACAGCAAAAATATTAACAGAAATGGCGACAGAGATGCATGGAATTTGTTTACCATCAGTCAATTGAAGGTTAAACTTTAAAACAATGTTGGTCGTTCCCATGGAATATTTTTGACTTTAATGGTATTAGTCATGATATGAATCTCAAGGTATGAACGAGGAGAGATGAGAGACTTATATGCTTCCCAAATTTCTTCAAAAGGTAATGTTATACCTGACTGTTTCCAAATGAGTTCAATATCATAACGTGAGAAACCTTGAAAGATAACGAAGTCAGTTATGAGACGTTTTATGTTTAAAGCTAAAAACCTCCATGTTTGCATAAGTATTGCTACAGTTAAATGGTAATGTCTGACTTTAGTAATGATGTTAGCTAATGGTGAGTCAGGTTTTGACACTAAACCTTTACCAGCGAAGTCGTCGCAAACGAGCAGAGTGTTTGAAGGATATTTTTTGAAGGGGTATTTTTGAAGATTTTGATAAGAATGTAGTTTGTCAGTCGTTTCATATCGTAAACTCCTGAGTACTGACGTAAGTGGTGTTTGTCAATAATTCTTTCCATCTCCTCAGAAGTCTTTTGCATTCCTGACTGTATAAATTCAACGATGGCATAATATTTCCTCTTACGTCGAATGTAACGTTGAAGAAATTCAATGAGTTCACTGTCTGGAACTTTAACGACAGAGGCTTGAACTTTTGACATAAATGTTTTCGCTGTTGAGTCCATAGAGTCTGAAGTTGCTGATATAATGATTTGGTCATAATATGAGTCGTTTTCCTAAACGTTCTGTTATGAGTATATGACGAATTAAATTAAATGTCTTACCTGAACCATCTTTCCACATAGAAATAACGCCATTTGACACAGAACTCATAGTCCTTACTGAAAGGAAGAATGAGAGAAGAGTTAAGTTTGTCTGTAGTTTCATTCATGTCTTCATCTACGTCATGTATTAAATGCTTCATTTTATCTCCATTAAAAATGCAAGTCAGAAATATTCAGAACATAGCACCGAGTCTAACTGACAAGAGTATAAAGATATACTATGAACACGTTATGATGAAACCTACCAAAATTCAAGAAAGTCAGTTACTTATGAATATCCAAGGCACTGGGTAGAGTATGTAGGAGGTGAGAAAGCTATTGAAATCAGACAGGTTCGAAGTATTCCAGCAGGAAGAAACAATATTATTGAAGAACTTTAATGTTTTGAGGTATAATGATGAAACAAAGAAGCAAGATAGTTTTCCTATTGCTGTGTATGTGAACCTAGACACAGGAGATGACATGAAAGTTTTTAATACAAAGCTTCAAACGGTAGTGAGAGAACAACTGACTGCGGAAGGACATCCATTACCTTCAGAAGTTAGCATAGCATATAATTTTGAAACAAACTCAATAGATTTTAAAGTCATCTCTGCAAAGAAGTCAGGTTTTACATTTAATGAAGCAGATGTATATTCGAATGAAAACTTCAAAGCTATTGCATGGTTAGATAATGACGATTGCTTTAAGAAAATATTTAAATACGTGACTCAACGATGTCAATAGATGACCTTCGTGGAATGTTACATCGACGTTTACAGTTGAAGGTTCAGCAGGATTGCTTACAAGATTGTCAATTGGTGGTATTTGGTCTCGTGAGAACATTGTTATAAAATCCAGTATAAGTGAATTTGCTGAAGAATCTATATTATGTCTTTCAAACTACATGTATTCGCCACCGAAGCATTATAGTATAACAACTTTGTCAGTAAGTTTAACATAAGACTTGTCGAACCTTCTTCAATGAAAGATGTTGTGCTACCTTAAAGATGGAAAGGATGGACTCATTATTGAGATGATTTTAATAGCATATTAAATGAGCTTGTTCTTGAAGGTCATTCATGATGAAATAACTGTTGTAGAAGATGTTAGCAATTGTTCAGACATTTTGAAGCGAATAGATGATATAAGAAAGAGAGTTTATGAAGCCGCAACGCGGCGAGGACGAAGTCCATGAGAATGTTTATGTTTCATTGACTTTCTCCAGTAACGAGAACTTTTATGAGATAATATTGAAGAGAGATGATTTTAATATGGTGTAAATGGTAGCTTGGGCAGCTTTAGGCGCAATGGGAAACAAAAGCATTAGCATTTGGAGCAAAAGCACTTGGAAGCTTATGACGCAGTAAATAAAATGAGTGGAGGAAGAGTTTCGAAGACATTAGATGCAAATAAAGGAAAGATTGGAGGCTGGGTTGCAAAGAAGTTAAGATTAAATAAAATAGGACTCATAAATAAAGCATCCAATTTGGTTGCGACTGAGTCAGAAAATGCTTTAGGAAAGGACGATGAGTTTGCAAAACACGCAAAAGACTTTAATGACCAGATGAAAGGTGAAACAATGCATTTAAATAGAGTCGATGGAACTCTTCCTCCACCAGTAGTTCTTCCGTATGGTCCCTATGGAATGTATGGAAACCCTTACGAAAGACCATTTGACCCATTGACTGGTGGAAGTAACTGGTATCATTACGGACGAAGAAGAAAGACAGTTAAGCTGGAGACAGACGTGAAGAAAGCAACTAAAAAGAAACCAAGGAAGAGAGTTATAAAGTAATGAATTCAACGGGTGAAAAAAGAGGTGAAAAAACAGGTGACATCTCACCTCTTCACCTAAATTTATTTTTGTGCTATGTTTTCATACGTGTGAGGGTGGTGATATCATTAATTTTTAAGTTTATTTTTAAGTTTATTTTTATTTTTATTTGGATGTAAATGACAGAACAAAAGCAACTCATTCGAATTCCACAGTATAACAAACATACATTTAAACATTTATTCTTCCTTCCTGAGCATAACATGTTCTTTCAAATACATCCGAGACCAGTTGACTTTTCATTGACTGTGTAAAAGATAGAAATAGTTATATCATTAAACCATACGATGACGAAGGTAAGTTATGTAAATTGTACGTTAAGAAGTTAGAGAAAGTTTATGGCTTCAAGTATGACTACAATAGGGTTAACACTGATGATGAAGATATTGAGGAAAATTTATGAGAACATTAGTGAAGTCGTTAGTGAGAACGATAGTGAGAACGTTTATTTTTTACATTAGTGAGTTCGTTAGTGAAGTGGTTGGCGGCTTTGTAAATATTTAAGGTTAAATTAGTTTTTGCGTTCATGTTGTAAAATATACGTTAACGGTTTTGTAAAGTGTCAAATTCACAAGTATTGGGTAAGGAGGTGCGCAGTGCCACCATACCCAAGACTTGTATACTAACTTTTTCTGAACCGTTGTCGGTCCAGAAACAATAAGGGGCGCCAAATTCAATGAAGGCGGAAGCTGCAACGTTCGCTGTCGTCGCTGCCAGCATATCTGGTATTTGTATACACGCTAGGACTTTGCGGCTAAAATCGTCGATTATGCCATAAATATACTGGCCACGAACACCCCTAAAATAATGAACATCTGCGTGCCAGATAAGATTGGGTGAAAGCGCCCAATATCTTACTGCTGTTTCTGGCCCGGCATGCTCTAATCGCGTCTTGGTGAAATGATTTTCTTTGAAGTATCTGCGTACTTCTCTATAAGATACATCAATTTTTGTAATTTCAAACGTTTCCATTGTTTTGTTTGACCACAGGGAAAGGCCCAGTGGTCATGTATCACAGCAAGAGCTTTGATTTGGTCGTAGGGATTGACCCTACGACCTTTCTTGCCTTTAGGCAATGGGATATTCTGTAAGCTAAATTGATTTTGTAAAAAAGAGTTTGAAACATCTAAATATTTGAAATCATTTGATTGAAGGGTTGGGGCGATGGGAACATGGGTGCAAGCTTCTTCCCATGTCATTTTACCTTCTTCAATCTGATTGGAAATACCAATTAGGTAAATTCGATCGACATACCCTTTGTAAGGATTCATTCTAATGAAGTACGTTAACAATCAAAATATTCTATAAGTGTCTAGTATGGAATTCAAAAGAATAAAGAAAATGGTAACGTAAATAAACGTATTATGAAATAATTTATAATTAAAATGAAAAAAAAGAAAAAATAATAAGTAAAGTGACTAGAAATGAAAATTAAAATCAGTGTAAAGTTTTATTTTTTTCTCGCTGTGAAACGTATTCGGTCTTTTTTTTAAAAATTAATTTTTTGTTAGAGATAAGAGCTAAAACTCGGTAAACAACTTCTTTATGTCTAGAAAATTCTATCTTGCCTTTTATTTTTTTCTCGCTGTGAAACGTATTCGGTCTTTTTTTTAAAAATTAATTTTTTGTTAGAGATAAGAGCTAAAACTTTGCAGACAACTCCCCCATGTCTAGCAAATTTAACATTCGTCTCCCATTTTTATATATTTGGTTTAGAATGTTCGAAAATGCGTAATATGGTCATTAATATTAATTGAAAAGAACCTTGAATTAATTCAATCTGATCTCACAAAATATTTTAAATTACAAACTTTGTAGTTTGAATAGATAATTAGTATTAAACTCAAATAACTAGTTTATTTTTGAATAAAAATTATTTGAATTTATTCAATTTTGTGAATTTTCCTTCAAAAATCAAGTTTAAATATCTTATTTGCCATATAATTATAAATACAATGAAACATATTCGAAATTGAAAAGAATGACTTTTTCTGTTCTTTCAATCATTCAATTTGAATTTTGCAATATTGGATTTCTCATTAAATAGCTATTAAAAACAACAAGCAATTTAACTTACATTCAAATTTATTTGTGTTATATTCAATCTTCTCAAAACTTATAATTTTCGGCTATAGCATGATTATATGCTATATAATATAATAAACCTATAATAGTATCATTCTTTCAATTATTTGAAGAGAAAACCGAAAAAATCTATTTTCGGTCTATAACAAGAAAATTCCTAAAATGCTAAAAATGAATTTTCCAAACATGCTTTTTTATCTCATTTTTTTGATTTTGAAAAAAATTTGGAGAGAAGAACTCTTCGTTTTTGAACTTTATCACGATGGTTTTAAAGTATATTAGACACATGTATTGATATTACTATTTTTGTATATTTTGAGAGAAAATCCCTAAAAAGTGAGAAAATCTAAGACGGTTTGAGAAAATATATAAACTATTGAAAATTTGAATTAAACTTCTAATTTGGAAAAAAGAAATTTGGAAAGAAGAAAATTCAAAAATCGAGATTTAGACTCAGCATCAAATGGAGAACAAAATGTTTCTTCATATGAAGGAAAAAAATTTTCTTGTGAACAAATAGAGTTTTTAAAATTTTATTGTATGTAATGAAATAAACAAATATTAAAATTATTTTTTGATAACAAGAAAATTCCCAACAGAAAATATTTGAGACAAAGAAAAAAAGAAAATTGAAAAATATTACTCTCCTTTATATTTCATGAGATTTTAAATTTATTCTCATAAAATTGACAATTTTATACGTTTAGATGAAAATAATTGATTTTGCTTGAAATAAAAATTATTGTTTGCTTACAGCTATCAAATAGATTTTTGCTATTTTGATTAAAATTTGTTAATCAAATTAATAAATTTTTTGTAAATATCTTAAATATCTGGATCACTCACTGATACAATGAATTGAACGATAAAAATAATACAAACTCAACTAAGTTTCCTGTCTTTCAACTAAAAAAAATTATGCAAATTAAATTAAATTGTTTATTCAAATATAAAACAAAGATGAAGTAATTACAGTTATCATAAACTTTATGAATAACTCTGTAATTGGTTCAGATTTTCGTAAAAATATTTTTATTAATATCGATAAGAATACGTTTACCTACTATCACAACATATCGATAAACAAGAGTAGAGTGATTTTTATCATCGAAACTTTTTAAAAGCTGTAAGCTGGAAGGAAAAATCTTGTTTTTTCTGAGTTAGTTGTAGAACTATTGATGCACGAGTTATCATTGTGATGTAGAAGGATGTCAATGTACTGACTGAAGGATATGAAGTGAATTGAATTTCATTGCATTTCAATTTGATCAAAATTTGTTGAAATGATATGAATGTGTCAACATCTGTATCACTCTCTTTCACTCCTTCCCTATTCTTTCGAGAACGAAGCTAGCTCGGCTTTCGCTGAGCGAATTGACACTTTTGATGCCCTAAACGTACATGCTCTCAAATTTATCGAAAAAAATTATGCCACCTAAACTAGTATATTCTTATTTTAAATATGATATTATCCTTAGAATCCACACTAGAATATATTTAAATCAACTTTTAAAAAAGTTCGAATCCTGCGCGCCTCACTTTTTAAATTTTCGAAAAGGAAAATTATATTCTCCTAAAATGAAAACAATTTTCCGAATTGACATCCTTAAAATAATCGAAATATGAAAGAAATAAAACTTAATAAAAAATGAACGTTTATAATTTTTCATTATGGATTATCCAACTACAACTACTGATTTCCTTGATGGATCAACACATGATCACTTAATGTTACGGTTCCACATATGATTTAGATCATTCTCCTTAATATTTATCGAAGAAAAACGCCAAATAATGAAATTTATTTGGTTTATGCCCGCTGAAGTCAATTTAGACAGATTACAGTCCAAAGGATCCAGTAAAAATCACAATATTTTTACACATGGCCTTAATGAAAGCCAACAAGAATAAAATTCTTGCAAATTATTCAAAGAATTGTAAGTTTCATTGGCAAAAATGAATAAAGATATTGCTTATATACTATTTTAATTTACTAGCAATGATTTTTTGAGTCTTATTAAGTTTTTTTAAAAAATTAAAATATCTAAATTTACATATTTTTAAGTTTTTGTTTTGAATGCACTGCCCAAATATACTCAATGTAAGGATACTATTTATATTAATATTGGCTTCTAAATATCAAGGTTTACACCTTTTTGCCCCGTTTATACCTTTTTCTCCCGACTATATATATATAAGCATCTCAAAATCTATTCATTTAATATTTTGTTTTTGGATATTTCGAACTGCTTGACAACACCACATGATATCGATCCTCTTCAGATCTAAGCATTTTTCTCGTTCTCTGACCAGTTGAGAAAAATTAATTATGGTATATAATTATTTCTTTCAATAGAAACGATTCATAGATACTTTCGATTGCTTGTTGTTGGCAAAATACCACGACCGAATTCCATTGTGTCAGAATATGACCATAAATATTCAGGCAAAATTTGATTTCTGACATTCAAAAGATCAAAGATCAAAAACCATATGTGAACTAGTAAAATGCTAGATTTTGTTCAAGTTATATCAAAAAATGTAATTCTCGACTTTATTCAACAAATTGGTGAATTCGTTTCTTCTCAGGCAAACAGAAGATTGTTCTGATAATCGCTAACGCCACCAGCAAGAAAGAACATGGAGGACATATGCATTAGGGCATTTTTGCTCTAGTTTTGACAAAAATAAGTTGAGTGCTTTTTTTTTCAAATTCTAAAAAAACGATAGGATGGCACTTTTTGACAAATTAATAAAATGTTCACCATAATTCTATCTTTAGAGGATGACAATATTTGGAATAATTACTTCAAAAGTCAATTTACAGAAGTAGAAACTAAATATTGTCAAAATTGTAATCTTTCAGCAGGTAAAGGTCAATATTACTTAGATGAGTGCAATTTTTTTGATGATAATAACCGAGTTATCTACTTTGATTCCATTTCCAACACTTTATTACTGCATAACCGTTGTTCTTTTAGCAACTGCACTTCAGAAGAAAGTGGAAGTTGCATTTACTTCAAAATCGGCAGTAATAGTTCGATTGTTCAACGAAAATTCTGTTGTACAAAATGCCAAAGCCAAGGTGAAGGCCAATTTTCATATACATATATTGACAGAGATAACTTAAACTTTTTTATTGAAAGTTCCCTTTTCGATGTAGGAAAAGAAAGTGTTGGTTGTTCTATTTACGCCGAACGTGATAATATCGTAGTTTCATCAACAAATTTCTCATCATGTAAAGCTAGTTACTGTCCTGCTGGTTGGATTAAAAGTCCTTTAGGTAAATACACAACAAAATATAACTATACAACTATTGTTAATAATTTAGCAACAGAACAAATGATTCTAAATATTTGGAATTACGCATTGATTGATTCATGTAATATTATAAATAATACCATTCAGTCAGGAACTGGAGTTATTTTCCATGAACAAAATTCTCTTACTGTAAAAAGTTGTTCTTTTATTAACAACACTGTTCCTCAAGGTTCATATTTGATATATAACAGTTGGGATCCAAATGAACAAACAACAGTTGATAGTTGTTACATTGACAATTCGACTTCATCAACATTTCTTAGAAATGTAGAACCTACTAATACAAGAAAACTATAGGGTGTCCAAAGGTGTGTTTAGCACAAACCTGAATACTGCGAATAGAAATAAACAAGTTACATATATATAAAGTTTATTTAAATATAATCACCATTGGATTCAATCACGCGTTCGCAGCGATCGATCCAGGCTTGAAAGACACGCTTTAAATCATCATGAGAAAATTGCTCAAATTGCTCTCTTACAAAATTTTCAAGATCATCTGGACTCGCGAATTCGCGTCCTTCAGCTCTCTTTTTTAGCGTGCCGAATAAATAAAAGTCAGAGGGTGCAATATCAGGTGAATAAATTGGGTTTGGAACAACTTTGACATTGTTTTCCACCAAGTAATTCATTACCTTATGACTTTTGTGAACTCTTGAATTATCAAAATGAATTGCAAACTTTTGTTTTTGTTGTTTGGATTTCTCAAACTCATCAGAATTGATAATTTGAGTAAGAACATTGTCAATTAGATACTGAGCATTCATCGTATTAGGTTTTTGAAGAATATCAATTGCGATGATGCCATTCACGCCCCAAAAAACCGACAACATCATCATTGGTGTGTTAATTTTTTTCTTCGGGAATGTTTGCGGATTTTCATCCTTCGGGATCCACATGATTTTGGCTTCTGTTGCATATTGAAATCAAGACTCGTCCCCTGTTACTAAAAAGCGAAACTTCTTGGATTGATACGCACCCAATATAGAGAGGAGCTCTTTCGAAGATTGGACTCTAGATTTTTTTTGAACTGAATTAAGGTTGTGCGGAACCCAACGTGTATACGCTAGTTTGTAGTTCAAATAATTGTGCAGATAATAACTGACTGTTGTATGTGGTATCTTTGTCATCTCCTCTATCCTTCTGAGTGATGCTCTTGGGTCTTCATCTAGCGCTTGAAGAATTGCTTTGATTTTTCTTTGATCCGGCGATTTTTTGTCAATTTTTATGATGGGCGCCTTTTTGTTCATGAAGTGATACATCCTAACATGATACGTTACAGTGGAATAGCTAGGAGCATCCATACCGAAGCATTTTACCAATGTCTCGTAGATTTTTTTACAGTCTTTGCATTTTTTTGCAAGAGCGAGGATGTTTTCTTTATGATTCATTAAAAAAATGAAAAAAATCCCGCCAAAATTTCCCGCGAAACTGCCTCTTGTCTCAAAATTCATTTTATATCCCGGCATGGCGCCAAAATACAACATACTCATCATATACATATATTCATATTTTTTATTATATATTTATAATCAGCATATATCTCCTTTAATAGTCTCATATAGAGCGCTGTGCTAAACGCACCTTTGGACACCCTATATTTACTAACAAATTGATTCATCTTTCAACTGGTAATTGCCAAGCAGAATTTGCAATTATCAAAAAAACCAAATGCATTGAATATTTCTCTCACCGATTCCCACATCGTCGTTGATTAAAATTGTTAATTAATTATTTATCTTGAATAAAATTACTTTTATTTATATAGAAACTTTCTAAAATATCCGTATTCTGTGTTCTGTAAAAAATTCAATGATGACAGAATTTATTACATTTCCATATGGATAAATGAATGTAATTAAATCCTACTCCAAAATTAGCATGGAATATGATAATATTGATTATTTATTTATTTTTTGTCTGGTGAAAAGTCTCGCACTTCACAATCTCATAATTTGATTATATTTAACATAACTATTAGTTGTTGTTGTATAGAGTTCTTGATTGTAACATCAACAAAACTTGGAAGATGGAAGTCAATGTCATTCGAATCTAAATATTCATGAATATATGTAATATACCTCTTGATTGTAATATCAACAACACTTGAAATATTGTTCTTTAATCAATGATTTATTACATTATCATCTTACTTTTTTTATACTTCTAAAACATAAAATTCATTATTTATGAGATAATTAATAAAATAAAAAACAAAATAACTTTATTTATTTAGATTCTTTTGGGATGACGAAGCGTGGACATAAGTTGTTGATAGACTTTAACCAGAATTCTGAGAATTTCTGTGTTTTTCTTTCATGAAATTGATATATGTTTCAAATGATGTAACACGTGACTTCATTTCACGTTGATATTCCTCAAATGAGCGATTCCTTTCAACAATAACGCCGCGATGCATAGATGTGTCAATAGATGTAATAATAGGCATCATTGCGGATTCAACAGACTTGATTGCATCTGATTTCTTTGGTTTCTTAACTGTTTTCCTTCCTGAATTCTTCTCTTTCGTTTGTTGATCTTGACTTTCTGTTTGACTGGTCATAGAAGACAATGGTTCCATTGTTAAAGGTAATGTTGGCCATTGCCGGACATGGAATGGTCTGTCTTGGTCATCTGGTAATTGCATGGACTTCCTTTCTTTGTCTTTAATCAATGATTTCAATGTCCTGCGTTCTTCATTGGCAACTGGACCTGGAATCAAATCTTCTAATAATGGGAATTTATCAAACAATGACATCAATGAAGATGTGATTAATGGTAAATGTGATGTGAACATGTTCATTACGTTCTTCTCTGTTTCGATAATAGAGTTCTCGTAGTTTTGGATAACGGTTAATTCATTCTTACGTCGTTCTTCTTCTGAATTATACAATTTCTTTAATTCGGAAATGTTGTTTGAATCGGATAATTTAGGACTCAATGCTTTGACGTTTTGATCGCGTTGTGTTCTTAATTCTTTCATTTTATTGTTGAATTCGTCTTTGTTGTCAACAGTCAATAATTCGATTTTATCCGCATAATACTTAACAACACAATCATATATTAAAATTCATAAAAACACTTGAAATTCTGCGAAGTCTTTCTCCTCACTATTCATTTACAGAGTATGTAGTTCAGGGGTATTATTGTGTACTTCCTCTTATACCCATGCAAATTTAATCTACCGATTTTTTAAATTCACATGAATTTTTAATTAATTATGCAATTGAGAATTCAAATCTTCACAAATATTTGAAATTATATTCCAGATGTTTCCGCAGATTTGATAGCGATGAAATATTCAAAAATGTTTTTCATATCTTAAACCTTGTAGAAGTTACAACAGAATATTTATCAGAAAATCAGGATCTTTCTGAGAAACAGATCTTTATTTGCAACGATATCCTAACGAGGGTTAATTTAATTTAATTTTTATTTTTTATTTCAAGTTTGAGTAAACTTTCAAGATAATCTATATAAGCCTTTTGATGTTCTTCATCTAGATTCTTGTTTAATATGTGATGAATTTGATTTTTTTTTTGAAAATTCAAGATAAAATTCTTTTTTATCTTGATCAACAACATGAACAATTCGAGTACAGCGTAACATTTCATCAATATTTTCTGTTTTCTTCGTTTCTAGATATTTTTCAAATATTTCTTGCGGAATCTCATTTTGATATACCCATTTATTTTTTTCCGGATGCTGATCTTTGTACTTAACGAAATATTGCTTGACTATTCGCTCAGAAACAACATATTCGATCTCTTTTCTCTTTCTCATTGAATATTTGTGACACTTTTGAATTCAATCAAATCAAAAATATTTGAAATTGCTAGAATTTTTTTCTTTCTCATGAATATTTGAAATGACTCAAAAGGAAAACTCGTTCGATTCAATTCAATTTTGAATCAGAATTTTTTCAGGACCAATAAATCAAATTATGTTAAGAAAATCTTTTTTTAACTCAGAGTATCAAAAGTACGTTAAACCTTCAATTTTATCTCATGTCGGAAAGCGAACCGACAATAGTGGAAGAGAATCAAACTATATCAGTATCCATCCAAGCTATTGTTGATGAAGAAAAAGGAGATGGAGCTGATATGCTGGATTTAATTCAAAATGAATTGAATTCCCGTAAAAAATTGAAATATAGAATGGAAATACCTGAAAATTCCCCAATTCCAATTCTCAAGGAAAGATATAGCAAATTAAAATTTACAGATCCTACAGAAGCTGCTATATTTATTGCAAAAGATTCATATAATTCTTTTTATCCATTAAATTTTGAGCAAGGAAAAAAGTTTCGTTGTCCTAACTGCCAATTTTGCATGGAGCTTGTAAAGACTCATGAAAATGGTCAACTTTTCTTCATTCCAGTAATTAAACACGAGCATAGAGCAAAGCAATGCAAGCCGAGTAACAATATACCAAAAATTCTTAAGTTGCAAGCAGGAAAAAAAGTCTATGAATAATTAATACACCTTTCAAGTGTACGGAGGCACTGCGCACTTACTTACCCATTATATGTGAATTTGACACTTTACAAAACCGTTAACGTATATTTTACAACACAAACGACAACACTAACTTAACCTTAAATATTTACAAAGCCACCAACCACTTCACCTCACTAACGTTTTCACAAACGACTTCACTAATGTAAAAAATAAACGTTCTCACTTACATAAGTATTGCAACTCCTCCCATTGCTGTGCTTCACATAACAGCTCATAATCTTCTGACTCACTTTCTTCTTCATATAGGTCAAAATCACTGTCAAAATAAATGTTAGTAAGTTTTGACAAAGCTAATGAAACATGTTTACCGTTTGTATCGTATGCTTGTATAAACTTTCCATTATGCTTGTAGTCATAAACGCTCAAACTAACTTTACCCTTTCTCCCTCGTATCTGATAGAATGTATTTTCACGAGGAACGAAGAACAAATTCTTGAACTCATGACCGTTGTAGTTTGTTATCTCAATAGTTTTCGTCATTTATATAAAAATAAAATAAAAAATAAAATAAAAAATAAACTTAAAAATTAATGATATCACCACCCTCACACGTATGAAAACATAGCACAAAAATAAATTTAGGGTAGAAGGTTAGATCTAACCCGATTTCTAACCTCTTTTCTACCCTGTTGAATTCATTGCTTTATAACTCTCTTCCTTGGTTTCTTTTTAGTTGCTTTCTTCACGTCTGTCTCCAACTTGACTGTCTTTCTTCTTCGGCCGTAACGATACCAGTTACTTCCACCAGTCAATGGGTCAAATGGTCTTTCGTAAGGGTTTCCATACATTCCATAGGGACCATACGGAAGAACTACTGGTGGAGAAGAAACATTTTCTTTAGTTCCATCGAATCTATTTAAATGCATTGTTTCACCTTTCATCTGGTCATTAAAGTCTTTTGCGTGTTTTGCAAACTCATCGTCCTTTCCTAAAGCATTTTCTGACTCAGTCGCAACCAAATTGGATGCTTTATTTATGAGCCCTATTTTATTTAATCTTAACTTCTTTGCAACCCAGCCTCCAATCTTCCCTTTATTTGCATCTAATGTCTTCGAAACCCTTCCTCCACTCATTTTATTTACTGCGTCATAAGCTCCAAGTGCTTTTGCTCCAAATGCTAATGCTTTTGTTCCCATTGCGCCTAAAGCTACCCAAGCTACCATTTACACCATATTAAAATCATCTCTCTTCAATATTATCTCATAAAAGTTCTCGTTACTGGAGAAAGTCAATGAAACATAAACATTCTCACGGGCTTCGCCCTCACCGCTTTGCGGTCTATCTAACTTATTTCTTATATCATCTATACGCTTCAAAATGTCTGAACAATTGCTAACATCTTCTACAACAGTTATTTCATCATGAATGACCTTCAAGAACAAGCTCATTTAATATGCTATTAAAATCATTTCAATAATGAGTCCATCCTTTCCGTCTTTGGGTAGCACAACATCTTTCATTGAAGAAGGTTCGACAAGTCTTATGTTAAACTTACTGACAAAGTTTGTTATACTATAGTGCTTCGGCGGCGAATACATGTAGTTTGAAAGACATAATATAGATTTTTCAGCAAATTCACTTATACTGGATTTTATAACAATGTTCTCACGAGACCAAATACCACCAATTGACAATCTTGTAAGCAATCCTGCTGAACCTTCAACTGTAAACGTCGATGGTAACATTCCACGAAGGTCATCTATTGACATCGTTGAGTCACTGTATTTAAATATTTTCTTAAAGCAATCGTCATTATCTAACCATGCAATAGCTTTGAAGTTTTCATTCGAATATACATCTGCTTCATTAAATGTAAATCCTGACTTCTTTGCAGAGACGACTTTAAAATCTATTGTGTTTGTTTCAAAATTATATGCTATGCTAACTTCTGAAGGTAATGGATGTCCTTCCGCAGTAAGTTGTTCTCTCACTACCGTTTGAAGCTTTGTATTAAAAACTTTCATGTCATCTCCTGTATCTAAGTTCACATACACAGCAACAGGAAAACTATCTTGCTTCTTTGTTTCATCATTATATCAAAACATTAAAGTTCTTCAATAATATTGTTCTTCCTGCTGGAATACTTCGAACCTGTCTGATTTCAATAGCTTTCTCACCTCCTACATACTCTACCCAGTGTCTTGGATATTCATAAGTATACTGACTTTCTTGAATTTTGGTTGGTTTCATCATAACATGTTCATAGTATATCTTTATACTCTTGTCAGTTAGACTCGGTGCTATGTTCTGAATATTTCTGACTTGCATTTTTAATGGAGATAAAATGAAGCATTTAATACATGACGTAGATGAAGACATGAATGAAACTACAGACAAACTTAACTCTTCTCTTATTCTTCCTTTCAGCAAAGGATATGAGTTCTGTTCAAATGGTGTGTATTTCTATTGTGGAAAGATGGGTTCAGGTAAGACATTTAACCTCATTCGTCATATACTCATAACAGAACGTTTAGGAAATGACTCATTTATGACCAAATCATTATATCAGCAACTTCAGACTCTATGGACTCAACAGCGAAAACATTTATGTCAAAAGTTCAAGCCTCTGTCGTTAAAGTTCCAGACAGTGAACTCATTGAATTTCTTCAACGTTACATTCGACGTAAGAGGAAATATTATGCCATCGTTGAATTTATACAGTCAGGAATGCAAAAGACTTCTGAGGAGATGGAAAGAATTATTGACAAACACCACTTACGTCAGTACTCAGGAGTTTACGATATGAAACGACTGACAAACTACATTCTATCAAAACTTTCAAAATACCCTTCAAAAAATATCCATCAAACACTTTATTAGTTTGTGACGACTTCGCTGGTAAAGGTTTAGTGTCAAAACCAGACTCACCATTAGCTAACATCATTACTAAAGTCAGACATTACCACTTAACTGTAGCAATACTTATGCAAACATGGAGGTTTTTAGCTTTAAACATAAAACGTCTCATAACTGACTTCGTTATCTTTCAAGGTTTCTCACGCTATGACATTGAACTCATTTGGAAACAGTCAGGTATAACATTACCTTTTGACGAAATTTGGGAAGCATATAAGTCTCTCATCTCTCCTCGTTCATACCTTGAGATTCATATCATGACTAATACCATTAAAGTCAAAAATATTCCATGGGAACGACCAACATTGTTTTAAAGTTTAACCTTCAATTGACTGATGGTAAACAAATTCCATGCATCTCTGTCGCCATTTCTGTTAATATTTTTGCTGTCATTCATATCATCCACTTCCCCATCCGTTAGCTTTTGAGGAGATGCGTTAGAATAGCTGTTCTTAAATGATGGCTTTTCACCTTTGAGAGCATAAACTCTATAACTTTCTGCATACTTTATGTTTGAACCTCCTGAGCCATCATTGACATAAATTTTTATAGGCTTCCACCCTTTGTTCATGTTCCTGCTTCTTCCCTTAGCTCTTTTGTTCAGTAGTTCTACATCTTTATACACAGCACCTGTCTCAGTGAATTCAACAATATTTTCATTCGTTAGCTTTACATTCAAACCCTTGTCGAGTATATTGTTCATTTCATACATATAAAAGGTTTTTATTCTATATGAAATGAGAAGCAAATCCATCTTAGCTGGTGCCGTTAATGTTCCAATTGAACCAACATCAAATGTTGACTCACGAACGACAAACAATATTGTCATAAAGAACTATAGTTCAGAGTGTTTGAAAGAAAAAGAACCAGAACTTAAGTCGGGACCTTCGGTCTTGGAGCATGGCGCCGTGAATTTAAACACAGCTTCAAACGCTAACGCTACATCAGATGTTAAGTTAGAGTATCCACCACTGGACCAAATTCTTTCAAGAGAAGCCAACGACAACCCTTACACAAATGTTCAAACAAATCCTTCAGATAACGTAGACCATTACCTTCTTCAGTTATACCAAACAATTTTACTCAAAGACGATAAGAAGCTTTTGACAAATCTTATAAGCAAGAACCAAATAATTCTAACAAAGGAGGACCTTGAAAATGTTATCTCACGAATAACAGGGAAACAATGTGTCATTGACTATCTCGACCCTGAAATCGAATGCTGTGGTCAAACTCCACTATTCATGAAAATAGGTAACATCCGCATCATTGAAACACCAGGAAGTACAGGAGTTGAGTTTAAGTATAAATATTCGAACGAGTATACAAAACTATCTACTGACTATAAACTTTGTTTGAAATATGTTTTAGTAAATTAAAGCAGTCAGGACCTTCGGTCTTGGCGCTTTGCGCCGTCAGTCAAAAAAATTTCAAGTTAGCAATTTGTAATATCTATCCAAAACTTCTTCAACAGTATCGAACTCATCTTCATAATGCAAACCTAATCTTATTGACTTGGTGCAGTTTTCACTAACACAATATTTTTCTGTTCTCTTGACTGACATAACTAATTCATTTGTTTCATCAAACAGCAACAACCAAAGTTCATGACCTAATACATAACATTCATACTTTATATTTTTAGCTCTGAGTTCTCTTGTAAGCTGTTGCATTTAATATTTTCTAAAAAGTCAACTTCAACAGTCATTCGCACTGGTGCCTTCAGTTCTACAGGCTCTCCTTGAAAGTCAACAAGTCTGAATTGCATGTCTTTCAAATTATGAGGACTAATGCGAACCCATTTACCTAAATGAGTTGCTATGACAGGAACGTTTGGAATGAACATTGAATTGACTGCATAACAGAAGGATTTATATTCTACTGAACCTTTACTATTAACTCCTGAAATGCCTGTGACATTAGCTATTTTAGACTCAATGTACAAACAATTGCCATAACATACGTATGGAACAGATTTCATCTCAATCGTTTTGTCAACACTTTTCAAAGGAAATGTCATATGGTATGCACCCAAAAGAAGTTGTACTCTATGACTCATTCGTGTTATCTTAAACTCCTTCGCATAACTGAACTTCAATGTTCCCTCAGAAGAGAGTTCGACATCTATGTTGTCAATAGTTTCTTCATTTATGAGAGCATTTAACACTCCAGCAATTTTATCTTTTCTATACCCAGCTCTGTTAGGAAATGTTATAACACTTCTTTTGTCATCTATTTCAATCTCTATGAAATCTGTTTCATCTGTTATGACAAAAGTTGCGATAGTATTGAAGTCAACAACTCTGAAAGCAAGCGCTTCATTCTGAAGACCTAAGTTTGTTTGTAGCTTTACTGTCCCGTATTCGTTTGGGTCTGTACTTTGCAAATAGAACAACATTTTATTCTCATTAAAATATGACTATTGCTGCATATGCGTATGAAACAAATGAAGCAAGAAGAGCACATGAACTAGTAAACGAAAACTCAACTTTAACCATTGAAGGCAATGATTTAGTCATTGACGATGGAAAAACTAAAAAAGTCATTGATTTCGATACTTTTAACACTTATGACCCATTCATTACAACAAGCAAGGTTCCCATCATAAATGATGGAACGGTGCAATATATAAATTCTACAGTAGATGCCTCATTAGTGAAAGTATTAAATGTTCTCATTGAATTGTTAAAGAGCTTTCGATTTGACGACAACATTAAATGCTTAAAGAATTTAGTCATGAATGAGAAACAAATTCTCGGCGTTGCTGGTAGCAGTAATGATGTACACCTTATGACATTATAATATTATAACGAACATAAAGATGAACTGAAAGGAGAGAAGTGTGACACTGGACCTCAAGGACCACAAGGAATACAAGGAATACAAGGAATACAAGGACCTCAAGGCGAAAACGGTTTGGATGGTGAAGATGGAAAGGATAGAAAAACTGCTAAATCATGGATATGGAACCTTATAAATACTGGTTTAACAGCTGCTTCATATGGAGTTCTTCAATACCAAATCGGAAAGATATGGGCAGTACTTGGTGAAGAAGTTTTAAATGACGTTAAAAATGCTTTGAACTTCATTTCAAATGGTTCGGATACTATTAAAATTTATCTGGTTGGATGCAAGAAACAAGGAGTCAAATAGATACTGTAAGACGTATAGCAAACAATGCACGTACGGGATTGGATACTTTACGAGAAGCACAAAATACACTAAAGGAAGCAAGTGATATTCTTGGCTCAGTATCAGACATGCATGAAGATTGGCTTAAAGGTATTGACAAATCTTTAAAAAATCACAGTCAGTCTATTGCTGACTACAAGAAAAGTATAGATTTTTTACATAGTGCTATGGACGTACATGATGGAAGCATAAGGAACTTACTTAATGCTAACAATAACTTACCAGGAACTATTAAAGCATTTATAAAGTCCTTTGTAAAACCTGGTGCTCTAACATTTAGGTCTTTGAGAGCAAGAGCATTGAAGTCAAGAGATGCAGAAACTCCAACAGAAACCTACAGAAGGAACTGAAACAACAGAAACTCCAGAAGAACCACCAAAACCAACGGCAAATGAAATATTGTTCGAATATTTTCCAAGGTACTCTGTTCTCATTGCATACATTCAAGAAATACTTAAGAAAGCAGACTTGACTTTAGGAGATGATGAAAGTTCTGTATATCTTTCGTTCCAATTTCAAATAGCAGAACTTTTGAGACAGATATGCTTAATGTATGACAACATCTCTGATTTCACAAGATATGATGACGACCATGACCCCGAACACGGTGAAGAAGAAGTTTTACAAACATCCATTAAGACAGGAAAGGTTTTAACTCAAAGTCTCATTATTGACACCAAAGATGGCGAAGTGGACGTTCTTCAAGAGCTGAAGAAAAATACTTCTGAAGGAGGTGGTGGTAGGCATGAACTTGAAATAAATGAGATAGAAGAGAAATTAACCGAAAAAGCAGATAAAAACCATGTTCATTATATAACTTCAGATGAACAGATTATAACGGACTACCATGGATATTTAACACAGGATGAAAAAGTGAAGACGGAAGATGTTAATGAAAGAAGATATAAATACATTCGTGCTAAAGGTTATGACATACACTGTACTGTACAGTATGACACAGGTAAAGCACCAGAAGCATTTGGTTATAACAACGAAATTTATGCTTCATACTTCTTTGTTAACGGTGTATTAGTTGAACCAAGATTTACATTGAGAGTTAAGGCAAAAATAACTTTTGAAGATGCTATTAAAAGTAAAGCCAGCAAAGATGAACTTGAACCAATGAACAAAGTTTTGAAATCTCATAAACACAATATCTCCGATATAAATGAACTTCAAGCTACATTAAATAGTAAAGCTGACAAAGAACATACACATAAATCCTTCACTACTGTTAGAGGAGACGACATAATATTGAACTATACCCTTGGTTCAAGTGCACCTTTAGAGAATCCAAGTACAAGCGTAAAAGATACACTAAACTCCTTAAATAGTAAATGTATGAACATTGAAGGTCATGTCAGAAACTTTGAAACACATGAACTACCAGCAATGTTAGATAAAAAAGCAGATAAAGAACATACACATAACTCCTTCTCAACTGTTGCTATAGAAAGTATTGAAGGAACGGTTGGCGGAACTGGTGGGGATGCATTATATTATAAACCTCCTAACTTTCCACAAGGTTTAACATCGAATGAAAACATAACAACGAAGAAAGACATTAGCTGTAAAAATGTTTATGTCATGGATGATGAAAATAATGTTAAATTCACTGCTCAAGATTTATATGATAAGAAAGCAGACAAAACAGAGCTTCAAACATTAAAGACTGAAATACTTCAAACATTATATCCTATAGGCTCTATTTATACGTCAATGAACTCAACAAATCCAGCAAGTGTTTTAGGTTTTGGTACATGGCAGCAGATTGTAAACAAATTCTTATACTGTGCTAACTCTTCAAAGCAAACAGGAGGTTCGAAGAAAATTAAAGAAGCAAACCTTCCACCGCACACTCATACAGGAACGACAAACTTTTCTGGCGACCATAGCCACTCATTAAGAGACCACCCATTATACAACTCAGAGTATGAAGCTGGCAATGACGTTTTATCTCCATCTTATAACAATTCAGCAAAAAAGACTTTTCGACCAACTGAACCGGGGGGAAATCATGTCCATACTTTCACAATAAATCCAACAGACTCGGGTGCAGATTATATGCCGCCATTTGTGACTGTATTCGCATGGTACCGCGTTCAATGAACGCGCTTGAGCCTTGAATAAAATCTTTAACTTTACATAAATGATCTTGAAAGAAGTATTCGAACAACATCCATGGAGGTCATTTAAGAAGTTCAATGAAGCTGCAAAGAGTTGGGGATTTACTAACGGAGCTGAAGTGAAAAGGTTCTTTGACAAAAATGTTGTACATCAAACAAAAATAAACCCTTACGACTACTTTTTACCAATTTACTCCAACACTCCTGACGCATACCAATTTGACACTCTCATTCAAAGCAGAAAAGGAGGACATAAACCATTCCTCATCTTCATTAATGTTAACACTCGTAAAGCATATGCATATCCAATGAAAAATAAAGGAACTCATGAAGTTTTAAGAGTTTTACAAAAGTTTGTAGCAGAACATAGCCCAAGTACTTTAACATCAGACCAAGACAGTGCATACCTCAGCAATGAAATCACAGATTTTCTCATTAAGCATAACATAACTCACTACACTACTGAAGACCATAACCATAACATACTCGGCATCATAAACCGCTTCATAAGAACGCTCAGAGATTTAAACCAAGAGCGAGACTTTACCGAAGAAACAATGAAACATTTTCTCGAAGTATATAATTCCTCAACACATTCTACAACAGGACATACACCAAATTCAATGACACAACAACAAGAAGAAAAGTATATACAAAAGAAACGAAGCCAAACACAAAATATCAGAAATTCAACACAATTTACCCTCATTCCTGGTACAAAAGTTCGTGTAGTTCTTGACGACAAACCGTTGACAAGGAAACGTTTAAGGTTAAGTAGAAACTATTATATCGTAGACTCTACGCAAGGTAATGGATATCTTATAAAAGCTGCCGACGACTCTATTGCGTTTTACCCTCGTCACAAATTAGTCGAAAGTAGTAATGGCAAACTTGCTGAAACCATTGACGAAGCAAAGCGAGGAGTGGTTATTGAAATACTTGGCTACAACATAAACGATGACACTTATAAAGTAAGATATGAAGGAGGCGTTGAAGGTGTTATACCATCTAAGAACTTGAGAGAGTCAAAGCCAACACATCTGGGACCATTAGAGCGGGAGTACTGGAAAGACAAAAATAAGCCAGAAAGAATAAGAAAATTCTTCTAAACTTTTTCATTAGATGTAAATCAGACATGAATGAGAACAGTCATGATATCATTAATGGTACCATTTATTTTTGTCATAAATTTACACCAAAAATATATTTTAGGTGAAGAGGTGAGATCTCACCTGTTTTCTCACCTGTTTTCTCACCCTCATGATAATTCTTCTAAACTTTTTCATTAGATGTAAATCAGACAAAGCATTTACCAGAAAGAATAAGATAATTCTTCTAAACTTTTTCATTAGATGTAAATCAGACAAAAATATAATTGAGGTGAAGAGGTGAGAGTTCACCCGGTTTTTCACCTCTTTTTTCACCCTCGCCGCTTAGCGGCTCAGATTGCTTTAGCTTTCTCGTGAATTTTCATGAATTTCCTTAAGATAGAAAAAATAAAGTTAGTTTTATTTTTATTTATTTTTTTATTTTGTATAAAAGATATGATTTCAACAATCGGCACAACAACGATTCAAACAACTACAGCACCAAACTCGCTAGTCATGAATCCTACGTCAATGTTGGTAGAGATGAAAAGCTTTATTCCTTCTTCATATACTTTTGAAACAGAAATCCAGAAGATAAAGCAAGAACTTTTAACAAGTAATTTAGACTGTAGTGCGAAAGATGAAACAAATGAACAGTATCTTTATGAAATGGAGGACCTCATCGACCATTTGCCTAAACTACCTGAAATTCAGCAGCAAAAACTAACTATTCCTGAATTCGACGAAATTGAAGTCAAAGCAACTGACTCAGTAGAAATTAAGAAATTCATACGTAAAGTAAATTATGAATTCCTTGGTTTTCATTGCAACCATAAAGTTATGGACAAAGATTGCGACATGGTTTATAAAAATATTTCTGACCTTTACAAATCCGAAGAATTTAAGACATACGATAACTTTGTTTCATTAGTTGCAAAATGTGTATGGCAGATAAGAGATAAAGATAGAAGAGGCAAAGTATGGAATGAACAGATAAAACCAGCAGCTTTTGAGTTAAAGAAAACCATTGACGCCTTAGTTGTTCTAGCTGGTTTTATTTCAATGTATAACGCAAAAACGATGCCGCAATGTTCAAAATGTAAAGCAGCAATAAGAAAATATAACTACTCAGTCAAAGAGATAGAAAGAATGCGAAACGACTATGCAGACTTAAAGAAAGAAGCAGAAAAGCCAGCAGAAGATAAAATGGATATGTTGACATTTCTTAATAAAAACTATCCAACAGCAGAAGATTTCCTTCTGTCTGACGTCAAGAAGAAATATAAAGAAACCTTCGGCATTGTTAAAACTTTTGATATCCTCAGCGAAGAAATAGAAGCTACAAAACTGTTTAGGATTTCAAATATACATCGTACAATTCATGTAAAACGCTTGTGAAAAAAGAGGTGAAAAAACAGGTGAGATCTCACCTCTTCACCTCAATTATATTTTTATTGAATTCAGCAACAAAATTCTGAGTAAAATAATTTTTAGGGCATGTGTCAAACCGTTGTGTTTTCACAAAATTTAAAAAATAACGTTTACCATGTGAAACGTTTGTGAAAAAAGAGGTGAAAAATGAGGTGAAAAAAGAGGTGAAATCTCACCTCTTCACCTAAACATTATTTTTATTGAATTCAGCACAAAAATAATGAATTTCCTTAAGATATAGGGTGTCCAAAGGTGTGTTTAGCACAAACCTGAATACTGCGAATAGAAATAAACAAGTTACATATATATAAAGTTTATTTAAATATAATCACCATTGGATTCAATCACGCGTTCGCAGCGATCGATCCAAGCTTGAAAGACACGCTTTAAATCATCATGAGAAAATTGCTCAAATTGCTCTCTTACAAAATTTTCAAGATCATCTGGACTCGCGAATTCGCGTCCTTCAGCTCTCTTTTTTAGCGTGCCGAATAAATAAAAGTCAGAGGGTGCAATATCAGGTGAATAAATTGGGTTTGGAACAACTTTGACATTGTTTTCCAACAAGTAATTCATTACCTTATGACTTTTGTGAACTCTTGAATTATCAAAATGAATTGCAAACTTTTGTTTTTGTTGTTTGGATTTCTCAAACTCATCAGAATTGATAATTTGAGTAAGAACATTGTCAATTAGATACTGAGCATTCATCGTATTAGGTTTTTGAAGAATATCAATTGCGATGATGCCATTCACGCCCCAAAAAACCGACAACATCATCATTGGTGTGTCAATTTTTTTCTTCGGGAATGTTTGCGGATTTTCATCCTTCGGGATCCACATGATTTTGGCTTCTGTTGCATATTGAAATCAAGACTCGTCCCCTGTTACTAAAAAGCGAAACTTCTTGGATTGATACGCACCCAATATAGAGAGGAGCTCTTTCGAAGATTGGACTCTAGATTTTTTTTGAACTGAATTAAGGTTGTGCGGAACCCAACGTGTATACGCTAGTTTGTAGTTCAAATAATTGTGCAGATAATAACTGACTGTTGTATGTGGTATCTTTGTCATCTCCTCTATCCTTCTGAGTGATGCTCTTGGGTCTTCATCTAGCGCTTGAAGAATTGCTTTGATTTTTCTTTGATCCGGCGATTTTTTGTCAATTTTTATGATGGGCGCCTTTTTGTTCATGAAGTGATACATCCTAACATGATACGTTACAGTGGAATAGCTAGGAGCATCCATACCGAAGCATTTTACCAATGTCTCGTAGATTTTTTTACAGTCTTTGCATTTTTTTGCAAGAGCGAGGATGTTTTCTTTATGATTCATTAAAAAAATGAAAAAAATCCCGCCAAAATTTCCCGCGAAACCGCCTCTTGTCTCAAAATTCATTTTATATCCCGGCATGGCGCCAAAATACAACATACTCATCATATACATATATTCATATTTTTTATTATATATTTATAATCAGCATATATCTCCTTTAATAGTCTCATATAGAGCGCTGTGCTAAACGCACCTTTGGACACCCTATAGAAAAAATAAAGTTAGTTTTATTTTTATTTATTTTTTTATTTTGTATGTAAGAACAGAAATGTCAACATCAGAGAACACAACAATTGCTATCGTTCATGAAGCCATAAATGAAGAATACGAGTACATACAATATAACAAACAGTTACGTCTCATTCGTTCAGTCAAAGATGACATGTACCAAATGCAAAGTATAATGAATGCTCTTCGTTCTACAAAGCAAGCATATCATTGGTTTGAAAACCAACAGACAAAAAACTTTTAGAAGAATTTCCTCATATGATTGCTTCCCTCGGAAAACCGGGGGAAGAGATTCCGTATGAAAATCGCAAGAATTTGGCTCCTGGTTTGAAAGGTTATTATGTTCATAGACTTTTAGTAAATGCTGTAGCAATGTGGCTTCACCTCGTTATGCTTGTTATATTTTCATGATGTTAGATGAACTATATAAAGCAGAACGTGGAGAGATGGAAAAGAAACTTCATGCAAAAGATGAAGTCATTGAATCCAAAGACAAAAGCATACAGAAAAGAATACCGCGTTCAGTACCAAAAGGAAAGGAAAAGAGTTATAGGTATATGATTTATACTGAAGAGTTGGAGAAAGAAGAAGATAAAGATATGGTTATATTGCATTTAGTCAGAAGAAACAACAAGAGCTTTTATGACTTAGCTAAAATATATAAATCTGACAGAAACGGGTTCTATCGTGAAAACTTACCGATTTCAATGACACCGAATGAGCAAATAAAGGAAATTGTCAAAAATACTCTTCCTCAAACACACTATGACATCAAAGGTTGCACAATACTTACATTCAAAGAAGACTTAACATTACTGAAGGAAAAAATAACAGAATATTTCGATAACTTCAAAGAGGAAGAATAAAAAAATCTAAGCTAATTTTATTTTTTTTATAAAATTTTATCTCATATGAAAGAACATGAATTTAGAATATTCGGAACTCATGACAGAAGAAGAGAACGAACAACATGTAAAAGATTATGCAAAATTTCTGAAGACATACAAAGCATTTAAACAATATCTAAATGCTTCTAAAGATTATGCAAAATTTCTGAAGGTATATAAAGCTTATGAAAAAGCGTATGAAAAGTTTATACATTGGGGAATTGTTGTAAAATATCGATATGAAGACTAACCAAAAATATATTTTTGCTTAAATAGCTTCAGGGTCTATTTCTTCAACCATTTCACTTCCTTCGTCAATGTCAATAGAAGCTTCTTCAACCTTTGGTAAGAACTTTTGTATAACATCTTTGTTCGTTATTGTCTTCAGAGATGAAGGATAATATTTCACATTTGTTTCACCCTTCTTATATTCTTTCTGTTCGGAAAGATTTAAAGCAATACTGAAGAAGTCAATGTTAGAGTTCTTTATAACAGTATAGTGTATATCTTTGACATTCACGAAGAAACTCTTTTGTTTCAAAACTACTGCTAACTCTTGTGAAGTATAACGTTTGCGGTCAATGACGATAGCTAATGGTCTGACATACTGACCAAACTTAGATTCTTTCACAAACTTCTTGTTAAAGATAACATTAACATTTGAAGCACCATTGAACTCATTCTTGATGGCAGTAGCGAGAGCATTGTATGAAAAGAACTTGCAATCTTGCATGTGTTTCATTAAAATAAAAATATTAAATTATTTTGAAAAATAACTTAAAAAAATCTAATCTAATTTTTTCAAAAAATATTTTTTTTATTTCCTACTAAAGATGTATCGGAAGTTGTCTAAGTTAGAACACTCGGAAATAAAACAACTTCTTACAGAAGCTAATATAGATGTTGCAAAGCATTACGCAACAAACAAAAAAGCACTCGCTGACTTCATTAAAGACTATAATGGTGCAATAAGTTATGATAGAATTCATGAGTTCATAAAGCCGCAACGCGGCGAGGACGAAGTCCATGCAAGAGCATTTCCTTTAAATGACGTTGCTATTGACTTATATCATAGACGTTCAGTACCTCATGAAGTAAGAAGAGAAATGTTTGACATAACAAATGCAAACGTTGGTGAAACAAGAAGAAGAGACGACACACTGAAACAACAGAGAAGAGAGATGTTTAAGAGCGCTATAGAACAAGTTCGCAAAGCTAACGATGTCATTCGTTCCATTGACGACAAACCAAAAGAAGGTGAGAGATGGTTAAAGAAAGATGAAGAGAATAGGAAGAGAAATGTGAAGTCAGGCAATAGACTCATTGACTTTAACATCGAAGCTTTAGATGAACCAAAACAGAGACTACTTACACAAAACATTTCGTAAGGTTTTCATGAGACTCTTAGAGAAAATTAAAATAAACTCACAACAGAGATGGATGGTATGTTATAAACTTGGTGAAAGTATGAATGTTCTACGTTAAACCTCAATAATATTGGAACATTACTACATCAGCTCTTGAAGGAGAACTTTATATCAGAGATAGAAGCAAATGCTGGCAGGTATTGTTGAAATGCACTATGACTTCTTCTTGACAAACATAAAGAATCTTACCGAAATAAAGATGTATGATTAACAGAATATGAAGGCTTAACGATGTCAGATGTAAAGAAGGCAAACCAAAAAAAGAGACCATATAGAGATGAAAGCACACTGACAAATGACCAGAAAGCCATTTTGGAAGCTCTTAAGCAAACAGGAAACCCAGCACTTATAGAAAGCTTTTGGAAAGATAATGGTGAAAAGAAGTTTTATAAGAAGAGAAGCGGTCAGTTCTGGAAGTATCTTTGCACATTACCTATAAATCTTGAACGCTACCAAATCTTCAATGAATTGAACAAAAGAACTGCAGCACTTATGACAGAAGACAATTGTTTCGTTTATGCTTGCATTCAGGCTGGAGTAGATGAGACTGATTGACCACATGAGAGAAGTCATTCGTGTTAGAGACTTTCCTCAAAGTAAAGTACAAGAAATTTCTGACGCAACAGGTATAGCATTTAATGTTACCATTGGTTATTTCAATGACTCAAGACATAATGAAATAAAGAGATACATACCAAAAGAATGTGAAACTGTTAGAACTATTGACTTACTTCTTGTTGAAGACCACTACATGCTAAAATGAAAGATTACCAATGACAACATATTTCGTCAGAAATTAAAAGAAATTCTCAAAGCTTGTGGTGGAATGAACATTGAGAAACAAATGAAGATTTATACAAACGAGAAGATAAATATGTAGTTCGTTATGATAGAACAACACCGTTATGGGATGTTATGAAAACATTGTGGAGTGCAAATATTTCGAACAATATTTCTTATGGAGAACTTTTCACATATACGACTGACTTATATAAACAGAACCTTGCACCATTTAAAGACTTGTCATATGCTCCAAAGTATTGTGTACAACTGAAGAAGAAAGCCGAGTCAAAAGAAGTAAATAAAAATAAGTGCAAGTTCATTCCTGAGCACGTTTTCTTTGCTGACTTTGAGTGCAGTACCGATGGCTTTCATAAAGCTTTTAACATATGTTATGACAGTGAAGATGGTTCAGTGAGTGAAAGCATTTGGGGTCAGAACTGTGCAACAGAATTTTTGGAACGACTTCCTGACAAGAGTTTAATATATTTCCATAACCTCAGTTATGATATAAACTTCATCTTAAGACACATGACAGAAGTGAAAGGAACTCCCATCATTAAAGGTTCACGAACAATGCAAATAACTGGCTTATATAAAGGAAGGGCAATTATTATAAAAGACTCTTACAGTGTTATAAATAAGAAGCTTAAACTATTTCCTGCTATGTTTAACTTACAAACAGGACCGAAAGAAGTATTTCCATACAACTACTACAGCAGTGTTTTGTTAGCAAATGACAACAGAACTGGTGTCATTTCTGAAGCATGTAAGTTTATCCGGGATGCAGATACATTCATGAAAAACATAGATTCCATCAAAGGTTGCAGAATAGATGAAAACCACTTCGACTTAGAAAAGTATAGCACATTTTATTGCAAACAAGATGTAAGAATTTTAAGAGAAGGTTTTGTTAAGTTCCGCAATGACATATTGAAAGAATTTGATTTAAACGTTTATGACTACGTAGTATTTGTTCAATTGCTAACAAATTATTTGAGATCAGAGTGTACTTCCCGAATGGAAATTTATATGACCTCTCAAATAAACCAAGAGAATTTATTTCACGCTGTATTCAAGGTGGAAGATGTATGCTGTCAGATAACATTAAACAAAAGAGCGAAAAGAAACTCATTGCTGACTTCGACGCTGTTTCATTATATCCATCCGCTATAGCAAGACTTTATACTTTAAGAAGGTATTCCAAAGGTTATGAAGAAAGAAATGTTAAGCACAGAGTATCTCATGAGACATTTATTCAACGACAACCAAAAGGAACCCATTGGTGAAAAGTTTATGTCTGGCTTCTTTGTTCTCATTAAGATAACAGAGATTGGAATACATAGACACTTTCCTTTAATAGTTTGTGACCCTGAACTAAATCCAGAACTTAACGTTCCCAGAAGTTCAAACACTTGCTGTTTAATATATGTATGACCATATAACATTACAAGACCTCATAAAATATCAAGGTGTCAAATGTGAAGTGTTGCAAGGATACTATTACGATGGAAACAGAGATATTAGAATAAGAGATGAAGTAAGAAGTTGTTTGAGTTATAGGTTAAAGTATAAGAAAGAAGGAAATCCTTTGCAAGAAAATATAAAGCTCATTCTGAACAGTATTTATGGCAAAACTATTCTATCTCCTATTGAGTCAAAAATAACCATAGTAAATGACAAAGATGCTATAAGATATGCCATCAGAAACTACAACCATATAGTGAAGTTCGAAGGTTTGGATGGTTCAGATAAAACTATTTTCAAGCTAACGAAAAGCATTTGCAGACACTTTAACTTCTGTCCACTTGGTGTTAACATTCTGTCTATGTCGAAGAGAATAATGTGTGAAGTATTCTGTACTGCAGAAGATATGGGACTTCAAATCTTCTACCAGGACTGTGATAGCATGCATATTTTCAATGAAGACATACCAAAGCTTGCAGCAGAGTTTAAGAAGAGATACGGTAGAGAACTTATAGGAAAGAATCTTGGTCAATTTCATTCTGACTTCGCAGAAATAACACCTGGAAAACAAAGTTTAGCATACAAGTCAATATTTTGTGGAAAGAAGACTTACATAGACTTACTCACGAATGATTTAAATGAAGTTGCATTCCATGCACGTTGCAAAGGTGTCAAACAAGACGTCCTTGCTTTAACAGCAAATGAAATGTTTCCTGAAGCTATACAATGCTATTACAATGAAGATAAGAACATTCACATACCTGTTGGAACATATGACAAAGACTCTGAGTTCAGTGTTATGAAGTTATATAAAGCACTTTATGACGGTCAAGAGATTGCATTCGACTTGTGTAAGTCTTCTAGTCCTTGCTTTTCTGAAAAGTTTAACTTCTCAATAACGACTAAAACAAGCTTTATTCGTAAGTTGAAGTTCTGAGGTCATTTATTTTTGTCAGCAATGAGGTCATTCGTGATAAAAATAAGCCGCTAGCGGCAAGGGTGAAGCCCATGTGGTCATTTACAATACTGCGATGGTAGAGTTTAAGAGTTGTGCTTCAATGTAGAGACAGTCCTTATGGTCTGGAGGTAAGAACACTGGGCAGTTATGGTCATGAGTGGAGAACATGTCTATCCAAAACTCACGATTGAAGCCAGTTAATTTATAGTATTTAGGATTTGGCAGTGGTGTAGTTCTTGTATGACCAATGAACTCATTTTCAACTCCCTTACTTAAGTTTGAATATAATATAGCTTGCTTTCTATCCCAAATACCTGGAAATCTAATTTCGGAAAATTCATTTTTCCTCGGAAGCATTGCATCATAATTGAAAACATTTTTGAAATCATCACTTGGTTCAGAGATTTGAAATCTTATACGTAATGGATTTTTTTTCTTTTTAGCTACTTCATTGAATGGTGAGAATACAATGAATTGACAGTCATGAGTTCCATCTTCATTTTCATTAAATTCATAATGAAAGTCTATAAGTTGTGGCTGACTACCTTCTTCTTTCAGTTGTGCAAGAAACTCACGTAAAGGCTGTAAAGTTTGTACTTCAATGTTAAACTTTTTCTCGAACATTTCATTAAATGAAATCATACATTGTTGCAATGTTGTATCGTCTTTAAAGTATTTGTATATGTGAATGTTTTGGGCGCTTAAAGACTGTTCGCCATTTTCTATCTCGACTTGAAGTATAAAGTCAACCTTTCTGAAAGCACGTGTTATATACATATTTGTTATGCCAATGTACTTCTCTTCATTTATGTTCACAATCCAGTCTGTTGGAAACTTAAACGTTACTCTGTTCCCCTTTATTTTGACGTCAGGGTTTTCACTACTGAACGCAACAGATAAAGGTATTTGTCTATACATTTAATTCGGATAAAAATAAACCATTTACTCTTTCTTTGCTTTTGCTTCTTCTCTAGCTTTCTTCGCCAGTAGTCTTGGGTTCTTTTGTCTTCCAGCAGCTAATGCAGCAAGTTGTTTTTCACTAAGTTTTCTCTTTGGTCTCTCTGGCTTTTGTTCTTGTTTTTGTTCCTTCAGTTCGGATAAAATTTGCTCACGAATTTCTTTCTTCAATGCTTCAACATCTATGACCCCTTGGGTCTTGTCCGTAGGGCTTGTCTGAGTCATTTGACTGCAGATAAAAAACAAAATTAAAACTTTAACCGATGTAAAATGAGCTTGTCAAAATCAGAGCGAGAGTCTATTATATTAAATGACGCAAGAGGAATACAACATCCTTTCTATTACGTAAGTCAGAGTAAAGATGGTAAAATATATGTAAGAAAAAGAAAGGTTCCATTAGCGAATGCAGAAAGCGACAACATTAAGGTGCATGGCAAGGGTGAAGCCCACGAAGCCTGTGTTACGCCTTCTGTTCAAACTGAAAAGTCAATAGAACCAGAAGAAAAGAAGCCAGATGTACTTTCAATAACGAACCAAGAGCTTATTGCAAAGTTCGTGAATTTCATTGAAAAACAAACCGAGTCAAAGAACCCTGACCCACCAGTGAAAGAAGTTGAGACAAAAGAGAATGTACAGTTCATTGAAAATGTCAAGAAACAACTTCCACCACGAATGCCAAGAAGAAGAGTGAGAATAATGAAGTAAATAGATATTTTTATCCGAAGTAAATACATGCAGAACGAACAGCTAAACGAATTTACTCCAGCAGAGCATATTCATCAGATTCGCTCATATTTCGATATCATAGACAATGCAGTTCAAATTGGTGACACTAATAGAAAATATTCTGACGCAAAGATTCCATCACAACCTGGAACTGCTAAAGATAACACATGGGTAACATTCAATCTCTCACCTCCTGGTGAAAATATGTTGGACCTTTACAATACATTCATTACGTATAAAATGGAAGGTCAATTTATTGTAGATAAAGAAATTGGTTCAGGTTCCAATAAACAAACCCACCAGGATTTTGGATTGGTTTCGATGACGCTTTCTATGCAGTTGCTGGATATCAAATCCTTGCAAATGGTCGTATCGTATATTCTCAAGACAACGCAAGAGAAGAAGCATATATAACTTCAAACTCACAAACTACCGAACAAATAAAGAAAGTAGATGTTTTCTCAAAGACTCGACATGAAGATGTATGGAGTCATTCGGGAACATGCAGAACAGGACAAATTGTTAGTGGTCCAATTACAGCAGGAAAATCATTTGATTTTAAGCTTCGTTTAAGAATTCCTGTTAGAAGATTCCTTCCATTAGAAGCTATTCGATTTATTCCAGCTTTTGCAGGAAACATTCAGCTTAAAGTAAAGTTCAGTAGCGACGCCTTACAATGCACATCTATATCTGTAAATGATATCATTGCTTTCAATCCAACTCTTAAAGTTGCATTTGCTTCAGATTCAAATCCACCGACAAATAAATTTGTTCCATGGAATGAACCATTCACTATGATAACGAAGGCAGTAGAAGCTAGTGGAACAGTTACTATTACAACTGTAACCCAGCAACTATTTCGAACAAAGATGGATTTTAATGAATGTTTCATTCATCCAAAGTCATTCTCTTTAGACCCTAACATTTATACAGAACTTGTAGAACATTATACAAACGAGGCTTTATGTTTTCCTGTTAAAGTTATGGATTGGATTCCTATGGCCGGTTCATTCTCAAAGAATACAGATAGTTCAAGTGCAACATTTACAGCAGCTTATACGCCTATTAATGTTAAAAGTATTTGGGCACTATTTAGAAAGAAAGACAACTATTATGTTAATTTTGAGAACCCTAAGTTTAAATATCTTCAGCTTTCCATGGGAGCTTATGGAAATATGCCTGCAGAACCTGAAAAATCATATGGACCTGTATTTTATGAAATGGTTGCGAACGCTTGCAATACAAACAATGATATGATAGGATTTAATGAAGATGTTATGAGGACATTGGTGGATGATGGTAGTGTGGAACATAAATGGGATAGCTATGACAACACACATTTCTTATGTGGTTTTCCAACAGAAGTGGACTTTTGCTTCCAGCAAGGTCAAACATCTACTGCTCCAATAACATACAAATTGTCTGTTAAAGGACCTATTGAACTAGCAACTGAAAACGTACCAAAGCCACTTATTGGATTTATGAGGGATTGTTGCTTTGCCATTCAGGTGCGTGCTAATGGCATCCCCATAATAAGATTAGATGACTATAACTTAGCTACGGACGACGGTGAGGAATAAAGGATGAACGTTTATTTTTAAAGCTTATACATGAGTTCTTCATCAAGCTCTCGTGAACCTTCACCATCTATGAAACAAACTTTACCAAACGATTATGGAGCACCTATTGAATATTTCTTACGAGCTGCACAATGGCAAAGAGCAGTCTCACCAAGGTTAGGTGTTCCACCAGCTCCTGTCAAAAATAGCATTTGGTCAAGTCCTTATATAAGATATGGTCTCCCACTAGGTTTGCTAGCTACAGCAGGAGCAGTTATGATGTTGAAAAGAAATAAAGCAAATGTTGTAAATAATACTGAAGTAGCTGAAGTTAAACAAACTCCAACACCTTCGCCAAAACCAACGCCTTCACAAGCAAAAACTTCAATGACTCCTGAACCTATGGAAGTACAAACTCCTGTTCAAAAGTCAACTCCTAAACCGACTCCAACATTTAAACCAGAACCTACTCCTCAAATAAATCGTAAAACTCCTGCGTTTCCTTACTGAAAAATAACGTTATTTTTATTTAATATTAAAATTTTTATTTGATTGAAATGACGACTAAAGTCACTGAAGCAATGAAACAAAAGTTTTTGGTAGAATACATTAAATCAGGAACTATTCCAGAAGGTTTTTACATTCATACTATGAAGGATGGTAGAGTTCAGTTTAGAAAGATAAAGCAACCATTAGATAAAGAAGGAATTTTGAGAAAGATTAAATTTCATGAGGACAACATTGCTAAACTTAGGAAGAAGTTAGAAGAGTTGGAGAAAGGAAGAGAGTTATAAAGCAATGAATTCAACAGGGTGAAAAAACAGGTGAAAAAAGAGGTGAGATCTCACCACTTCGCCTAAATTTATTTTTGTGCTATGTTTTCATACGTGTGGGGGTGGTGATATCATTAATTTTTAAGTTTATTTTTTATTTTATTTTTATATAAATGACGAAAACTATTGAGATAACAAACTACAACGGTCATGAGTTCAAGAATTTGTTCTTCGTTCCTCGTGAAAATACATTCTATCAGATACGAGGGAGAAAGGGTAAAGTTAGTTTGAGCGTTTATGAAGGAATGAAGAATGGAAAGTTTATACAAGCATACGATACAAACGGTAAACATGTTTCATTAGCTTTGTCAAAACTTACTAACATTTATTTTGACAGTGACTTTGACCTATATGAAGAAGAAAGTGAGTCAGAAGATTATGAGCTGTTATGTGAAGCACAGCAATGGGAGGAGTTGCAATACTTTTGTAAGTGAGAACGTTTATTTTTTTACATTAGTGAAGTCGTTTGTGAAAACGTTAGTGAGGTGAAGTGGTTGGTGGCTTTGTAAATATTTAAGGTTAAGTTAATGTTGTCGTTTGTGTTGTAAAATATACGTTAACGGTTTTGTAAAGTGTCAAATTCACATATAATGGGTAAGTAGGTGCGCAGTGCCTCCGTACACTTGAAAGGTGTATTAATTTGAATTAGCAAATTCTGATAATGTTCCTCAATGCAAAGAAATTTTTGCAAAAGAATTGAATATTCCCAATGCAACTTATACGATGTTCCATAATATAGTAAATAAACTTAAAGGAACCACAAAAGGGGATAGAATTCAATCTTACAATTATTTCTCAACAATTTTTTCAATCATAAACAAAATCGAACAAGGATTCTGCGAAATGATTTTAGTTAAAGAAGTTAACAATGAAATTGAATTGCATACATTTAAGAAAGGTGATGAATTACCTGAAAATTCAAAAGACTTTCAAATTTATTCATTTATTGTAATTCCTCCAATAACTCATTTTTACATGCAAACACAAGCTTTTTGCGGAATAATTCAAATTGATGGAACGTTTTTATTTTGTATTAAAAAAGGAAACTTACTCATTATTGGTACACCTGCACCAAATAATAGACTTATCCCTATTGCATTTGCATGGTCTGTTAGTGAAAATACGATAACAATTAAGGATATGCTCACTAAATTGAAATCTTTTATTCCACCAAGCAGATTCAAGAATATTTATTCCGATCAAGGTCCGGCAATTATAGCTGCTGTTAGAGAATCAGGCTTTTCTTGCGATCATAAATTTTGCTTACGTCATTTTGCAACAAAAAGGGAATACATCAATGTCTATTCCGAAATTGTTGAAGTCGCTTACGCAGACCATCCTCAAAAACGAATTGACTTGATTAAAAAGTTAGAAACTCGTTTACAAGAGGAATATCCAAACCGCGAAAATAATCAGGATCTCTTTAAGTACTTAGATAGTATTAACCCATTTGAAGGATTCGCTGACTACACCGCTGGCATACTCACAACATCTCTTATTGAATCCCTTAATGCCGAAATTAAAGATAAATGGGATACATATGAACCCGCCGAACTAATTATCCGTCTCATTGAACATGAATTCAATCTTGTTAAAAATGTTTTAACAGGTGATTTTAAATCAGATAATATTATCAAAAATCTAAATGAAACTTTGAAACATTCAGATATGTTTAGCTCGGTATTATATGATCCAATTCAAGAATTATATTATGCAACTTTTGGTCGCTATACATATTGCGTAAAAATTATGTCAGATTCACAATATTCATGCACATGTAAGCACATCGAATTATACGGATTACCTTGTATTCATGTAATCGCCGTATTGAATCACTTTTCGAACAAAAATCTTCTTAAAAATTTGAATGATGCAGTTCATGCTCGCTTCAAATGTTCAGAGTTTATGACTCCTGTGGAAGATTTAATGAAATTTTATGTTGACCAAGCATCTTTAAAAATTCCCGGAATAAATTTCAACCTGGGAGAGATTGAAAAATTAAGGGGAAAAAGGACTAGGATTAAAGCATTTTACGAAAAGTGATGCTGTGTTGTTAGTTATTTATTTACTTTTTTTAATATTTTTTAAAAAAAATAAAAGAAAATTCAAATAATTTTGTATCTCCCATGATATATCGACCCACGAGTACTAATGTGGCTATAATTAGAGATTGCAACTCTATTATGATCATAGTCCGGTGATATACAATAAGATTCAAATTTTGAAAGAATTAAATTAATAAAATCCCGGTGAAAAAAATAAAAACAGCTTCTAAAAGTATAGTTATCTTAAAATACGAACTTTAACACAAGTTTTTTGATCCAATAGAAAATTGAATTCTTTGAATAAATAAAATATTTTATGTATTAACATATTAAATTTCCTAATTATTTTTTCTTCTTGGGAAAATTTTTGAATTCGAATAGAAAATTCAATAAATTGAAATTGGGTTGAAAGAATTCTCCATATTAACTTGTCATATATTTCAGATCATATAAATTAAGTTAATTAAATTTTTTAAAAACCTTAATAGGATAAAAAAAAGAATTTACACTCTCTCACTTTGAAAACGTAGAAAATGCCAATCTATTGGTATACATTTTAGTTTTGTTAAGTTTACAAAACGATTACTCTAGATTTTAAAGATTTATCAAGAATTTAGAGAATATCCTTCTCAAAACAACTTCAATAGCGAAGGATTAGTATTGAATCGGATTTGTAACATAATTATAGTACATTACAATACAATTTCTCCGACTTTTAAATATTTTTGAAATATTTACAAAATATGCTCTTTCTATCATCGATACTTTAATACAGAGCAAATTTAGTAAATGTCATCACGTTATTTTTTCATAAATCGTTTTCGAACTTTTGAAATATTTATTTTAAACCAGTTTTCTACATTTAATATGTGAATTATATCAAAAGTAGATGGGCGATACTTGTAAATCTATTTAAACTATTATTTTGCTATTATTGAAGAACTTTATAATTTTTTTTTCTTATGTATGGAATTAAAGATAATTTTGCCGATTCCAACTGGTTTTTCTATATGAGTTAAATATGCCAAGTGAAATTGGACTTGCCAATATTGTAAATTGAAGTATGGACTATATATCGATTTTCATTGATTGATGAATAACTCGGAGTAATGTAATTGTTGATAATGAAAAATAGTTTTCAATTGCTGGTAAGGGCCAATGTATGTTCAATAGCTCCGAAAGCAAAAAATGCACGTTTAGAAAAAGACGATAACGATTAAATTACAAAATCAATAATGACCCTTGGCAGATTACCAAGAAGGAACATTAACAGAAGTTAAGCCCGGTGTTAAGCGCGCATCACTTGAAATAAATCCAGGCGATTCCATAATGGTATCAACGATTCCAGTTCTCAATGCTTATCAAATTGACACAAATACACAAGATCACAACACCCAGAATTTTGACAGTAACATTCGTGAGATGATCGTTCCATTCATTGCAAACTCCACTCACGTTGTAGGTATAGATGTCTACGAAAACGACTTTATTCATTATTGGACATTTGCTAATTCTGAAACAGACGAGGGAGTTCCATATCAATGCATGTTCATATCGATGAGACCTCTTGAGAAGTTCACTCTGACCTACTTGATCGTTGAAAAACAAGTTAGTTCGTATCATGCTGCTGCTGAAGCTTGGCACACAAGTCTAAATGACATCTATGATAAGCCAGAAGCACAGCCAGGCGCAGCATTCGTTGCTGACGATAATGATCTATCACAATGGGCTGGCAAAGAAACATTAATGGCAGACAACTATATGGGCAGAATCCTCTCAAAGGAATCATTTACTGGAACAAAGGATAGTAGATTCCTTTACTATAAGAAGGTTACAATCGGTGAAAGCCTTCCTGGAGCAGAGGCCGAAACATTTGATTACGATGGTATCAACGTATATGCTCTTGATGCCCATAGTATCATTACAGATACAACAAATGCAGCAACATATACGAAATATCTTCTCATTGACCCAGTAACCCAAAGTCAATCTTATTCAAAAGTTATGGAGCTCTTTGCATTTGTTAAGACAGTCCGCGAGAAGTACCCAGGAAAGAGTATCATGATTACAATGCCAAACATCCCACCCCAAATTGTCAATCTAATTGATTATCATCTCGATAGATTAGATCTTGAAATCCCACGTCGTGAGCCAATTCCAAACCAGTATTACTTCATGAATGCCCAGAAGACAAGACTCTTTGGTAACAGATACGCACTTGGATCCAAGAAATTTGGAATTTTGGATGTTGATCACAGAGTTGAAGGTGAAATTTTCGCTCAATGCATAGTCCTTGGATGCGTTCCATCCTTCGCAGTTCCTGCAGATGAATATGATGTTTACGATGATCTTTTTGTTACAGCCAAATATGCTCAAACATATAAACAATTGTTCTTCAATAAGTCATTCTTAGCAAACGGCTTCCAGCATCAAAATGACACACCAAGTTCATATTATGCATCATGGTGCGACAGAGATGGATCCGGTGTTTGCTATGGTGCTTATTTGATTGGTTTCAAAGATGTTACTGAATGCTTCTTCACGCCAGCTGGAACAACATGCCAGAAACTTGGTGACAACACTATCAAATTAAGTTCAATCAGTCCATATAGAACTGTCGTTGTTAAATATAAGACTCAATATATGAAAGCAGACCCAACACCAGAGCCTGAAAAGCCAACTCAAGAGCCAGTTGTCCCAGTACCAGAAAATCCAAACGGAGCTCAGGTTGGAGCTAATCAAGGTTTCAGAATCATCATTGATAAGAGGTGGGTCCTCATTGTTGTTGCATCAGTCTTAGTCATGTTGTTCCTTGGTGTAATCTTAGCCCTCGTTATTTGGTTGATTCTTCCGAAGAAGGAAGAATCCGATCAAGAAGATGCTCAAGTTCCTTACGTCGACGATTGGCCAGCTATTGAAGATTCTGGTGAATCAGTCAGTATCGAAACCGGTGATATTCAAGCTGAAGATGAATTCTTCCTTGGAACTAAGAATAATCCAGAAGAGAGGCAGGAGAAGCAACACCAATTCTTTGGAATGGAAGTTGAGCCAAAACCTGATGATTTTGCAATTGATGGAGCAACATTTGAATAAAATTAATAAAAGCATCATGTTAAAAAGGGAAAAATCGGAATCTATACAAAGAAATGGGCCACACTTCAAGGCTCTGAATTTCGTTTATTCAGAGATGATACACTTAATGCCAAAGAACTAACATTAAACGTCCAAGAAACCACAAAAATTCAAATGGAATCTATTGATTCATGCAAATTTTCAATCGAAACAGAAGGCAGCACTGAACCATTATATTTCAGAGCTCCATCCACGGAATCGTTGCTCCAATGGATCCACGCGTTAAGATCTTGCACATACACACACCAGTCTCTCACAATTGAGTCGTTTAAAGTCCTCTCCGTCTTAGGCCGTGGAAATTACGGAAAAGTTATGTTGGCCGAGAAGATAGACTCAGGAGAACTTTTCGCCATCAAATCTGTTCACAAGAAACGCCTTGCGCTTGCAGGAAAAGTCCATACAATGCTTTCTGAAAGAAATACTTTAATTAATGCTTCAAATCCGTTCATTGTCAAACTTTTCTATGCATTTCAGAATGCAACCAAATTCTACTTAGTTTTGGAGTACGTTCCCGGCGGAGAAATGTTTAACTATATGTCGACGAATGGAGCTGTTCCTCTTGAAGATGCAAGGATATACGCAGCCGAAATAGTCACAGCTCTTCACTTCCTCCATCAAAATGACATAATTTATCGAGATTTGAAGCCGGAAAACATATTACTCGCTCAAGACGGCCATATTAAGCTTACCGACTTCGGATTTGCAAAGGACTTATCACAGTCCGAAGTAACAAAGACTTTCTGCGGAACAAACGAATATTTGGCTCCAGAAGTTATATCTCGCGTTAATTACGGGCCAGCTGTTGACTGGTGGACACTTGGCATATTACTTTACGAGATGCTCTTCCAAACAACGCCATTCTTCCATCAAAATACCTCGAGAATGTTTACAAGGATATTAATGGATCCTGTTGTCTTTCCAAAGGGCGCAGATCCAGATGTTTGCAGTTTAATTACAGGTCTCCTTCAAAAGAGAGACAGAAAACGTTACGCATACGAAGATATCATCAAACATCCTTTCTTCAACGGAATTGATTGGGATAAAGTACTCACAAAGTCATATGTTCCTTCTTACAAACCTCCGATTAAGAGCAAGAAAGATGTTTCCAATTTCGACCAAGAATTTACTGCAGAACCAGCAATGGACTCTGTTGGATCGGTTGCACCGACACCAATACAGAGAATTGCTGATTTCTCTTACGTAGCTTCTCTTGCTTGCCCACCTCAAATTAATTAATTGACAATGGTTTTATTTGACTATTTTGTGTAAAAATAAATATGTAACAATTTTCGATAACTTTAAAATCATTTTTTTTTATTATGATTTGCAAATAAATAAAAAACATTCTTATATGGTTTACCAAATTGTGAGGATGCTATTTTTCATAATATTTTTGCATTAATAGTTTTGTTAATAACCCGAAGTCCTCATTTTAATTTTTTACACAAATATTGGATAACACAAATAATCGCAAGTATTTTGGTAAGATTATAGATTATGTAGACCTTTTAATGTTTACTAAAGAAATAATGATAATGGGAAGCCTATTAACTTCTGAAATACTTTTATTGATAATTGCAAATTCTGCTTGGCAATTACCAGTTGAAAGATGAATCAATTTGTTAGTAAATAGTTCTCTTGTATTTTTAGGTACTACATTACTAAGAAATGTTGTTGAAATCGAATTGTCAATGTAACAACTATCAACTGTTAATTGACCATTGTCCTCTATCAAATATGAACCTTGAGGAACAGTGTTGTTAATAAAAGAACAACTTTTTACAGTAAGATAATTAATTTGATGGTAAATAATTCCATTTCTTGATGTTGCTATGGTATTATTTATAATATTACATGAATCAATCAACGAGTTATACCAAATATCTAGAATCATTTCACTTGTTGCTAAATTATTAACAACAGTTGTATAGTTATATTTTGTTGTGTAATTAACATTAGGACTTTTTAAAAAACCAGCAGGTCCCAAAGATGCTTTGCATGATGAGAAATTTGTTGATGAAACTATGATGTTATCACGTTTTGCTTCAATAGATAAACCAAAACTTTCTTTTCCTACAAGGAAAAGGGAACTTTCAATAAAAAAGTTTAAGTTATCTGTGTCAACGTATGTATATGAAAAATGTGCTCCTTGTTCACTTTGGCATTGGCATTTTGTACAACAGAATTTTCGTTGAACAATCGAACTATTACTACCAATTTGGTAGTAAATGCAACTTCCACTTTCTTCTGAAGTGCAGTTGCTAAAAGAACAACGGTTATGCAGTAATAAAGTGTTGGAAATTGGGTTAAAGTTGACAACTTGGTCATGATCATCATAAAAATTGCACTCATCTAAGTAATATTGACCTTGACCTGCTGAAAGATTACAATTTTGACAATATTTAGTTTCTACTTCTGTAAATTGACTTTTGAAGTAACTATTCCAAATATTGTCATCCTCTAAAGATAGAATTATGGTGAACATTTTATTAATTTGTCAAAAAATGCCATCCTATCATTTTTTTAGAATTTGAAAAAAAAAAGCACTCAACTTATTTTTGTCAAAACTAGAGCAAAAATGCCCCAATGCATATGTCCTCCATGTTCTTTCTTGCTGGTGGCGTTAGCGATTATCAGAACAATCTTCTTTTTGCCTGAGAAGAAACGAATTCACCAATTTGTTGAATAAAGTCGAGAATTACATTTTTTGATATAACTTGAACAAAATCTAGCATTTTACTAGTTCACATATGGTTTTTGATCTTTGATCTTTTGAATGTCAGAAATCAAATTTTGCCTGAATATTTATGGTCATATTCTGACACAATGGAATTCGGTCGGAAAAAAAAAAGGTAGTGGGGCTTCCAGGCGCGTTGCGCCCTCTAGCCCTGAAGATGTTTAGTATAAATGAAGTTTTTATTCGGAGGGCTTCCAGGCGCGTTGCGCCCTCTAGCCCCGAAGATGTTTAGTATAAATGAAGTTTTTATTCGGAAAATTGTTAGTCTTCTGGGTCGAAAACATTATATAATGTGTCGCTTTTCACAAATTATATATGTTTTCATGTTTTATCACTTTTCTGTCACTTTTCAGGAAAAAACATTTTTATTATTATATATAAATGAATTTTACAAAACCACCGTTACCGTTCTTTGGAAATAAGAGTAAATGTAAAGATATTATATTGAGAGAACTTAAGAAACTACCGAATGGTCTAACATTTGTAGATTTGTTCGGTGGAAGTTTCTATATATCCCATTTATGTCATACAATATTCCCAGACTCAAAGATTATATGCAATGACTTCGACAACTATATGGACCGTCTCAAACATATACCAGACACAAACAATATATTGAAAGAGTTAAAAGAAAAGATACCTATAGGTAAGATGGAACGTATACCATTGAGATATAAAAATTGCTCACATTTGCTCACATTTTGGCACTTTTTTGTACGTTTGTCAAAAAATTGTGAGGAAGATCTCACAAAAATAGTCAAAATGTGAGCAAATTTTGAGAAGTGCTCACATTTTGACATACGATTATTTTCATACGTTTTTTTGATGAATTCTAATAAAACTTCATTACCACTTTCAGAACGAAGCGTAACTTTTCAGCACGTAACGCTCTATCATGTGTAGTGACATATTATTCAAAAAAACTCAGATTGCTTATCTTATAATAACAATTTCATTAGAAAAAATGCACGATTTCACGCTAAAACTTTGAAGCAATTCTTAAATTCGGATAAAAAATCGATATGTATTACACTTTAAACTTCAAAAAATGGTTCAAAATTTAGACTTAGTTTATCTTAACAATATAGCAGATTTTAAGCCGAACAAGTAGGAGTAATAGAAATAGCTCTTGAAAATAATTACAATTAGTAATATGTAAGTCAAAGTTCGAGTATTCTAATAAATAAACGTTCCGGATTTTCTTTACTACAAGAATCAATACTTAATATATAGAAGCAACAGTAAAAACTTATTAGAGATTCAAAAAGAAAGTTGACTAAAGAGAATCTTTTTATATAAGTAATTTTATTTTTTTGAAATACGAGATCGAATAAACATGTATTTTATTTTATTACTATAATAATACGTTTTTACATAGTAAGAAAGTTTAGAGACTGAAATGAAATTAAAAATTGAGAAAAAAATAAAGCTTTTCTATAAAAATTCATATTAATATATAGTATAATGATATTACAATTTATTGATCAAATAAAAAGAATATTTGTTGAATAATTTCTGTTCAAATTAAAAGTTCTTCAACTTACGGTAAATCTATCTGCCTTAAAAAGTATTACGATATTATGCAAAGTCAATTTTCTCCAAAAAAATATTTGAAGATGATACTTTAAGTATACCAAAAATACAAGAATTTTGAGAGAACTCAATGAATTTTTGTGAAGGTGGAGTTAAATTGAGAAGATTTTTGGTCAGAGAAAAACAAAAATTACTATCTGATAAAATGGTATTAAAATGAAAAAAGTTTAAACAAAGGAAATGAAGAATTTATATTATATTAGAATTTAAAGAGTAAATATAAAAGATTGAAAGAAAGAATAATAATAGGATTCTTGAATGCAACATTTGGAATGATGTTTCCAGTTGTAGATGTGTTAAGCAAAGAGAGATAATGATAGTTTCTTGAGTTTTGAGTTAAGCTTGTTGTAGATAGAAATTTTGACGAGACTGAGAACTTCATTTGAATGATGTTTCCAGTTGTAGATGTGTTAAGCAAAGAGAGATGAGGAACTTCATTTGGAATGATGTTTCCAGTTGTAGATGTGTTAAGCAAAGAGAGATAATGATTATTGTTTTAATATAATTTTTAAATTTTTTAAAACTGACATTTTAGTTGTATATTTTTTCTAACAAAGGTACATTCACTAGGCGATAATGTAATAAACAGAAATTCATGAAAAGTGACAGCTCTCAATTTTTTGACATTTGTAAATTCTAAATTGAATGAGAAAAATGAAATAATACTAAGCATAATACAATATTCTAGATTTAATTATAATTAGGAAAAGTTAGTTTTGAGAGTACTTTTCATAGGCATATAGAATGAAATCTTCTGAAAAATAATATCACATAAACTCATATTATTTTCTAATATATAACTATTTTATATAAAAATCAAATTCAATGATCTTAAAAGCGAATGATAAACCTCAAAATTTACGAATATAATGAGTGGGAATAGGCGTAAAGCAAAAATTGATATTTCATATGGTTTTATGATAGATAAGCATTATATTCCCACTCATTATATTCGTAAATTTTGAGTTTATCATTCGCTTTAAGATCATTGAATTTGATTTTTATATAAAATAGTTAATATAAGAAAATAATATGAGTTTATGTGATATTATTTTTCAGAAGATTTTGTGTTCTTCTTCAAAATTTTATTTTTTTATTAAAAAGAATCTTTACAAAATATACATTTACTTTAATTAATATTTAAAATCGTGCTCTATCAAAAGTTCCAAAAATTCAATATTTTAGCTTTTCTGAGGTGTCACTTTTGATGAATTTCTGTTTACAACAATAACAGTAAAATGGGATGAAAATATGATAAATAGCATCCCTATATAGTGCCAAACAATATTTATACGGGCCAAAAAAATTGGCTAGAGATTTGGCGAGTTAGAAAACTTAGAAAATTGAGAGGGATTTTTATTTTTGAATTTTTTTTGGAAAGTTAAAATTGCGATTAAAAATCGATTTCCAGGAGAACTAAGCATCTCATCATATATTTAAATCGATAAAAATATTAAATAATAGTTGAATAGTATAACAACGTGAAATTATGGCTGAATCTACAGAAAAAATGAACATATTTGACATTTTTTGAAAATTCATACGTTAGATGGTGACAGACTCATAAACTATACTTTAGCTAAGATTGATATATGGTTTCAACAAACACATGGTTAAAATTGTAAAAATATTTTAGATTTCAAAAAGATATATATGGTAATATAATGGAACAAAGTCAACAAAATAGCATGTTAAATATGTTATAATTAACTTTTTATTAGATCCAATAGTAGATATCGAATGGTTTCCAGCTTTATGGTTAAATATTTTCTTTTCGAGCTTCTCTTTAACTGTTGTATTAAGGTTGTAATTTTTGATGCTAGAAACTATGGAATCTTCTTTGCTGCTGCATTTTCTTGAGAGTTCTTGCAATTTCGAATAGATCTGCGCATTGTATGAAATTGAGGCTTTAAAATATCTTGAAAACAGAATAGGACTGCTTTTCCAAAGGAATGCTTACTTGTAAATCAGAGAGTTTCAAAATTGAGAGCAAGATTATCATCATAACTTTCGATTTTGCTGCGAAAAAGGAAGACAAGTAATTAACAAATCATTTACTGTTGTTCATTAAAAGAAGAAAACTTTGATAACAACTAATGATGATAAAATCAAGCTATCTTTTAATATTTTAAATTGATAAGACATTCAAAATATTTGAATGGTTTAAAATATTTTCTTTATTTCTATAAGATATTATCATGCTTATATAATAAAATTTAAATTTTTATTCAAAAAGGCAATATTTCAAACTTTTAATTTCAAAAATCTTAATTCTGCAATAAGTGTATTTAATTGTAGCAAATTTAATGATCCTTCGTCATGCTTAGCAATTTGGAACTCATAAATTAATGATTTCTTCAAGTAAAATTCTGCATTATTTCAAAAGTCAATAATTCTCTAGTAACTTTTCTTCAAACCTAACCATTATATTATATGTATAATGGAGAATAATTGCAAAGAAAGATAGCCGAATTTACTGGGTAGTTTCTTGTGATGCGAAATAATTGCAAATTAACACATAGTTTTAACAGCATCAATCTCTTTTTGCTCTCATTTAAATGCATTCGCACACTTTAATTTTGAAATATAAGAGTTTTGGAAATTATCAAATTTATCTGCTCAAATACTATAGATCTTCATAAGTGTTAATAGAATCACCAGCCTTACATATAGTGTTTAATATAATGATGCACATCATACTGGGATTTATTCCTTATTCATCTAGTTATTATAAGATTTACAACCCCATGAAAATTTAAAATTTTGTCAAAAATAGTGAATGTACCTTTTTTTCTAACACAACTATCAATAAATTGTAATATCATTATACTATATATTAATATGAATTTTTATAGAAAAGCTTTATTTTTTTCTCAATTTTTAATTTCATTTCAGTCTCTAAACTTTCTTACTATGTAAAAACGTATTATTATAGTAATAAAATAAAATACATGTTTATTCGATCTCGTATTTCAAAAAAATAAAATTACTTATATAAAAAGATTCTCTTTAGTCAACTTTCTTTTTGAATCTCTAATAAGTTTTTACTGTTGCTTCTATATATTAAGTATTGATTCTTGTAGTAAAGAAAATCCGGAACGTTTATTTATTAGAATACTCGAACTTTGACTTACATATTACTAATTGTAATTATTTTCAAGAGCTATTTCTATTACTCCTACTTGTTCGGCTTAAAATCTGCTATATTGTTAAGATAAACTAAGTCTAAATTTTGAACCATTTTTTGAAGTTTAAAGTGTAATACATATCGATTTTTTATCCGAATTTAAGAATTGCTTCAAAGTTTTAGCGTGAAATCGTGCATTTTTTCTAATGAAATTGTTATTATAAGATAAGCAATCTGAGTTTTTTTGAATAATATGTCACTACACATGATAGAGCGTTACGTGCTGAAAAGTTACGCTTCGTTCTGAAAGTGGTAATGAAGTTTTATTAGAATTCATCAAAAAAACGTATGAAAATAATCGTATGTCAAAATGTGAGCACTTCTCAAAATTTGCTCACATTTTGACTATTTTTGTGAGATCTTCCTCACAATTTTTTGACAAACGTACAAAAAAGTGCCAAAATGTGAGCAAATGTGAGCAATTTTTATATCTCCAATTTTTATATCTCTATACCATTAGATAACAAAAATATTGTGAGAGAGGTTTTGAAAAAAGCAGAATATATAGACTGGGATAGTATATCTGCTAGACTATTATATAGTGGTTCTATAAGAGTTCATGACATTGAAACACTTATGTCAAAAGTTTTATATCTTAACTATACAAATGTTTTCAAAGAGGACATAGAAAAATATATTGAGGGTATAGAGTTTGTGAGATGTCATTGGACAGAGTTGTATGAAAAATATAAAGACAAGGAAAATATTTTCTTTATAGTGGACCCGCCGTTCTATAACACATGGGATTTTCAATACCAAGTAGACTGGACTTTGAGAGACTCTTTAGAAACTTTAGACGTTATACATAACCATCCATGCTTTTACTTTACATCCGATAAAAGTGGTTTGGAAACCGTTATGAGATGGTTAGAGGACATACATGACTATGAGTTTAGATATGACAAGATAGAATATGAGAAGGTCCTATAAACCGGAGAAGTGTCACAATAAAGAAATTTTATTAGTAAGTAAATGTGGTTTGAAATAGGACTACTTGTTTTAGGTTTTTTCCATTGTGTCATTTATTTATTTGACGTGGCAGAAAAGTACAGAGAATATGAAGATGAACCAATGCCTGCAAATGTTCAGTATATGTACTCGTAAGAGATATTTTTATCTAATATTAAATGGACGCACAGAACTTAGCGAATGCACAGCAACCTGGACAACCAAACCCAGAGAATATTCCAAATGAAGTTAGAATACAAACTGCAATGGCAAACTATGGTCAAGTGCCAACAGATGTACAAATGCAAACTGCCATGTCAAATGACGCTGCGTTAGGTTTGCCACCATGGTATGCAAATATGAGATGGAAAGAGTTTTATACAAACCCCGAAGTGGGATATAAACAACTTTATGCAGATGACGCGAACACAGGAGTTGACCCAGAATATGTTTTCTACCAGAGGAGAAACAGAATGTATGAGCTCCAGTTAAAGAATGCTATGGAACTCAACAGGAAACGTAAGAGACTAGGCGGACATTAGATTTTTACATATGTAAAATGGGTTTCTTTGGAAGAATAGGAAACTTCTTTCGAAATGTTGGAAGAGGTATATGGAATGGAATAAAATCTGTCGGAAGAGGAATTTGGAACGGTGTCAAAAATATTGGTAAAAGAGTAGGTCAGTTCGTTGGTATTATACCTAAAGACCCTGAACCAGAAAACAAGCTCCTGTAATACAACAGCCTGAACCTGCACCACAGTCTAGTTGGCAACCAAATCCAACACCTCAACCGTATTAAAAAATTATATTTTTATCGTTCGATAGTAGTTGTATATGAAACTAAGTTCTAAGTAAAACGCATGGTATAATGGAATTATTCTTTTTCTTCCATCTGTTGTAAACCATACTTGAAAGTCTGAAATACTTCCACTCGGCGGTTCATATAACTTTGTAGGTTTTTCGTAAAAGTCATTCGTCAGGCATAAGAAAGAGTTTTGTGCACCAGAAAATGAAGCATGAACAATAATAGCATCTGGGTCGAAAACATTTTCATATGTTCCATTAGGGTTTTCGACTTCATAATAGTCCGGGTGTACTGGATATGCTGCAGGCTGATTTAACATCCTCATAAATCTATACCATGCCAAGTTGTTATATTTTGTAGAAATATAAACGTTTTCTCCAAGGTCTTCTATTTTATTGATTTTAACAGTTGCATTTTTCCTGTCATAAATAATATCGAGATGGTATTCTCCTTCGTCAATGTTATACTGGTTTGCATATTCGATATAGATATCGTTTATTTTTTCTTGAAAAGCTTGAAGAGTTGTTTCTAAGTTTACAAGCAAACTAACTTGTAAAAGTTTTCCCTGTTCAAATTTCTCATACATACGTTTTTCTTTGTTATAGTATCGAACTTCAAAACCGACCGTAAATGGGAAACCATGTATGGCTTCTGAAATGAACTTCATTCTACGAAAGCCAATAGCTTTTGTGACGGATGGGTCTCTTAACCATCTTAATGGGTAGTCAAAACGATAGCCTTCATGCTTTACGGTCTCTGTCTCAAACTTTTGACCGACATTAGTAAAAAGTTCATCTAATGGTTTAGTTGTAGCAACTCTTGAATTTTCTTTTTCTATTGGAAGCATATTTTATCTATAATAAAATGTCAAATGAAACAGCGTCTATGAGAGAAATACAACACAACCGACAACTCATTATGCAAGCTCTAAATAAGAACACAACAAACTTTTCAAACTATTCTAAGATATCTGAGTCATTGAAAGAAGGAAACTTAAAACTGACATTAAACCCAATGACAGATGAGTTTCTGTTTCAAGACAATAAGAACCATACTGTCTGTATAAATCCAACAAAAGGAACTTTAAACGAGAAACCTATAAATGAACTTCTTTTGAAAGCAGATGTTGACAACAAAGCTGACAAAGAATATGTAGACGATGCAATAGCAAAGAAGAAGAAAGAGCTAACAATGCTTATGCAACAAAAGAACATACTCATCCTGAACTAGCAGACAAAACATATGTTGACAATAAAATGTCAAGTGAAGTGACAAGAGCTGAAAACGAATATTCTAAAAAGACTCATATACATTCTATATCTGATATTACAAACTTACAAGAAACATTAGAGACAAAAGCAAATAAGACTCATACACATACTATTGCAAATATTACAAACTTACAAGAAACCTTAAACAGGAAAAGTGACGTTGGACATACACATACTATTGCAAATATTACAAACTTACAAGAAACCTTAAACAGGAAAAGTGACGTTGGACATACACATACCATTGCAAATATTACAAACTTACAAGAAACCTTAAACAGGAAAAGTGACGTTGGACATACACATACCATTGCAAATATTACAAACTTACAAGAAACCTTAAACAGGAAAAGTGACGTTGGACATACACATTCTATATCTGAAATAACAAACTTAAACGTTAGCCTTGAAAATAAAGCAGATAAAACATATGTCAATGAAATATACCAAAGTTTAGTTGGAACAAAAAATATTGAAACTATTGTTGGTGACTTTTCTTTCAATGAAGAAAATAAATATTTTAGATGGCAGTTTGCACATTCCTTAAAAAATGGTACACGGCATAAACTCATTCCGAAAAATAACAATGAAATGTATGTAAGCTATATAAAGAATAATGGTACACAAGTTAAAGTTCCATTAGACAACAACTGCTACTTAAACTTATATGGAGATGAACAAAATAAATATTTCCGAGTTTATGAAATGACAGATATGACATTGCCTGACCCAGCTCCAGCACCATATTATTATGACTATGGTGCTGACGACAAAACACCACATGTAGACCCAAAAAAGCAAACATTATATTTAGAATATTATAGATATAAAAGATATAATGCAATAGAAAAAACGAGAATAGTATACTATTATGAAGATGACAGAAATAAATATTATAGTCAAGACTTTACCTACCCTGAAAACATAAGATTATATTATAAAAAATATTCTGACACAAACCAGAAGAAACCTGAAATAGTTGCACTATATTTTAAGTTCAAAAGAGACAATCCTATAATGTCTCATATGTTTGATTTAATGAACCCAGTAGGTTCTATTTATACATCTATGGATGTGAGAGGTCCTCAAGTAATGTTTGGTGTTGGTGCATGGGAACAAATAGTCGACAGGTTTTTGTATTGTGCAAACTCTTCAAAGGAAACAGGTGGAAGTAAAACGATTTCAGGTGAAAATTTACCTGCACACAGTCACTACATAGATTTAAGTACATCTCAAGCAGGTTGGCATAAGCATAGATATTGGGATTGGTCAGGAATGACAAAAGGTAAAGGATATGATGTTAAAGACAACGTTCAGTTTGCTATAAATTGTTACTGGAGTAACACTGAGGGAGGAGGAAACCATACACATCACGTTTCAGGATATACGCAAACAACCGGACAAAGTAAAGAATACATGCCACCTTACATGACAGTTTACGCATGGTATAGAATTGCTTAGTCGTCATTTTCAACTTCTTTAGCATATTCGTCAGGAGTTGTCTTATATTTGTTAGAACTGTCTTTGAAAGTATACCACCTTGAACTTTGACAAGTTTGAAACGAGGTCTGACAATAGTAGTTTTATCTTCTGCTTGCAGTCTGTACATTTTGCCATGTTTGCCTAAAACTTCATAATATTCTCTTGTATACTTTCTTCTATTTTTACGAACACGAATGTGAGTACCTGTCGAGTTCCCATTGTTGTCATAGTCAATAGTATTTTCATATGGGTCGCGTTTAGGTATTTCTATTTTACTTTGTCACCTTTCTGAAGTTTGAAGCCCGGCATTCTTTCTTGTTTGTCTCTTTTGACTAAATTATTAAATATATAGTCTTTCTCTAAGTCAGGGTTGTTTTTCATTTCTTCGGGGGAGTGGTTTCCCAAACCTTTTTGTTTACGGTTATTGTAAATATTTAAAACTTGTCTCATCTTTGCCATGGAGAAGTGTCTATACTTGTCGTCATATGACATTTCATTTGCTTCACCACCTTGTGGTTGGTTTAAGTCTCTTAACATTTTTATACAACCGTCAATGACACCAAGAGCAGAATGGTTTTGGTCGACAATGAAATATTGGTTTACATTTTTTGAACGCAGATAGTTTTTTACATCATCTGATTTGAAAGAACTTTCACAGTCAGATGTCAGTTTTGTTGGATGGTATTTGTCAACGAATATTGTCAAAGCAGTTTTCACATCTAAAATATTTTTGGACCATAATGGTATGGCTTCACAGTATCTTGTGTTTGACCAACAAATATTAGCCAGTATGGTGGTCCATCTGTTCTAACTCTCGGAATGTTTTCCAAGATATCCATAAACCAAGCATTTGGTGTTGAACTAAAGATTTTTATCATGAGTGCTTTTTTTGTTGCCTTAGAAACATAGGGGTCCTTGTTTGAATTCGTCATTTTTTAACCCATAAGAAATGGGTTTATTTGGCGCATTAGCAGGAGTTGCATCCAGATTTTTGCCCGCAGTGGGAACAATAGCCAGAGGTGTATTTGGAGTTGGAAGGAAGATTTTGAGTACATTAGGTATACTGAAAGAGAAAGCACAACCTATTATACAAACTGTACAGAAAGGTTGGGATGTAGCACGAGATGCAACAAATCTTATTCCAAATCCTGAAACAAGAGGAAAAGTTCAAGGATGGATGGACAATGTAGGAAGACAAGCAGGAAACTATTATAACAAAGCAAATGACTACTATAACCAAGCAGGACACTATATGGACCAAGGTGAAAGATTCTTTAACAGAGGATATAACCATGCACAACAGTGGGTAAACAATAACCAACCTCAACCGCCTCAAACGTGGGGAATGTAAAATTTTTTACTGAGATGAAATGAACAATACAGCATTGAGACAAATAAGTTCAAGATGGATTTGTCGGCTTCCAGCAGTTACACCACGTGTTTGTCAAGTTCTTCCTATACCTCAGGAAGTTTTAGACCGACTTAAAAAACCTCAACAACCAGTTGAAAACAAACCAAACTAAAATTTCTTACTGAGATGAAATGACCGAAGAAGTTGAAACGGTAGATTTGACACCACAAACAAAAAGTTCAGAACCATTGTCAAAACCTGTCAAAGAACTTACAGATGAAGAGAAAAATTCAATAATAGAAAGTGCCAGGTCTGGAAATACAAACCCTAACTACAAAGTCACTTTTCATAGAAATGGAACGGCTAGTATCTCAAAAAAGAAACAGACTCTCACAAATAAAATATTGAAGTCTGAAGGAGCTTTCGAGACAACAGATGGAAAAGTTTACTTCACTGACCAACAGTTCATTATAGAACATCTCATTGACTTAGAGTCGAAATATTCTAAACTTTACAACAAACACAAAAAGTTGAAAGGAAAACAAAAACAAATGGCATATGATATTTATGAAGATGTTGACGACACAACTGTTCCTGCAAGTGAAGTAAAGTCAGAGGAACCGAAAAGTGACGAAAAACCGATAGAAGAAGAAAAACCAAAAACTGAAGATAAACCAAAACCAAAGTTTAGTTTCCAAACTAAACCAAGTCAACCTTCATTAGCTGGTATGGGTTGGCGTCAAAGACTTATGGCAGCAGGCGGTTATGTAAAGTAAAGAAAAAAAATATTTTTTTATTTTTATAAAAATGCCCCCATATAGAATGGATAGAAAATCTGCTAGAATAAAAGCAGAGTTGCAAAGTTATGGTTGGAGAGTTTCGAAGAAGTTTAAATATAGGAAGGGAAGACCCATAAAAGTCTATGACAAACTGGCTGGTCTGACCTACGAAATGGATTTGGAAACAGCACGTGCCAATTATCCAAACAGACTAGAGAGGTTAGAAGAAGAACGTCTTATGGACATGCCTTTCGATGTTAGTGAACCTCAAGTTGAAGGAAACTTGTTTGTTAGATGAGAAATATGAAATTCACTGTTGTGAGTCATTTGAAGTCAGAAACAAAAAGACAAAAAGAGTTTTAAGCGAATGGGAGCAAAATGACGGATATGCTATTATGAAGATGGGTGGAAAACACTATCTTAAACATGTTGTCATTGCAACTCATTTTATATTGAATCCTAACAATTTACCTTTTGTAGACCATATAAACCATATAAGAAACGACAATAGACTTGAAAACTTACGTTGGGTCACTCGTTCTGAAAACAATAAGAACAAAGGCAAATTTGGAGATATTGTATTCGAATTTGTCGACAAACTAGAAGATGAAACAATTGAAATTACAGACTATGGCAAGCATACGTTTGAGTTTTACTACTATAGCGAAGAACAAGACTCTTTCTACTTTTATACCGGCGTAAACTATAGGAAATTACAAGTATATTTTACTAAGGCGGGCTATGCTTATGTAAACACTAGAGATACAGATGGAAAATACGTTCAAATACTTCTTAACAAATTCAAGAAGCTATATGGCATACCATTTTAAAACAATATATTTTTACATATATTAAATGCTTCAGGTTGAAAAACAAAGAACAAAAGTAGCAGATACAAAACCGTTAGACTATATCTTTACAAATGCTGGTAGGACTATTTCAGATGAAGAAATTTCATCCCGAGCATACAGGTTTGACTATCCAATTCGTTGGCTTCAAAGTCCTTCAGATGCAAAGGCAATAGGATTTAGAAGAGTTTTGTTTTCAAATAGAACTAACGCATTTATGTTCGCAGTATATTTTCATGGGCAGTATAAAGGTTCTGATGGTCTAATAGACAAATTTGACGAAATGAGAATCTTTACAGTTCGTTCAGACGAAAGTCTTGAGAAAACTCTAAATGACTTTCAAACTCAAATGAACAAATATTATTGGGAATTTCAAGAAAAATACGACTCTTTACTAAATGGAACATACTATCTGAAACTAGAATATGACAAGATGAACTCCACCGTTTCATTTCAAAAGATTGAAATTAACCCTCCAAGAGATACAGAGTTTTTATTTTGGAAAGTAGACAAACGTTCTTGGGCACAATTTCTTCGGTTACTAAACCAGAACGAACCATTACCACCAGATGGTCCATTTAAATTTATACTTCCACCAGCAGATTTGACAGTTTATAGAAACGTGTTTGACCCTCAAAATGTTATGTGTCATGCAAGTTTCAGTTCAAGCAACAATAGTTTTCTATGTATTGGTAAGGACTTTTATGACTTTGCTTCTAAATTCTACGAACCACCTAGTAACAGTTTCTCTGACTTTCAAGTTTGGTTCACAACAAATGGTGTGCAACATATTATTCCATTGTACTATGACTTTTATCTCGAATTGTCTTTCATATATAACTACGGAAAAGTGCTGAAAAAGTATTGAAAAATAAAGTTTAGGTGAAGTGGTGAAATCTCACCTCTTTTTTCACCTAATTTTTCACCCGTTGAATTTTCATGAATTTCCTTAAGATAGAAAAAATAAAAAATAATGTTTAGGGTAGATGGTTAGATCTAACCTCATTTCTACCCTCATTTCTAACATGGTCTAAAACTCTCGAAAATCATGAGTTTTGTGTGTTTTCAGCATTATTTTTTGCATTATGACACGAAGTGAAGATTTGCACTTCGTCAAAAATTCATGAGTTTTGTGTGTTTCCTTAAGATAGAAAAAATAAAAAATAATGTTTAGGGTAGATGGTTAGATCTAACCTCATTTCTACCCTCATGAATTTTCATGAATTTCCTTAAGATAGAAAAAAATAAAGTTTATGTTAGCATGTTAGATCTAACACGTTTTCTAACCACTTTTCTAACATCGTAGAAAACTCATGAAAACAATTTATTTTTGACATAAAGACGCAAAGCGGTGGGACATAGCCCATGACCAAAAATAAAGTTTAGGGTAGATGGTTAGATCTAACCTCATTTCTACCCTCATTTCTACCCTCATGAATTTTGTATAAAAAGCAACAGTCTGAATTCAGACTGTTGCTATATTCTTCACAAAATGCTTGTTTTGAGGTCGAGCCACTTTTGGCTCCACCGTATTCTTTCAACCAAAACTCATGAATTCGGCAAAAATAAAGTTTAGGTGAAGTGGTGAAATCTCACCTCTTTTTTCACCTAATTTTTCACCCGTTGAATTTTCATGAATTTCCTTAAGATAAAAAAAATAACGTTAGTTTTTTTAAAAAAATATTTTTTATTTTGTATGTAAGAACATGTTAGCAACAACTTCACCAAACTCTTTAGTTATGAACCCAACTTCAATGTTAGTTGAGATGAAAAGCTTCATTCCTTCTTCATATACTTTTGAGACAGAAATCCAGAAGATAAAGCAAGAACTTCTCCAAGGAGATTTAGATTGCACTGCAAAAGATGAAACAAATGAATAATATCTTTATGAAATGCAGGACCTGGTGGAACATTTACCTAAACTTCCTGAAATCCAACAACAAAAGCTTACTATTCCAGAATTTGAAGAAATTGAAGTCAGACCAACCGACTCAGTTGAAATTAAGAAGTTCATACGTAAGGTTAACTATGAGTTTCTTGGATTTCATTGCAACCACAAAGTCATGGACAAAGACTGCGATATGGTATATAAGAATGTTTCTGACATATATAAATCTGAAGAATTTAAGACCTACGACAACTTTGTTTCGTTAGTTGCTGAATGTGTATGGCAGATAAGAGATAAAGATAAAAGATGTAAAATATGGAACGAACAAATCAGACCTGCATGTTTTGAATTTAAGAGGACCATTGACGCTATAGTTGTACTTGCAGGACAAATTTCAATGTACAATGCTAAAATGAACCCACAATGTTCTAAATGTAAAGCAGCAATAAGGAAATATAACTATTCTGTCAAAGAGATAGAACGTATGCGAAACGACAATGCTGACTTAAAGAAAGAAGCAGAGAAACCAGCAGAAAACAAAATGGACATGTTAGCATTTCTAAACAAAAACTATCCAACAGCTGACGATTTCCTTCTTTCAGATGTCAAGAAGAAATATAAAGAAACATTCGGCATTGTTAAAACTTCTGACATACTGACAGAGGAAATCGAAGCCACAAAATTGTTTAGAATTTCAAATATACATCGTACAATTCATGTAAAACGCTTATAAAATAACTGGGGTGAAAAAAGAGGTGAAAAAACAGGTGAGATCTCACCTCTTCACCTAAAATATATTTTTATTGAATTCAGCAACAAAATTCTGAGTAAAATGACCAAATTTCATTATATAACTGTTATTTTTGACGAAGTGAAGATTTGCACTTCGTCAAAAAAATCCCTGAAATCATATCTTTTATACAAAATAAATAAAATAAAACTAACTTTATTTTTTCTATCTTAAGGAAATTCATGAAAATTCAAGAGGGTGAAAAAAGAGGTGAAAAAAGAGGTGAAAAAAGAGGTGAGATCTCACCTCTTCACCTAAAATATATTTTTATTGAATTCAGCACAAAAATCATTATATAACTGTTATTTTTGACGAAGTGAAGATTTGTACTTCGTCAAAAAAATCCCTGAAATCATATCTTTTATACAAAATAAATAAAATAAAACTAACTTTATTTTTTCTATCTTAAGGAAATTCATGAAAATTCAAGAGGGTAGAAATGAGGTTAGATCTAACCATCTACCCTAAAATATATTTTTGCTGAAAAATGACCAAAAATCATGAATTTTCTACGATGTTAGAAAAGTGGTTAGAAAACGTGTTAGATCTAACATGCTAACATAAACTTTATTTTTATTGAATTCTGTATAAAATTCTGAGTAAACTGACATATGTTTGCTACCCTCGGAAAACCGAGGGTAGAGATTCCGTACGAAAATCGCAAGAATTTGCCAATAAATTTAAGAGGTTAGTATGTACATAGACTTCTTGTAAATGCTGTTGCAATGTGGGCTTACTTTACATCGTTCAAAAACCAAAGCACACAAGAACTTTTGAGCGAAGCACAGCGAGACAGACTTTTTTCGGGGTCGCCAAAACTCTATGAAAACAGTGAAGAACAGCGAGTAAGTAAAAAACCCCAGTCGCCTAAAACTCATGAAAATCGTAAAAATTTGCCAAATGGTTTGAGAGGCTGGTATGTACATAGACTTCTTGTAAATGCTGTTGCAATGTGGGCTTCGCCTAAACTTTATTTTTATTGAATTCAGCACAAATTTCATTATATAACTGTTATTTTTGACGAAGTGAAGATTTGCACTTCGTCAAAAAAATCCCTGAAATCATATCTTTTATACAAAATAAATAAAATAAAACTAACTTTATTTTTTCTATCTTAAGGAAATTCATGAAAATTCAAGAGGGTGAAAAAAGAGGTGAAAAAAGAGGTGAAAAAAGAGGTGAGATCTCACCTCTTCACCTAAAATATATTTTTGCTGAAAAATGACCAAATTTCATGAATTTCCTTAAGATAGAAAAAATAAAGTTAGTTTTTTATAAAATATTTTTTTTATTTTGTATGTAAAGACAGAAATGACAAACATTGAGTTTGAAACAGTTAGAAAGATAGACAATGACACCAAAGTGGTTAGAATAGGGGATTTAAACGTAAGATACTCAAAGAAATACAACAAATATTCTTCGTCAGACATTATATCTCCATCTGGAAAGAAAACAAACGACTGGGTTAGAAATGCTTCAACTCAGAAAATTTTGACAAGAAATCCTGAGCTTATGATATCGGTAAGATTCTATGGAACTACAGCATATCTTATAGACAAAAGTCTTATACCAATAGTTTTGTTATGGTTAGACCCAGTTGTTGGATATAACTTCATAACATATGGTTCATTCGATACGGAACGTTGCAGTGAAGGCTTACTTTACATCGTTCAGAAACCGAAGGACTTCAATACAAAGAGATATAAGATAGGAAGAACATATAAATAACTCAAAGATATGACAGTACAGTCAATAGAGTCAAGGTTGTGTTTGTTAATGATATGAGAGCTGCTGAAACAGAACTACTTGAAAAGTTTGAGAAAATGTATGGTGCTCCCATAAAAGGTAAAGAAACGTTTGAAGTAGATGAGATAGATAAAGCTATAAAATTATTTGACGAAGTTGCTGAAAAATACATGTAAAGCGTTTATTTTTGGTCTTTTGTGAAAGTCAGAAAATAACGCTAATTTTTTATAAAATATTTTTTTATTTTGTATGTAAAGACAGATATGTCAACAACAGAGAACACAACAACAGTTATAGTCCATGAAGCTATAAATGAAGAATACGAGTGGGTTCAGTTTAACAAACAGTTACGTCTCATTCGTTCGGTCAAAGACGATATGTACCAAATGCAAAGTATTTTGACAGCATGTTATGCTCCAGATACTAAGCTTCCTAAAGACTGGTTTAGGAACCAAAGCACACAAGAACTTTTGAGTGAAGCACAGCGAGACATACTTTTTTCTGAAAACAGTGAAGAACAGCGAGTAGGTAAAAAACCCCAGTCGCCAAAACTCTATGAAAATCGTGAAAAATTGCCAAATGGTTTGAGAGGCTGGTATGTACATAGACTTCTTGTAAATGCTGTTGCAATGTGGGCTTCGCCTCGTTATGCTTGGTATATTTACAGACTTCTTGACGAAATTCATAGACAAGAACGTGAAGAGATGGAAAAGAAACTTCATGCAAAAGATGAAGTCATTGAAGCAAAAGACAAAAGCATTCAGAAAAGAATACCACGTTCGGTACCAAAAGGAAAGGAAAAGAACTATAAGTATATGATTTATACTGAAGAGATGGAAAATGAAGAAGATAAAGATATGGTTATGTTGCATTTAGTCAGAAGAAACAACAAAAGCTTTTACGACCTTGCTAAGATTTACAAATCTGACAGAAATTGGTTCTATCGCGAAAACTTACCGATTTCAATGACACCAAATGAAGATGTGAAACAAATAGTTCAAGATACTTTACCTCAAACACACTATGATATTAAAGGTTGTACAATTCTTACCTTCAAAGAAGATTTGCCATTGTTAAAGGAAAAAATAACAGAGTATTTTGACAACTTCAAACAAGTAGGGTAAATGCACTCTTTATTTTTACGCTTGACTTCAGATGGCTCAGGTAGCTCTATAAGGTAAATTGCCTTGTCAAATCCTTCTGGCATTCCGAGTCCTTCCTTCCGACAGGAAAATATTTTCCTTCCGACAGGAAAAAATTTTCCTTCCGACAGGAAAAAAATTTCCTTCCGACAGGAAAAAATTTTCCTTCCGACAGGAAAAATTTTTCCAGTTGTCCGTCCGTAAACCATTCAAATTTTCGAAAATTGAGAACTTTTTGGTCGAACTTCAGAAAAAGTTTTTCCTTCCGACAGGAAAAGTTTTTCCTTCCGACAGGAAAAATTTTTCCTTCCGACAGGAAAATATTTTCCTTCCGACAGGAAAATATTTTCCTTCCGACAGGACACAAACGGATGACTGACGTTCCTCTTCCTGAATGTCTTCCAAAGCCAGAAGAACCGAAAGCTGCAGAACCACAACAGACTAAGACTAAACACTTACATTTTTTACGCTTGACTTTTTACAATTTGAACTTTGTTTGCGTAGATATGAATTCTGAAAGAAGTATGAGGGTCTTGTATGACTTTATACTTCTCCCATAGTTCATGTCTGTCAAACTTACCTGCCATGGACTCTTTCATAAGTTCCATGAAATCGTCTTCGGACAATCCGGGGAAAAGTATAATGTCAGTAAGTATTCTTTTAACATCCTTACTTAAACTCTTCGCTGTCTGTACACATATTACGACTGAAATGTTAAAGTGTCTGAGCTTCTTAAGAATTCGACACATGTCTTGTTCTCTATTCTTTAACAAAGGATGAGAGGCGAAATCATCTAAGATAAGAAGACATCTGTGAGGGTAAGTCTTCCAATCGTAAGATTGCAATTTCTTCGAAATGTATTCTATCTCTTTCTGTTTGTTTCTGAAGTGTTTCTTCTCTAATATTCTCTGCATTTCCTCATTTGGGTCTTTAAACTTAGAATTTATATACTCATTTATAGCATTATACTTCAAAACTCTTCTTTGGTACTTCTTTATCCAATCTAACAACTCAGTATCCTTTATACATACTAACTTAGACTTCTTTATAATATCTTTGAACGAATTGACGGTTTGGTCAAATTGACCAGAAGTCGAACAAATGACTACTAACTCATAGAATGGGTTCTTCTCATCTAGTTCTTGTTGTTGTGCAGCCATTTTAAGATAAGTGAAAGTCTTACCCGACCCAGGTGGTGCAATTAGACCTGTTATACCATTCTGAGCAAATAAGAACTTGTCGTGTATAGGCTTTATCTGAGCATTTTCTAACTTCCTCTTGTTCTTGTTTAAAACATTCTCAAATTTCTTGTCAATGTCAGCAAACTTTTTTTCTAACATATTTTTAGAAAAATTAAAATTTTTATCTTTTAGAAAATGTCTAGCGATTTCGCTATCTATATTCGAGACAAGCTTTTCGACAGCAAAACATCTGTCGACCATAAAATCTTACATAGTGTAAACAAGAAAGGTGAATTTGTTCTAAAGTTCTGTTTCTGGGAATATGACAAGAACCATAAAACATTAAGCAGAGCAGTCTTAAAATTTGTCAATGACAGACTTGTTGACAGAGATGACGCCTCTTGGAGAGATGAAGTCCAACAAAACTTCTTAGAATGCAAAGAAGACACATGCACTGTTCTTGAAGATGAAATAGAAAACAGAATAGATGAGCTATTAAAGGACAAAGAACTTTTACATAAATATGTTCTGAGAAATTTGACGTCTCACCACCAGAAAAGAAGAAGAGAGAAAAGAAAGAAAAGAAAGTAGAAGAAGAGAAGAAAGAACCTGAACCAGTTCCAGAGAAGAAGAAATTTGACATGTAAAAATAAAATTTTATTTTTAGAACATTTCTGGGTCAATGTCAATGTTCTCTTCCTCTTTAGGAGTAAACACTGGCTTAGACTCTAAAATCTTTTTACCCAATTTACCTTGAACTTCTACAACTTTAGACTCATAATATTCATAGTCGTCTGCTTTCTTTGGTTCATAAGGTATAACAAGTTTGTATGCTTTGCCTTCTTTAAGGTTTGAGAACCTTCTGTCAAAACTTTCTTTGACTGTTAACAAACCTTCTATGTCTAAGTCTTCAAATTTCGCACCATTTTTAGTCACAATAGCAAACTTAACTGGTTCGATGTTCCAAACTTTGCTGAATGAAGACTTTTCAAAATGGTAGAAGTAAACATTCAAATATGTGAATGGGTCTAGTTCTTCTTTAAGTCCTGACATGTACTTGTTTACTGAGATGAATTTTGTCATCTTTTCTATCGGATAAAAAAAATTTTTTTTTAAATTTACTCAGAAAAATTTTTCTTTGTATATACACCATTCTGTACGTCTAAAAGACTTTTGACATTTGCCAAGAATGTTCGTTTAGACGCTGTCATATAACCATATTCTTGACAATATTGTTTATACGAATCGTACAATGACCTTTCATCTAATGACACAAAGTCAGTTTCATCTATGAACAGTTCATATACACTCTTGTTTGCTTCTAACAATGTTTGTCTCTCTTCGGTATGTGGAATTTGTCTTGGATTGAACTTTGAAATATCTAATGTCATAAAATATGAGAACAAGTGGTTGTAAAAGTCAGATGTCAAAGTTTCTGACAAAGCGTCAAAATATTCTGTATCTTGCATATGAGAATCTGACGTTCTGACAACTACATATCTTCTGTCAGAACTTTCTAACTTCATCGGAACAGCATTGTTTGAAACCATAATGAAGTTTGCAACATTTTCACAAACTCTTTGGTCTTTATATTTTCTTTCAACAACTCCAACTTTGTCTGTTATAAGACTCTTCAAAGCATCTGAGTTCAAAACTTTTGTTGTATCTATACTTTGAAGTTCGTTACATACTATAAGTTTCATATTCTCTATTGCAGAGTTAAATTTACCGCAGATGTTTTTCTAAGTTTGTCATATTAGGGTTCGAATAACCTTCTAACAGTTTGCACAAAATATCTGTAAAGAATGTGTTCTTACCTGTTCCTTGTTTTCCAATTATAATGAGAGCAGTTTCATTCTTAGCACTTGGATGTTGTAAGATGTTTGCAAACCAACATAAGATATACTCATAAACCTTTTCGTTTCCATTGCATATAATTTCTTTGACATGGTCTAACCAAGCTTCTATAATATTTTCTTTCCATTCTACTTGTTCATATTTATATCCAGTGAAGATAGAATAGAAGTTTGGAGAAGGTGTATAAAACTTTATACCACGAACTGAAAAATCTTCAAGTTTTGACAATAAGATATCCCAAGCATCTAACATCTTCATGCCAACTTGTACGACTTTTATTTTCTTAAGTTTCTGTTTACATTCTTGTTCTGAAACTATTGTTGCTCTTGGTTTGTTAAAGACTACATCCCATTCTTTCATAACATAACATTCTGGGGCAGAGTCAACATAAATGACTAAACGTTTCAAATTCTCGACTGCTTTGTTATAGTCTCGAAATGGACACATATTTCTGAATGCTTGGAAGTCATAAAAATCTGAAACATCTATTCTGTACATTTTTATAAAAATAAAAAAAATATTTTTTTTTATTCTTGACTTTGTTGTTCCATTTGTTGCATTTGTTGTTCTTGAGCTATTTGTTGTTGAAGTTGTTCTTGTAATACAATACTTTCACCAGTTGCATCTTCCAATTCGAAACTTTCTGCCGTCATTGACAAATACATAGGACATAAAAGTTTTACAGGAACAAAGTTTGCGTCAACTAATGTCAACGTTATACTTGCCAAAGTGTTTGAGTTCACTAAGGTTGAAAATTCTGCATTCGAATGAACAATAGGCAAACCAGCAGAGAAAGTATTGTTTATACGCATAAGTATCTTTTGGTCATAATAGTTTCTGTCGACATTCGAATAACACTTTGAACCTAAGTTTGAAACAATATATAAGATTGGTGTGCTTAATGTCAATGGAATAGACATTCCTTGTATGACACCTTTTCCTGTTATAGGAAACTGTTGGTAGTAAAAACCAGAAATAAGGTTTTGTATTATAGCTCATATCGTTTATAGTAAACTCAGTCGACATCCAAACATAATGAAACCTGCTCTAGTTGCAGCACATGTTACACCCGTACTTAAAGTATTAAATAAGTCAACAAAACCTGTTGGTGGTTATCTGAGTAAGTATCTTCAAGGAGTATTTTTTACCATTCACAACAATAAAGTCTTCTGGTGTCAAAAGAGCAAAACAAGCTTTAGTCGTCATTGTGTTTAAGGTTAGTTTACAATATCGTCCTTGAGGACTTTGTAAGTTTGTTGTTATAGAATTATATGACTCAGGGTTTTTAGTCGTAATAGTATAAACCATTATGTCTTCTGCCATTTACTTAGCAAATAAATTTTAATGAAATGTTGTGGTCGTCAAATATTTTTATAACGTCTGGAAAACTATATTTTAAGTTCAACGTTTCACCTCCTTTCATAACGTATATCTTGTCAATGACATTATATGAAACACCACAGCAACTAATGTCGGGTTCTATTTCTTTGATGTTTATATCGTCTGCCTCTGTCAAAAGTTTCAATAGTTCTTTCAAAACTTCATGAGGTGCAATGACATATGAGTTCACTTTTACAGGGTTGTGTTCGACCAAGTTTAACATTATACCTAAAGCTTGACAAATCTTCTCCTGAGTTTGAAGTTTGTCTTTCAGTTGTTGGTAGTCGTTTCGAATATCTGCAACAGAACTTAAGTCTCTGCTAACTTCAGGATATGTTGGTTCTTTTACAGGAACAATTGTTATACCATTTTCGTCTTCGTATGGTTTCCCCACTTCAACATCTCTGTCTTTGACATTGACAACAACACTTTGACTGTTTGTTTGAGTTGGTGAATTTAACTTCACATCTGCCACCGCCATTAAACCTTTTGAAACACTTACGCTTCTATTTTTCGGAAATGACATTTTACTTAGAATAAAAAGATGGACGCATTCGAGTATCTCTTCGAATTGAAGCAAAACAAAGTTTACACACACAAACAATACAAATACATTGACAGAATAGTTCTTTATACAAACAATGGAAAATGTTATAGAATAGCAATATTTGCTGAACCAAAATATTTTCATAAAGCAAAGAAAGTTGGTATAACTGAAATGGTGAAAGTTCTTGAAGCAGACAAAAATATAACTTCAAAACTGACCGATATTACTAAAGGTAAGTTTATAATACAATATTATATCAAAACTGGCGTACTGTCAATATTTGACGGAGAGAAGTCAGTTCAAGAACAACTTACTGACCTGCTGCCAAAATCTGCTCGATGGAAGCTGTCGTTATGCCAATCTGAGGAGCCCCAGCAGGTTTCATCGAACGAATCTTCAAAAGAGCATCTTCTGTGAAAAGTGCTATTGGTTTTGTAAACTTCTTTGCTCTCAATTCATCTGGACCGTCTCTGTCACCAGTATATTGTATTTGAACTGTACCAACAGTTGAAATACCACCCATAAAGTCTTCTGAGTCAGCAAATGGAATGCCAAGCCAAAAGTTTGAACGGTCTCCATTTGTATATTGAGTGTTTTGACCTCCTGTATGAGTCCATACTTTCACATATGGCATAATAGAACTTTGCATTTCAGGGTTAATGGTTGTTGTGAAGTTGTTGTTAAAGTTCATAGCATCTAATGTCAAGTTGTATGACCTCATATCCTCAACTGTAGAATATTCTTCTCTTGGATAATATTTGCCATCTATGTTTATATGATATTTAATACCAGGGTTGTAGAAACAAGAATAGTCATTTATAGTTCGTCTGAACAGTACAAACATAGTATCTGCATGTTTCATTGCAGTTGTTAAAGCAATATCTGTTCTTGCACCTGGGTCAGCACTTTGGTTTCCAACTTCACCTGCAAAGTCTTTGACAGATATTTGGTGTATAGGGAACATAAGTGGAACTGCAATATATTTGGCAGCTAAAGCATTTGAAATATCTGGGTCCAACATATAAACGGCAAGTCTGCTTTCTATTCTCTTGCATTCAAATTTTTCGCATGTGAACTTAACTGGGTCCCAAGCAGTTCCAGCAGCATTGAAATAATAGTTTACTTCATTGTTGAAGTTTGAGAAACCAAAGTCTAAGTCAACTTTGTCTTTGCAAAAGTCACAGAACTTGGCTCCACCAGTTCCAGCTACAGTAATGCTGAATGGGTCTTGTGTTGGTGCAATGACTAAGTTATTTTTGCTTGGAGTAAGTTCGATAGAAATTTTTCCTGCCCAGTTTGGCAAGTATCTTAAAAACCTGAAGATGAGGAAAGATGACAAAGGAACTCTAAGTTTCAGTTTTACTTTAGTGGCAGCAGTTCCATCTGAACCAGAAAGGTTAACATAAACTCCTGGAACGTTAGGGTCAAGTCTTCTTATTTTCTCAATAGTTGCATACTGGTCTGTTTGTTCTCTAGCTTGTGGTTGTACTGAGTTTCTCAAAGCGAACCATTCATAGTTTGCCCATGTTACTGTTTGAACTAAGTCAGAGTTAGAATATATCTTATATCCCATGAAAACTTCTGGAGCATATTGGTATCCGACATAGAAAATTCCATTGCAACCTTTCTTGTCAGACAACTTGGCAGAAGGTTTTATTTCAATGTCTTGTTCCACGTATAAGAATGAGTTGTCAATAGAAATAATATGAAACCTGTCGCAAGCAATATCTACTGTTGTTGAAGAACCTTCTCCAAACTCACCTACATTTCCATAAGAAACAGCAGTTGTATATTCGTAAGTTCCAGGAACTATTTCTGACCTTCTAATGGCATTGTCGCATTCGTTATACCATTCGGAAACATTTCCGTTCATGGCATCCAAAACTGTTGGCGTTATATTCTGAGCGGCGTACATTTCATATGGGTAAAAATATAGAATAGTTGGATTTATGTGTCATAATAGAACCCACGTGGACCAAGCTTTACTTTCTTCCTGGCTGAGTTTTTAACTCTTCTTTTTCCTTCATTGCCACTACTTTCACTAGATGAAGTTACTTCTTCACTACTTTCACTTTGTTCTACTCTTCTCTTCTTCTTTGGTGTCGCTTTTGGTAACTTGCCCTCTGCTTCAAGTTGTTGCATCTTTGCCTCATGTTCACCTAGTATGTTGTAAATTTCCCATGTCCTTTTGCCTTTGGGCTCTGGTCGCCCATCTCAGGTAACCTATATCCTAGAAAGATTTTGTCATAGTTTGTATTTGAGTCTTCGCGTATTGTTTGCATGACTCTTTCCTGAGTTTCCGGTTCAAGCTCTTCAAACAGAGCTTGTCCATATGGAATAAGCTCGTTTCCAAATATATGTTTTTGTAGCCATTCTGGTTTTCTTTCCATGTTACCAATAATATCTTTTGTGAATGGGAAAGCTTTTACCCAATGTTTCAGTCTTGCGTCATTTATTTCTGTAGTTGGTTTTATTTTGTCAAGGAACATGTTTTTCAATACTAACATTTCATTTGGTACTGTCCATTTGAGTTTTCTTAAATATTCATCCCTTCTCAGTTCATTGTCTGCAAAGTAAGTTTTTATGACATTTTGTAAACTTTCGTTTGCAAGGTCATGTACAATAGGTTCTCTTCCTTCTGTCTCCCTAACTTTCTTTCTAAACTCTTCACCAAATATACCATCTTTATGGTTCTGTGTAGTTCTTTGAGATAAATGTTCTAGAACGTCAGGTGTTATATTTCCATCAGCCATGTTCATTTCATACTGGTCCAAATATCTGCATCTTTCATATCTTTCAATGGCATTAAAGCCGCGCTGAAAATACCAGCTATATCTGGTTCACCATTCACTTCCATTGCGTCTACAACTTCTTGGAATTGTGGTTGTAAGTTTATGAACCACCTATCCGGATTAGCTTTATGACCCCATCTCATTGTAGTTCCATAGTCTGCAGAAACAAAAGTAGGTTTGTTTCCATATTGGTTAGGTTCTGAATGAACTTTAAACAATGTTTCATTTCTATATGTTTTGTTGAAATTTAACCTTTTATTTTCACCGAGTTCAGCCAAAGATTGAACGTTATATGGTCGTAAGTAAAAAGGATTGTTGTATTTGCGTACATTTTCTTTCAGTACTTCCATTCTATGCTGAATATTTTCATCTGATGTTGGAGTCTTTTGTATGTCGGCAAACATTTTTCGATATTCTTCTACCATGTCAGCCGAATTTTTCTTAGACTCTTGGAAAGATTCCATATTCTCCTCATACTCTTGTTGAGGGTCAAGATTTTTCGGCTGTTCCAAATCTTCATCTAGTTCTGTGAAGTTAGTTTCCAAAGGAGGGACTTGTTCGTTTCCTTCAGGCTCTTCTAGCTGTTGTTGCTGAACTATTTCTTCCATGTCTGGTTGTATCTGAACTTCTTCCTGTGGAGTTTCTTGTACCTCATCTGCTGGCATTTCATATATTCCGAGACCGTTTTTAACAATTTCCCTATCTACGTCATCCGCATTCATAAACCTTTCTTCTTTCGTTCCGTCTCTATTTTTTACGCGTTTCATGAAGAGAGTTGAATTATCATTTAGCTCTGACACCAAATATCTCGGAGTAAATTCATTCATGTCATTTGGATGATATGCTATTAAATCATATCCCTTAGCGAGCTTGTATTTTCCAGGTTTGAAATTATATCCCATTTGGTGCTGAGCCATAAAGCTAAATAGGTTCGGGTCAGTATTTCCTTCCTTGAACTTTCTAATAGCTTCTTTATATCTGTCACTAAAGTCAAGAGTATCTGGGTAACCATAATCTTCCTTAAGCATTTTTAAGAATTCTTGGTTTCCTTGTTCTCTACTTCTTTTATGTCCTTGCTCTGTTTGTTGTTGCTGTGCTGGATTTTGAACTGTTGGTTGTGGAGGTGGTGCAGGTGCAGGGTTTTGAACTGTTGGTTTTGGTTGTGCTGGATTTTGAACTGTTGGTTGTTGTGTTGGTTGTTGTTGTTGTGCTGGATTTTGAACTGTTGGTTGTTGTGTTGGTTTTGGTGCATGCCTGTGTCTGTGTCCATGTGACGATGTAAATGTTTTAGGTAGTCCTGGTGCAGGTGCTTCTCTTGGAGGGTTTGGTGGTATATAAGTTCCACTAGCTAGTATATAAGTTCCACCAGCTGGTATATAAGTTCCACCAGCTGGCACATATGTTCCATCTGCAGCATAATGTCCTACCTGACTTTTCGTTTTTAAGAAAGCATTTACTAGGTCTGTTTTGGTCTGTTGTAACTCTTTTTCTTGACTTTCCACAACAATTGCTCTAACGGCGTCATAGGCACTTTGAACTGCCTGTCTCGTTGCTGCATCTGTTATTTTCGTCATATTTTGTGCTACTTCTCTTAACTCTTTGTCGAAACCTTCAGACTTCAGTTTCTTTCCAGATGAGAAGTCGTTCACTAGTTTCACCTTACTATGAAGAGCTTCGAAGGCATTCTTAAAGTCAGCATTTGTTAAAGCTTCATTTGAACTGTCTTCATCCGCTTGTATTTTTGTCCTTATTGACCCTATGAGTTGGGCTGCTTTAGCGTTGGCTTGGGCATCTAACCAGTCATTGTTGGCTTTTATATATTCTGCGCTTTTCATTGCCTTTTGCATAGCCGCGTCGTTATTTTTACTTTCTTGTGCTAAGTTTTCATACTGTACGGTTTGGTTTTGCAACTGTAAAAGTTTTTCTGCCTTTACATTTGCTTCAACTTCTTTTTTATACTCATCGCTATCCATATATGTCTTCAGGGCTTTTTGTTTTATCTCTTCATCTTTCAGTATTTTATATTGAGTAGTATGGTTTTTCAAATTTATAACATCTTGTTCCATTTTTGCTACTTCTGCTGCTTTTTCTGACACTTTTTTCGCATATTCCTCTGTACTTAGTTCTTTCAGTTGTTCTTCTTTCTTCTTTTTCTCTACGTTTAACTCATTGAGTTTCTTTGTGTGTCTGTCATATTCTAGTTTCTTTTCGTTTTCACTTATTTGCTTCTGTATGTCTATGTTTGACTTTTTGACATCTGTTATTTGATTTTTGAGTGAACTCAAATTCATTTGACTTTGAGGGTTATAAGCTGTTCCGTCTGCAGCTCCACCATAGCCTGCCATTTTCGCTAAAAGTGCCGCTCTTAAACCTCCACTCTGTGCACCAATAACTCGGTTTAAAAGCATAGGGTTGCTTGACATTTGTTGCAACATAGTGGGGTCATTCATCATTTGTTGTTGCAACTGTTGCTGTGGTGTCAGTTTTACTATTGGATGTTTCAATGCTCCTTCCTCTTACGTATATTCTTACGTAGCTTACGTGGCATTTTAAGTGAAGTTAAAAAGCGGTTTTTGACAGATGTTTATATGACACTTTTTGTTCAGCACAAAAAACTACTCGGTCAAAGTGTTGTCAGTTTTGTAAAATAACCGTCCTATCTCATTCTATAAGGGGGAAAAGGCTTCTCAAAGTATACTTCCTTGGAACGCCTGTAACTTTTCCTGTAGCGAGGATAGACCCTTACTTGTCCGGACAAAGTTATACTATTTTGAGTGCTCTACAAAAAAGTCACTGGCTGGCTCGTCCTCAGAAATTTTTTATGGGCTAGAGGGCGCAACGCGCCTGGAAGCCCTCCGAATAAAAACTTCATTTATACTAAACATCTTCAGGGCTAGAGGGCGCAACGCGCCTGGAAGCCCCACTACCTTTTTTTTTGGTCGTGGTATTTTGCCAACAACAAGCAATCGAAAGTATCTATGAATCGTTTCTATTGAAAGAAATAATTATATACCATAATTAATTTTTCTCAACTGGTCAGAGAACGAGAAAAATGCTTAGATCTGAAGAGGATCGATATCATGTGGTGTTGTCAAGCAGTTCGAAATATCCAAAAACAAAATATTAAATGAATAGATTTTGAGATGCTTATATATATATAGTCGGGAGAAAAAGGTATAAACGGGGCAAAAAGGTGTAAACCTTGATATTTAGAAGCCAATATTAATATAAATAGTATCCTTACATTGAGTATATTTGGGCAGTGCATTCAAAACAAAAACTTAAAAATATGTAAATTTAGATATTTTAATTTTTTAAAAAAACTTAATAAGACTCAAAAAATCATTGCTAGTAAATTAAAATAGTATATAAGCAATATCTTTATTCATTTTTGCCAATGAAACTTACAATTCTTTGAATAATTTGCAAGAATTTTATTCTTGTTGGCTTTCATTAAGGCCATGTGTAAAAATATTGTGATTTTTACTGGATCCTTTGGACTGTAATCTGTCTAAATTGACTTCAGCGGGCATAAACCAAATAAATTTCATTATTTGGCGTTTTTCTTCGATAAATATTAAGGAGAATGATCTAAATCATATGTGGAACCGTAACATTAAGTGATCATGTGTTGATCCATCAAGGAAATCAGTAGTTGGAGTTGGATAATCCATAATGAAAAATTATAAACGTTCATTTTTTATTAAGTTTTATTTCTTTCATATTTCGATTATTTTAAGGATGTCAATTCGGAAAATTGTTTTCATTTTAGGAGAATATAATTTTCCTTTTGGAAAATTTAAAAAGTGAGACGCGCAGGATTCGAACTTTTTTAAAAGTTGATTTAAATATATTCTAGTGTGTATTCAAAAAAAAAGGTAGTGGGGCCTCCAGGCACTTCGTGCCCTCTAGCCCCAGTCACTTTTCTGTCACTTTTCAGGGAAAAAACATTTTTATTAAATATATAAAATGAATTTTACAAAACCACCGTTACCCTTCTTTGGAAATAAGAGTAGATGTAAAGATATTCTATTGAGAGAACTTAAGAAACTACCGAATGGTCTAACATTTGTAGATTTGTTCGGTGGAAGTTTCTATATATCTCATTTGTGCCATACTGTATTTCCTGACTCAAAGATTATATGCAATGACTTCGACAACTATATGAACCGTCTCAAACATATACCAGACACAAACAAAATATTGAGTGAGTTGAAAGAAAAGATACCTATAGGCAAGATGGAACGTATACCATTAGATAAGAAAAATACTGTCAGAGAGGTTTTGAAAAAAGCAGAGTATATTGACTGGGATAGTATATCTTCTAGACTATTGTATAGTGGTTCTATAAGAGTTCATGACATTGAAACACTTATGTCAAACGTTTTATATCTTAACTATACAAAGGTTTTCAAAGAGAACATAGAAAAATATACTGAGGGTATAGAGTTTGTGAGATGTCGTTGGACAGAGTTGTATGAAAAATATAAAAACAAGGAAAATGTTTTCTTTATAGTAGACCGCCGTTCTATAACACATATGATTTTCAATACCAAGTAGACTGGACTTTGAGAGACTCTTTAGAAACTTTAGACGTTTTACATAACCATCCATGCTTTTACTTTACATCCGATAAAAGTGGTTTGGAAACCGTTATGAGATGGTTAGAGGACATACATGACTATGAGTTTAGATACGATAAGATAGAATATGAGAGAGGTCCTATAAACCGGAAAAAGTGTCATAACAAAGAAATTTTATTGGTAACTAAATGTGGTTTGAAATAGGACTACTTGTTTTAGTTTTTTTCCATTGTGTCATTTACTTATTTGACGTGGCAGAAAGATATAGAGAATATGAAGATGAACCACTGCCTGCAAATGTTCAGCATATGTACTCGTAAGAGATATTTTTATCTAATATTAAAATGGACGCACAGAACTTAGCGAATGCACAGCAACCTGGACAACCAAACCCAGAGAATATTCCAAATGAAGTTAGAATACAAACTGCAATGGCAAACTATGGTCAAGTGCCAACAGATGTACAAATGCAAACTGCCATGTCAAATGACGCTGCGTTAGGCTTACCACCATGGTATGCAAATATGAGATGGAAAGAGTTTTATACAAACCCTGAAGTGGGATATAAACAACTCTATGCAGATGACGCGAACACAGGAGTTGACCCCGAGTATGTTTTCTACCAGAGGAGAAATAGAATGTATGAGCTCCAGTTAAAAAATGCTATGGAACTCAGAAGGAAACGTAAGAGACTAGGCGGACATTAGATTTTTACATATAGTAAAATGGGTTTCTTTGGAAGAATAGGAAACTTCTTTCGAAATGTTGGAAGAGGTATATGGAATGGAATAAAATCTGTCGGAAGAGGAATTTGGAACGGAGTCAAAAATATTGGTAAAAGGGTAGGTCAGTTCGTTGGTATTATACCTAAAGACCCTGAACCAGAAGAACAAGCTCCTGTTATACAACAGCCTGAACCTGCACCACAGTCTAGTTGGCAACCAAATCCAACACCTCAACCGTATTAAAAATTATATTTTTACCGTTCGATAGTAGTTGTATATGAAACTAAGTTCTAAGTAAAACGCATGGTATAATGGAACTATTCTCTTTCTTCCATCTGTAGTAAACCATACTTGAAAGTCTGAAATACTTCCACTTGGTGGTTCATATAGCTTTGTAGGTTTTTCGTAAAAGTCATTTGCCAAGCATAAAAAAGAGTTTTGTGCACCAGAAAATGAAGCATGAACGATAATAGCATCTGAGTCGAAAACATTTTCATATGTTCCATTAGGGTTTTCGACTTCATAAAAGTTCGGGTGTACTGGATATTCTGCAGGCTGATTTAACATCCTCAAAAATCTATACCATGCCAAGTTGTTATATTTTGTAGAAATATAAACGTTGTCTCCAAGGTCTTCTATTCTATTGATTTTAACAGTTGCATTTTTCCTGTCATATAAAATATCGAGATGGTACTCTCCTTCGTCAATGTTAAACTGGTTTGCATATTCGAGATAGATATCGTTTATTTTTTCTTGAAAAGCTTGAAGAGTTGTTTCTAAGTTTACAAGCAAACTAACTTGTAAAAGTTTTCCCTGTTCAAATTTCTCATACGTACGTTTCTCTTTGTTATAGTATCGAATTTCAAAAGCGACCGTAAATGGGAAACCATGTATGGCTTCTGAAATGAACTTCATTCTACGAAAGCCAACAGCTTTTGTGACGGATGGGTCTCTTAACCATCTTAGTGGGTAGTCAAAACGATAGCCTTCATGCTTTACGGTCTCTGTCTCAAACTTTTGACCTACGTTAGTAAAAAGTTCATCTAATGGTTTAGTTGTAGCAACTCTTGAATTTTCTTTTTCTATTGAAAGCATATTTTATCTAGAATAAAAATGTCGAAAGAAACAGCGTCTATGAGAGAAATACAACACAACCGACAACTCATTGTACAAGCTCTAAATAAGAACACAACAAACTTTTCAAACTATTCTAAGATATCTGAGTCATTGAAAGAAGGAAACTTAAAACTGACAATGAACCCAATGACAGATGAGTTTCTGTTTCAAGACAATAGGAACCATACTGTCTGTGTAAATCCAACAAAAGGAACTTTAAACGAGAAACCTATAGATGAACTTCTTTTGAAAGCAGATGTTGACAACAAAGCTGACAAAGAGTATGTCATTGAAAAAGTTCAAGAAGAACATGACAGAGCAGATGCAACATATGCAACAAAAGAGGATGTTGAAAAGAAAGCTGACAAAGAGTATGTCATTGAAAAAGTTCAAGAAGAACATGACAGAGCAGATGCAACATATGCAACAAAAGAACATACTCATCCTGAACTAGCAGACAAAACATATGTTGACAATAAAATGTCAAGTGAAGTGACAAGAGCTGAAAACGAATATTCTAAAAAGACTCATACACATACCATTGCAAATATTACAAACTTACAAGAAACCTTAAACAGGAAAAGTGACGTTGGACATACACATACCATTGCAAATATTACAAACTTACAAGAAACCTTAAACAGGAAAAGTGACGTTGGACATACACATACCATTGCAAATATTACAAACTTACAAGAAACCTTAAACAGGAAAAGTGACGTTGGACATACACATACATCTTCTGAAATAACAGACTTAAACGTTAGCCTTGAAAAGAAGGCAGATAAGAACCATACACACGATTTCTTCGCAACTGTTGGTATAGAAAATATTGAAGGAACGGTTGAAGAAACTGGTGGGGATGTATTAAATTGGAAACCTCCTAACTTTCCACAAGGTTTAACATCGGATGAAGACATAACAACGATGAGATACATTAGATGTAGAAATGTCTATGTCATGGAGGATGAAAACAAAGTTAAATTCACTGCTCAAGATTTATATGATAAAAAAGCAGACAAAACAGAGCTTCAAACATTAAAGACAGAAATACTTCAAACACTATATCCTATAGGTTCTATTTATACGTCAATGAACTCTACCAGACCAGAAGTAGTACTTGGTTTTGGAACTTGGACTCAAATAGTCGACAGGTTTTTGTATTGTGCAAACTCTTCAAAGGAAACAGGTGGAAGTAAAACGATTTCAGGTGAAAATTTACCTGCGCACAGTCACTACATAGATTTAACTACAGCTGAAGCAGGTTGGCATAAGCATAGATTTTGGGATTGGTCAGCAATGAAAAAAGGTAAAGGATATGATGTTAAAGACAACGTTCAGTTTGCTATAAATTGTTTCTGGGGTAACACACAGGGAGAAGGAAACCATACACATCGCGTTTCAGGGTATACGCAAACAACGGGACAAAGTAAAGACTACATGCCACCTTACATGACAGTTTACGCATGGTATAGAAATGCTTAGTCGTCATTTTCAACTTCTTTAGCATATTCGTCAGGAGTTGTCTTATATTTGTTAGGAACTGTCTTTGAAAGTATACCACCTTGAACCTTAACAAGTTTGAAACGAGGTCTGACAATAGTAGTTTTATCTTCTGCTTGCAGTCTGTACATTTTGCCATGTTTGCCTAAAACTTCATAATATTCTCTTGTATACTTTCTTCTATTTTTACGAACACGAATGTGAGTACCTGTCGAGTTCCCATTGTTGTCATAGTCAATAGTATTTTCATATGGGTCGCGTTTAGGTATTTCTATTTTTACTTTGTCACCTTTCTTAAGTTTGAAGCCTGGCATTCTTTCTTGTTTGTCTCTTTTGACTAAACTATTAAATATATAGTCTTTCTCTAAGTCGGGGTTGTTTTTCATTTCTTCGGGGGAGTGGTTTCCCAAACCTTTTTGTTTACGGCTATTGTAAATATTTAAAACTTGTCTCATCTTTGCCATGGAGAAGTGTCTATACTTGTCGTCATATGACATTTCATTTGCTTCACCACCTTGTGGTTGGTTTAAGTCTCTTAAGATTTTTATACAACTGTCAATGACACCAAGAGCAGAATGGTTTTGGTCGACAATGAAATATTGGTTTACATTTTTTGAACGCAGATAGTTTTTAATATCGTCTGATTTGAAAGAACTTTCACAGTCAGATGTCAGTTTTGTTGGATGGTATTTGTCAACGAATATTGTCAAAGCAGTTTTCACATCTAAAATATTTTTGGACCATAATGGTATGGCTTCACAGTATCTTGTGTTTTGACCAACAAATATTAGCCAGTATGGTGGTCCATCTGTTCTAACTCTCGGAATGTTTTCCATGATATCCATAAACCAAGCATTTGGTGTTGAACTAAAGATTTTTACCATGAGTGCTTTCTTTGTTGCTTTAGAAACATACGGGTCCTTGTTTGAATTCGTCATTTTTAACCCATAAGAAATGGGTTTATTTGGCGCATTAGCAGGAGTCGCATCTAGATTTTTACCCGCAGTGGGAACACTAGCCAGAGGTGTATTTGGAGTTGGAAGGAAGATTTTGAGTACTTTAGGTATACTGAAAGAGAAAGCACAACCTATTATACAAACTGTACAGAAAGGTTGGGAGGTAGCACGAGATGCAGCAAATCTTATTCCAAATCCTGAAACAAGAGGAAAAGTTCAAGGATGGATGGACAATGTAGGAAGACAAGCAGGAAACTACTATAACAAAGCAAATGACTACTATAACCAAGCAGGGCACTACATGGACCAAGGTGAAAGATTCTTTAACAGAGGATATAACCATGCACAACAGTGGGTAAACAACAACCAACCGCAACCACCTCAAACGTGGGGAATGTAAAATTTTTTACTGGGATGAAATGAACAATACAGCATTGAGACAAATGGGCTCAAGATGGCTTTGTCGGCTTCCAGCAGTTACACAACCACGTGTTTGTCAAGTTCTTCCTATACCTCAGGAAGTTTTAGACCGACTTAAAAAACCTCAACAACCAGTTGAAAACAAACCAAACTAAAATTTTTTACTGAGATGAAATGACCGAAGAAGTTGAAACGGTAGATTTGACACCACAAACAAAAAGTTCAGAACCATTGTCAAAACCTGTCAAAGAACTTACAGATGAAGAGAAAAATTCAATAATAGAAAGTGCCAGGTCTGGAAATACAAACCCTAACTACAAAGTCACTTTTCATAAAAATGGAACGGCTAGTATCTCAAAAAAGAAACAGACTCTCACAAATAAAATATTGAAGTCTGAAGGAGCTTTCGAGACAACAGATGGAAAAGTTTACTTCACTGACCAACAGTTCATTATAGAACATCTCATTGACTTAGAGTCGAAATATTCTAAACTTTACAACAAACACAAAAAGTTGAAAGGAAAACAGAAACAAATGGCATATGACATTTATGAAGATGTTGACGACACAACTATTCCAGCAAGTGAGGTAAAGTCAAATGAACCGAAAAATGACGAAAAACCAATAGAAGAAGAAAAACCAAAAACTGAAGATAAACCAAAACCAAAGTTTAGTTTGGAGACTAAAACAAGTCAACCTTCATTAGCTGGTATGGGTTGGCGTCAAAGACTTTTGGCAGCGAACGGTTATGTAAAGTAAAGGAAAAACATTTTTTTTATTTTTATTTGAAATGTACGCTGAGTTTGTTGGAGAAGACCGTTGGGAAACTTGTTTGTTAGATGAGAAATATGAAATGGCATACCATTTAAAACAAAACATTTTTTTCAAAAAAACATTTTTTTATTTTATTTGAAATGTACGCTGAGTTTGTTGGAGAAGACCGTTGGGAAACTTGTTTGTTAGATGAGAAATATGAAATTCACTGTTGTGAGTCATTTGAAGTCAGAAAAAAAGAGACAAAAAGAGTTTTAAGCGAATGTGAGCGAAATGACGGATATGCTATGATGAGGATGAGTGGGAAACGCTATTTAAAACATGTTGTCATTGCAACTCATTTTATACCGAATCCTAACAATTTACCTTTTGTAGACCATATAAACCGTATAAGAAACGACAATAGACTTGAAAACTTGCGTTGGGTCACTCGTTCTGAAAACAATAAGAACATAGGCAAATTTGGAGATATTGTATTCGAATTTGTCGACGAACTAGAAGATGAAACAATTGAAATTACAGACTATGGCGAGCATACGTTTGAGTTTTACTACTATAGCGAAGAACAAGACTCTTTCTACTTTTATACCGGCGTAAACTATAGGAAATTACAAGTATATTTTACTAAGGATGGCTATGCTCATGTAAACGCTAGAGATACAGATGGAAAATACGTTCATATACTTCTTAACAAATTCAAGAAGCTATATGGCATACCATTTTAAAACGTTTTTAAAACAGTATATTTTTACATATATAAAATGCTTCAGGTTGAAAAACAAAGAACAAAAGTAGCAGATACAAAACCGTTAGACTATATCTTTACAAACGCTGGCAGGACTATATCAGATGAAGAAATTTCATCCCGAACATACAGGTTTGACTATCCAATTCGTTGGCTTCAAAGTCCTTCAGATGCAAAGGCAATAGGATTTAGAAGAGTTTTGTTTTCAAATAGAACTAACGCGTTTATGTTCGCAGTATATTTTCACGGTCAGTATAAAGGTTCTGATGGTCTAATAGAAAAATTTGACGAAATGAAAATCTTTACAATTCGTTCAGACGAAAGTCTTGAAAAAACTCTAAATGACTTTCAAACTCAAATAAACAAATACTACTGGGAATTTCAAGAAAAATACGACTCTTTACTAAATGGAACATACTATCTGAAGCTAGAATACGACAAGATGAACTCCACAGTTTCATTTCAAAAGATTGAAATTAACCCTCCAAGAGATACAGAGTTTTTATATTGGGGGGTGGACAGGCGTTCTTGGGCACAATTTCTTCGGTTACTAAACCAGAACGAACCATTACCACCAGATGGTCCATTTAAATTTGTACTTCCACCAACAGATTTGACAGTTTATAGAAACGTATTTGACCCTCAAAATGTCATGTGTCATGCAAGTTTCAGTTCAAGCAACAACAGTTTTCTATGTATCGGTAAGGACTTCTATGACTTTGCTTCTAAATTCTACGAACCACCTAGTAACAGTTTCTCTGACTTTCAAGTCTGGTTCACAACAAACGGTGTGCAGCATATTATTCCACTATACTATGACTTTTATCTCGAATTGTCTTTCATATACAACTACGGAAAAGTGCTGAAAAAGTATTGAAAAATATATTTTAGGTGAAGTGGTGAGATCTCACCTCTTTTCTCACCTGTTTTTTCACCCTCTTGAATTTTCATGAATTTCCTTAAGATAGAAAAAAAGTGAGTTAAAATGAGATTTTTATCGTTGTGGTCCGACGGTTAAGCCACAAACGAATGTCCAACGTCCCACCAAAAATATTTTTTATTTTTATTGTAAGAACAGTATGACAGTCGAAGCAAAAACGTTCACGAACAAATCTAATGGCGAAACATTCACAAAAGGCACCTATAACGGTATTGAAGTCTTACGTAGAGACAAGGATGGTTATATAAATGTAACAAAGATGTGTCAGCAGTTTAGGAAAGACTTTAGAAAGTTGTTGGAAAATAAGTCCTGGGAAGAGTATTATAAGGCATTTTGTGAAGAATATACCAATCGCCGGAATTCCGGCTATTGCTTTTTATACAAAATGCGTGCAGGAATTCCGGATGAAATCAAACAGGTTAGAGGAACGTATGTAGACCCAAGACTTCTAAACTATATAGCAATGTGGGCTTCTCCAAAATATTGTATAACAGTTGGAAAAATTATGGACTCCATAGACAAGAAAGTTCATGAGAAATTAGATGAAGAAGAACTTGAAGATACAGTAGAGAATGCAAAACCTTTGTTCGAACAAGAAGTTAGAAAAATGCGTTTAAAACAAATAGAACATGAACGTGAGATATGTTCTGGTTATAGAGACTCTCCATACGAACTAGACCAATGGGAACAAGAAGATTTAAAGAGAGAATTTAGAGAATATGAACTCGCTAAAGTTTCATTAGAAGCTGCAGAAGAGAGGTTAAAAGTTTGGGGTCCTTTTGTACAAAAATATTGTGAGTAAATGAACCATTTTATTTTTATTGAATTCGGCAAAAATATATTTTAGGTTAGATGGTTTTTAGATCTCACCAGGTCACCAGGTCACTCGGTCACTCGGTTAAACGAACTTCTCTGAAAAAGTGTGACAACATGACATTTTGACAACAACACAGGAAATAAACTTCATCGTCAATGTTTTGTATAAAAAGCAATAGCCGGAATTCCGGCGATTGGTATATTCTTCACAAAATGCTTGTTTTGTTGAGACTTCATCGTCAATGTTTTGTATAAAAAGCAATAGCCGGAATTCCGCGGGGTGGTATATTCTTCACAAAATGCTTGTTTTGTCAAGACTTCATCGTCAATGTTTTGTATAAAAAGCAATAGCCGGAATTCCGGCGATTGGTATATTCTTCACAAAATGCTTGTTTTGAGGTCGAGCCAAAAGTGGCTCCACCGTATTTTTCAACCAAAACTCGTTCATTTTGTTGTTCCCGGACCAAAAAATATATTTTAGGTGAAGAGGTGAGATCTCACCTGTTTTCTCACCTCTTTTCTCACCCGTTGAATTTTCATGAATTTTCCCGAAATAAAAAAAGTTAGTTTTTTAAAAAAAATATTTTTTATTTTTATTGTAAGAACATGTTAGCAACAACAGCACCAAACTCGTTAGTCATGAACCCAACATCTATGTTAGTAGAGATGAAAAGCTTCATTCCTTCTTCATATACTTTCGAAACAGAAATCCAGAAGATAAAGCAGGAACTTCTCCAAGGAGATTTAGACTGTAGTGCGAAAGATGAAACAAATGAACAATATCTTTATGAAATGCAGGATATTATTGACCATCTACCTAAACTTCCTGAAATACAACAACAAAAGCTTACTATTCCAGAATTCGATGAAATAGAAGTCAAAGCAACTGACTCAGTAGAAACCAAGAAGTTCATACGTAAGGTAAACTATGAGTTTCTTGGATTTCATTGCAACCACAAAGTCATGGACAAAGACTGCGATATGGTATATAAGAACATCTCTGACATATACAAATCTGAAGAATTTAAGACCTACGACAACTTTGTTTCGTTAGTTGCAAAATGTGTATGGCAGATAAGAGATAAAGATAAAAGAGGTAAAGTATGGAACGAACAGATAAAACCAGCAACTTTTGAGTTAAAGAAAACCATTGACGCCTTAGTCATACTTGCAGGTTTTATTTCAATGTACAATGCTAAAATGAACCCACAATGTTCAAAATGTAAAGCAGCAATGAGGAAATATAACTACTCCGTCAAAGAGATAGAAAGAATGCGAAACGACTATGCAGATTTAAAGAAAGAAGCAGAGAAACCAGCAGAAGATAAAATGGACATGTTGACATTTCTGAACAAAAACTATCCAACTGCTGACGATTTCCTTCTATCTGATGTCAAGAAGAAATATAAAGAAACATTCGGCATAGTTAAAACTTTTGACATACTGACAGAAGAAATAGAAGCTACAAAACTGTTTAGAATTTCAAATATACATCGTACAATTCATGTAAGACGCTTGTGAAAAAGAGGTGAGAAAAGAGGTGAGAAAACAGGTGAGATCTCACCTCTTCACCTAAAATATATTTTTGCTGAGTAAAATGACCAAATTTCATTATATAACTGTTATGAGTGACGAAGTGAACTTTTACTCTTCGTAAAAAAAAAACATATACGAAGAAATCTATTTCCTGGACTGTTGTCAAAATGTCATGTTGTCACACTTTTTCAGAGAAGTTCATTTGACCGAGGGACCGAGGGACCGAGGGACCTGGTTCCACCTAAAATATATTTTTGCTGAAAAAAATGACCAAATTTCATGAATTTCCTCATATGTTTGCGACCGGTGGAAAACCGCGGGTCGAGATTCCGTACGAAAATCGTAAAAAAAACTCATGAAAATCGTGAAAAAATGCTACCCCGACTTTTACAGGGGTTGCCTAAAACTCATGAAAATCGTAAAAAAACTCTATGAAATCATATCTTTTATACAAGATAGAAAAAATAAAAAAACAGCGTTAGTTTTATTTTTTTTTATTTTTTTATTTTGTATGTCAGAACAGGAAATGACAAGCACTGAGTTTGAAACAGTTAAAAAGATAGACAATGACACCAAAGTGGTTAGAATAGGTGATTTAAACGTAAGATACTCAAAGAAATACAAAAAATATTCTTTGTCAGACATTTTAACACTATCTGAAGGAAAGAAAGCACACGACTGGGTTAGAATTGCTTCTACTCAGAAAATTTTTGACAAGAAATCCTGAGCTGATGATATCGGTAAGATTCTATGGAACTACAGCATATATCTTTAGACAAAAGTCTTATACAGTAGTTTTGTTCTGGATTGACCCAGTTGTTGGATATAATTTCATAACATATGGTTCATTCGATACAGAACGTTGCAGTGAGGGCTTACTTTACATCGTTCAGAAACCGAAGGACTTCAATACAAAGAGATATAAGATAGGAAGAACATTTAATATAACTCAAAGATATGACAGTATAGTCAATAGAGTTAAGGTTGCGTTTGTTAACGATATGAGAGCTGCTGAAACAGAACTACTTGAAAAGTTTGAGAAAATGTATGGTGCTCCCACGAGAGGTAAAGAAACGTTTGAAGTAGATGAGATAGGTAAAGCTATAAAATTATTTGACGAAGTTGCTGAAAAATACATGTAAAGCGTTTATTTTTGGTCTTTTATACAAGATAGAAAATAACGCTAATTTTATTTTTATTTTATTTTTTATTTTGTATGTAAAGACAGATATGACAACATCAGAGAACACAACAACTGCTATCGTTCATGAAGCCATAAGTGAAGAATACGAGTACATACAGTTTAACAAACAGTTACGTCTCATTCGTTCGGTCAAAGATGACATGTACCAAATGCAAAGTATTTTGACAGCATGTTTTGCTCCAGATACTAAGCTTCCTAAAGACTGGTTTAGGAACCAAAGCACTATTGAACTTTTGAGCGAAGCACAGCGAGACAGACTTTTTTCTGAAAATCGTGAAGAACAGCGAGTGGGAGAAAAACCCCAGTCGCCAAAACTCTATGAAAATCGTGAAAAATTGCGAGGGAGAAAACCCCAGTCGCCAAAACTCTATGAAAATCGTGAAAATTTGCCAAATGGTTTGAGAGGTTGTATGTACATAGACTTCTTGTAAATGCTGTTGCAATGTGGGCTTCACCTCGTTACGCTTGTATATTTACAGACTTCTTGACGAACTTCATAGACAAGAACGTGAAGAGCTAGAGAACAAGCTTGAAGCAAAAGACAAAAACATACAGAAAAGAATACCACGTTCGGTACCAAAAGGAAAGGAAAAGAACTATAAGTATATGATTTACACTGAAGAGATGGAAAATGAAGAAGACAGAGATATGGTTATGTTGCATTTAGTCAGAAGAAACAACAAAAGCTTTTACGACTTAGCTAAGATTTACAAATCTGACAGAAATTGGTTCTATCGCGAAAACTTACCGATTTCAATGACACCAAATGAAGATGTTAAACAGATAGTTCAAGATACGTTACCTCAAACACACTATGATATGAAAGGTTGTACAATACTTACATTCAAAGAAGACTTACCGCTACTGAAGGAAAAAATAACAGAGTATTTCGATAACTTCAAAGAGGAAGAGTAAATGAACCATTTATTTTTCAAGCTTGACACCAAAGATGGCTCAGGTAGCTCTATCAGGTAAATTGTCTTGTCCGAGTCCTTCTGGCATTCCGAGTCCTTCCATCCGACAGGAAAAGTTTTTCTTCCAACAGGAAAAATTTCCTTCAACAGGAAAAGTTTTTCCTTCCAACAGGAAAAAATTTTCTTCCACAGGAAAAAATTTTCCAGTTGTCGTCCGTAAACCATTCAAATTTTCGAAAATTGAGAACTTTTTGGCCGACCTTCAGGAAAAATTTTTCTTTCGACAGGAAAAAATTTTTCTTTCCGACAGGAAAAGTTTTTCTTTCCGACAGGAAAAGTTTTTCTTTCCGACAGGAAAATATTTCCTTCCAACAGGAAGTTCTTCCTTCGACAGGACACAAACGAATGTCCGACGTACCAACCAACCGAGTCCATTCCAAAGCCAGAAGAACCGACAGCCCAGCACCACAACAGACAAGACTCAAACTTACATTTTTACGCTTGACTTTTTACAATTTGAACTTTGTTTGCGTAGATGTGAATTCTGAAAGAAGTATGAGGGTCTTGTATGACTTTGTACTTCTCCATAGTTCATGTCTGTCAAACTTACCTGCCATGGACTCTTTCATAAGTTCCATGAAATCGTCTTCGGACAATCCGGGGAAAAGTACAATGTCAGTAAGTATTCTCTTTACATCCTTACTTAAACTCTTGGCTGTCTGTACACAAATGACAACTGAGATGTTAAAGTGTCTGAGCTTCTTAAGAATTCGACACATGTCTTGTTCTCTATTCTTTAACAAAGGATGAGAAGCAAAGTCATCTAAGATAAGAAGACATCTGTGAGGGTAAGTCTTCCAATCGTAAGATTGCAATTTCTTCGAAATGTATTCTATCTCTTTCTGTTTGTTTCTGAAGTGTTTCTTCTCTAATATTCTCTGCATTTCCTCATTTGGTCTTTAACCGAATTGACATACTCATTTATAGCATTGTACTTCAAAACTCTTCTTTGGTACTTCTTTATCCAATCTAACAACTCAGAGTCTTTTATACATACTAACTTAGACTTTTTTTATAATATCTTTGAACGAATTTACGGTTTGGTCAATTGACCCGAAGTACTACAAATGACTACTAACTCATAGAATGGGTTCTTCTCATCTAGTTCTTGTTGTTGTGCAGCCATTTTAAGATAAGTGAAAGTCTTACCGACCAGGTGGTGCGATTAGACCTGTTATAACATTCTGAGCAAATAAGAACTTGTCATGTATGGGTTTTATCTGAGCATTTTCCAACTTCCTCTTGTTCTTATTTAAAACATTCTCAAATTTCTTGTCAATGTCAGCAAACTTTTTTTCTAACATATTTTTAGAAAAATTAAATTTTTATCTTTTCAAAATGTCTAGCGATTTCGCTATCTATATTCGAGACAAGCTTTTCGACAGCAAACATCTGTCGACCATAAAATCTTACATAGTGTAACAAGAAAGGTGAATTTGTTCTAAAGTTCTGTTTCTGGGAATATGACAAGAACCATAAAACCTTAAGCAGAGAAGTCTTAAAATTTGTCAATGACAGACTTGTTGACAGAGATGACGCCTCTTGGAGAGATGAAGTCAACAAAACTTCTTAGAATGCAAAGAAGACACATGCGCTGTTCTTGAAATGAAATAGAAACAGAATAGAAAGCTATTAAATGACAAAGCACTTTTACAAAAATATGGTTCTGAGAAGTTTGACATAACTCCACCAGAAAAGAAGAAGAGAAAAGGAAAGAAAAGAAGTAGAAAAGAGAGAAAGAACAGAGCCAGAGAAAAAGAAATTTGACATGTAAAAATAAAATTTTATTTTTAGAACATTTCTGGGTCAATGTCAATGTTCTCTTCCTCTTTAGGAGCAAACACTGCTTAGACTCTAAAATCTTTTACCCAATTTACCTTGAACTTCAACTATCTTAGACTCATAATATTCATAGTCGTCTGCTTTCTTTGGTTCATAAGGTATAACAAGTTTGTATGCTTTGCCTTCTTTAAGGTTTGAGAACCTTCTGTCAAAACTTTCTTTGACTGTCAACAAACCTTCTATGTCTAAGTCTTCAAATTTCGCACCATTTTTAGTCACAATAGCAAACTTAACTGGTTCGATGTTCCAAACTTTGTCAAATGTAGACTTTCAAATGGTAGAAGTAAACATTCAAAATATGTGAATGGGTCTAGTTCTTCTTTAAGTCCTGACATGTACTTGTTACTGAGATGAATTTTGTCATCTTTTTATCGGATAAAAAAATATTTTTTTTAAAATTACTCAGAAAAATTTTTCTTTGTATATACACCATTCTGTACGTCTAAAAGACTTTTGACATTTGCCAAGAATGTTCGTTTAGACGCTGTCATATAACCATACTCTTGACAATACTGTTTATACGAATCGTACAATGACCTTTCATCTAAACACTCAAAGTCAGTTTCATCTATGAACAGTTCATATACACTCTTGTTTGCTTCTAACAATGTTTGTCTCTCTTCGGTATGTGGAATTTGTCTTGGATTGAACTTTGAAATATCTAATGTCATGAAATATGAGAACAAGTGGTTGTAAAAGTTAGGTGTTAAAGTTTCTGCTAAGTCGTCAAAATATTCTGTATCTTGCATATGAGCTTCTGACGTTCTGACAACTACATATCTTCTGTCAGAACTTTCTAACTTCATCGGAACGGCGTTGTTTGAAACCATGATGAAATTTGCAACATTTTCACAAACTCTTTGGTCTTTATATTTTCTTTCAACAACTCCAACTTTGTCTGTTATAAGACTCTTCAAAGCATCTGAGTTCAAACCTTTTGTTGTATCTATACTTTGAAGTTCGTTACATACTATAAGTTTCATATTCTCTATTGAAGAGTTAAATTTACCGCAGATGTTTTCTAAGTTTGTCATATTAGGGTTCGAATAGCCTCTAACAGTTTGCATAAGATATCTGTAAAGAAAGTGTTCTTACCTGTTCCTTGTTTTCCAATTATGATGAGAGCAGTTTCATTTTAGCACTTGGATGTTGTAAGATGTTTGCAAACCAACATAAGATATACTCATAGACTCTTTCGTTTCCATTGCATATAATTTCTTTGACATGGTTAACCAAGCTTCTATAACATTTTCTTTCCATTCTACTTGTTCGTATTTATATCCAGTGAAGATAGAATAGAAGTTTGGAGATGGTGTATAGAACTTTATACCACGAACTGAAAAATCTTCTAACTTTGACAATAAGATATCCCAAGCATCTAACATCTTCATACCAACTTGTACGACTTTTATTTTTCTTAAGTTTCTGTTTACATTCTTGTTCTGAAACTATGGTCGCTCTTGGTTTGTTAAAGACTACATCCATTCTTTCATGACATAACATTCTGGGGCAGAGTCGACATAAATGACTAAACGTTTTCAAATTCTCGACTGCTTTGTTATAGTCTCGAAATGGACACATATTTCTGAACGCTTGGAAGTCATAAAAATCTGAAACGTCTATTCTGTACATTTTTTTATAAAAATAAAAAAAAATATTTTTTTATTCTTGAGCTTGTTGTTGCATTTGTTCCATTTGTTGCATTTGTTGTTCTTGAGCTATTTGTTGTTGAAATTGTTCTTGTAGTACAATACTTTCACCAGTTGCATCTTCCAATTCGAAACTTTCTGCCGTCATTGACAAATACATAGGACATAAAAGTTTACAGGAACAAAGTTTGCGTCAACTAAGGTTAAGTTTATGTTTGCTAAAGTGTTTGAGTTTACTAAAGCTGAAAACTCTGCATTCGAATGAACAATAGGCAAACCAGCAGAGAAAGTGTTGTTTATACGCATGAGTATCTTTTGGTCATAGTAGTTTCTGTCGACATTCGAATAGCACTTTGAACTAAGTTTGAAACAATATATAAGATTGGTGTGCTTAAAGTCAATGGAACAGAAACAAACCTTGTATGACACCTTTTCCTGTTATAGGAAACTGTTGGTAGTAAAAACCAGATATAAGTTTTGTATTATAGCTCATATCGTTTATAGTAAACTCAGTCGGACATCCAAACATAATGAAACCTGCTCTAGTTGCAGCACATGTTACACCCGTACGTACTTAAAGTATTAATATAAGTCAACAAAACCTGTTGGTGGTATATCTGAGTAAGTATCTTCAAAGGAGTATTTTTTACCATTCACAACAATAAAGTCTTCTGGTGTCAAAAAGAGCAAAACAAGCTTTAGTCGTCATTGGTTTTAAGGTCAGTTTACAATATCGTCCTTGAGGACTTTGTAAGTTTGTTGTTATAGAATTATATGACTCAGGGTTTTTAGTCGTAATAGTATAAACCACTATGTCTTCTGCCATTTACATATATTTAAAAGTTTTTCTGAAAGTGGAGAAAGAACTTCATCTAAACTTTCACATGGCGTTTCTTGAAGTTCTCTGTCTAAGAAGTTCAAATATTTTGTAAAGACATAGAACTTTCCTTTGTCTACACGAACAAACAAAACAGGGTCTTTCATATCGTTCAAAAGTGTGTAAAGTCCTTTACATGAAATAAAGTCCTATATATTTTTTCTTCAAACATCTTTCAAGAAGTTTTGACATTTTTACTTAGCAAGTAAATTTTAATGAAATGTTGTGGTCGTCAAATATTTTTTGACGTCTGGGAAACTATATTTTAAGTTCAACGTTTCACCTCCTTTCATAACGTATATCTTGTCAATGACATTATATGAAACACCACAGCAAGCAATGTCGGGTTCTATTTCTTTGATGTTTATATCGTCTGCCTCTGTCAAAAGTTTCAATAGTTTCTTTCAAAATTTCATGAGGTGCAATGACATATGAGTTCACTTTTACAGGGTTTGTGCTCAACCAAGTTTAACATTAGACCTAAAGCTTGACAAATCTTCTCCTGAGTTTTTAAGTTTGTCTTTAAGTTGTTGGTAGTCGTTTCGAATATCTGCAACAGAACTTAAGTCTCTGCTAACTTCAGGGTATGTTGGTTGTTCTTTTACAGGAACTATTGTTATATACCATCTTCGTCTTCGTATGGTTTCCCCACTTCAACATCTCTGTCTTTGACATTGACAACAACACTTTGACTGTTTGTTTGAGTTGGTGAATTTAACTTCACGTCTGCCATCGCCATTAAACCTTTTGAAACACTACGCTTCCTATTTTTCGGAAATGACATTTTACTTAGAATAAAAAGATGGACGTATTTGAGTATCTCTTCGAATTGAAGCAGAACAAAGTTTACACACACAAACAGTACAAGTTCATTGACAGAATAGTTCTTTATACAAACAATGGAAAATGTTATAGAATAGCAGTCTTTGCTGAACCAAAATATTTTCATAAAGCAAAGAAAGTTGGTATAACCGAAATGGTGAAAGTTCTTGACGTTGACAAAAATATAACAACAAAACTCACCGATATTTCTAAAGGTAAGTTTTTAATACAATACTATGTCAAAACTGGCGTACTGTCAATATTTGACGGAGAGAAGTCAGTTCAAGAACAACTTACTGACCTGCTGCCAAAATCTGCTCGATGGAAGCTGTCGTTATACCAATCTGAGGAGCACCAGCAGGTTTCATCGAACGAATCTTCAAAAGAGCATCTTCCGTGAAAAGTGCTATTGGTTTTGTAAACTTCTTTGCTTTCAATTCATCTGACCGTCTCTGTCACCAGTATATTGTATTTGAACTGTACCAACAGTTGAAATACCACCCATAAAGTCTTCTGAGTCAGCAAATGGAATGCCAAGCCAAAAGTTTGAACGGTCTCCATTTGTATATTGAGTTTTTTGACCTCCTGTATGAGTCCATACTTTCACATATGGCATAATAGAACTTTGCATTTCAGGGTTAATGGTTGTTGTGAAGTTGTTGTTAAAGTTCATAGCATCTAATGTCAAGTTGTATGACCTCATATCCTCAACTGTAGAATATTCTTCTCTTGGATAATATTTGCCATCTATGTTTATATGATATTTAATACCGGGTTGTAGAAACAAGAATAGTCATTTATAGTTCGTCTGAACAGTACAAACATAGTATCTGCATGTTTCATTGCAGTTGTTAAAGCAATATCTGTTCTTGCACCTGGGTCAGCACTTTGGTTTCCAACTTCACCTGCAAAGTCTTTGACAGATATTTGGTGTATAGGGAACATAAGTGGAACTGCAATATATTTGGCAGCTAAAGCATTTGAAATATCTGGGTCCAACATATAGACTGCAAGTCTGCTTTCTATTCTCTTGCATTCAAACTTTTCGCATGTGAACTTAACTGGGTCCCAAGCAGTTCCAGCAGCATTGAAGTAGTAGTTTACTTCAGTGTTGAAGTTTGAGAAACCAAAGTCTAAGTCAACTTTGTCTTTGCAAAAGTCACAGAACTTGGCTCCACCAGTTCCAGCTACAGTAAGAGTGAATGGGTCTTGTGTTGGTGCAATGACTAAGTTATTTTTGCTTGGAGTAAGTTCGATAGAAATTTTTCCTGCCCAGTTTGGCAAGTATCTTAAAAACCTGAAGATGAGGAAAGATGACAAAGGAACTCTAAGTTTCAATTTTACTTTGGTTACTGCTGCTGCAGTTTGTCCAGAAAGGTTAACATAAACTCCTGGAACGTTAGGGTCAAGTCTTCTTATTTTCTCAATGGTGGCATACTGGTCTGTTTGTTCTCTAGCTTGTGGTTGTACTGAGTTTCTCAAAGCGAACCATTCATAGTTTGCCCATGTTACTGTTTGAACTAAGTCAGAGTTAGAATATATCTTATATCCCATGAAAACTTCTGGAGCATATTGGTATCCGACATAGAAAATTCCATTGCAACCTTTCTTGTCAGACAACTTGGCAGAAGGTTTTATTTCAATGTCTTGTTCCACGTATAAGAATGAGTTTCAATAGAAATTATATGAAACCTGTCGCAAGCAATATCTACTGTTGTTGAAGAACCTTCTCCAAACTCACCTACGTTTCCATAAGAAACAGCAGTTGTATATTCGTAAGTTCCAGGAACTATTTCTGACCTTCTAATGGCATGTCGCATTCGTTATACCATTCGGAAACATTTCCATTCATAGCATCCAAAACTGTTGGCGTTATATTCTGAGCGGCGTACATTTCATATGGGTAAAAATATAGAATAGTTGGATTTATATGTCATAATAGAACCCACGTGGACCAAGCTTTACTTTCTTCCTGACTGAGTTTTTAACTCTTCTTTTTCCTTCATTGCCACTACTTTCACTAGATGAAGTTACTTCTTCACTACTTTCACTTTGTTCTACTCTTCTTCTTTGGTGTCGCTTTGGTAACTTGCCCTCTGCTTCAAGTTGTTGCATCTTTGCCTCATGTTCATCTAGTATGTTGCAAATTTTCCATGCCCTTTTTGCCTTTTGGCTCTGGTCGCCCATCTCAGGTAACCTATATCCTAGAAAGAGTTTGTCATAGTTTGTATTTGAGTCGTCGCTTATTGTTGCATGACTCTGTCCTGAGTTTCCGGTTCAAGCTCTTCAAACAGTGCCTGTCCATATGGAATATGCTCGTTTCCAAATATATGTTTTTGTAGCCATTCTGGTTTTCTTTCCATGTTACCAACTATATCTTTTGTGAATGGGAAAGCTTTTACCCAATCTTTCAGTCTTGCGTCATTTATTTCTGTAGTTGGTTTTATTTTGTCAAGGAACATGTTTTTCAATACTAACATTTCATTTGGTACTGTCGATTTGAGTTTTCTTAAATATTCATCCCTTCTCGGTTCATTGTCTGCAAAGTAAGTTTTATGACATTTTGTAAACTTTCGTTTGCAAGGTCATGTACAATAGGTTCTCTCCTTCTCTCTCCCTAACTTTCTTTCTAAACTCTTCACCAAATATACCATCTCTATGGTTCTGTGTAGTTCTTTGAGATAAATGTTCTAGAACGTCAGGTGTTATATTTCCATCAGCCATGTTCATTTCATACTGGTCCAAAATATCTGCATGTTTCATATCTTTCAATGGCATTAAAGCCGCGCTTAAAATACCAGCTATATCTCGTTCACCATTGACTTCCATTGCGTCTACAACTTCTTGGAATTGTGGTTGTAAGTTTATGAACCACCTATCCGGGTTAGCTTTATGACCCCATCTCATTGTAGTTCCATAGTCTGCAGAAACAAAAGTAGGTTTGTTTCCATCTTGGTTAGGTTCTGAATGAACTTTAAACAATGTTTCATTTCTATATGTTTTCTTGAAATTTAACCTTTTATTTTCACCGAGTTCATCCGAAGATTGAACGTTAAATGCTCGTAAGTAAAAAGGGTTGTTGTATTTGTGTACATTTTCTTTCAGTACTTCCATTCTATGCTGAATATTTTCATCTGGTGTTGGAGTCTTTTGTATGTCGGCAAACATTTTTCGATATTCTTCTACTATGTCAGCCGAATTTTTTTTAGACTCTTGGAAATATTCCATATTCTCCGCATACTCTTGTTGAGGGTCAAGATTTTTCGGCTGTTCCAAATCTTCATCTAGTTCTGTGAAGTTAGTTTCCAAAGGAGTGACTTGTTCGTTTCCTTCAGGCTCTTCTAGCTGTTGTTGCTGAACTATTTCTTCCATGTCTGGTTGTATCTGAACTAGTTCTTCCTGTGGAGTTTCTTGTACCTCATCTGCTGGCATTTCATATATTCCGAGACCGTTTTCAACAATTTCCCTATCTAAGTCATCCGGACTCATAAACCTTTCTTCTTTCGTTCCGTCTCTATTTTTTACGCGTTTCATGACGGGAGTTGAATTGTCATTTAGCTCTGACATCAAATATCTCGGAGTAAATTCGTTCATGTCATTTGGATGATATGCTATTAAATCATATCCCTTAGCGAGCTTGTATTTTCCAGGTTTGAATTTATATCCGTTTTGGTGCTGAGCCATAAAGCTAAATAGGTCCGGGTCAGTATTTCCATCCTTGAACTTTCTAATAGCTTCTTTATATCTGTCACTAAAGTCAATACTATCTGGGTAACCATAGTCTTCCTTAAGCCTTTTTAAGAATTCTTGGTTTCCTTGTTCTCTACTTCTTTTATGTCCTTGCTCTGTTTGTGGTTGTTGTGCTGGTTGTGGAGGTTGCTGTGCTGGTTGTGGTTGTTGTTGTTGTGCAGGGTTTTGAACTGTTGGTTGTTGTGTTGGTTGTTGTGTTGGTTTTGGTGCATGCCTGTGTCTGTGTCCATGTGACGATGTAAATGTTTTAGGTAGTCCTGGTGCAGGTGCTTCTCTTGGAGGGTTTGGTGGTATATAAATTCCAACAGCTGGTATATAAGTTCCACCAGCTGGCACATATGTTCCATCTGCAGCGTAATGTCCTACCTGACTTTTCGTTCTTAAGAAAGCATTTACTAGGTCTGTTTTGGTCTGTTGTAACTCTTTTTCTTGACTTTTCACAACAGTTGCTCTAACGGCGTCATAGGCACTTTGAACTGCCTGTCTCGTTGCTGCATCTGTTATTTTCGTCATATTTTGTGCTACTTCTTTTAACTCTTTGTCGAAACCTTCAGACTTCAGTTTCTTTCCAGATGAGAAGTCGTTCACTAGTTTCACCTTACTATGAAGAGCTTCGAAGGCGTTCTTAAAGTCAGCATTTGTTAAAGCTTCATTTGAACTGTCTTCATCCGCTTGTATTTTTGTCCTTATTGACCCTATGAGTTGGGCTGCTTTAGCGTTGGCTTGGGCATCTAACCAGTCATTGTTGGCTTTTATATATTCTGCGCTTTTCATTGCCTTTTGCATAGCCGCGTCGTTATTTTTACTTTCTTGTGCTAAGTTTTCATACTGTACGGTTTGGTTTTGCAACTGTAAAAGTTTTTCTGCCTTTACATTTGCTTCAACTTCTTTTTTATACTCATCGCTATCCATATATGTCTTCAGGGCTTTTTGTTTTATCTCTTCATCTTTCAGTATTTTATATTGAGTAGTATGGTTTTTCAAATTTATGACATCTTGTTCCATTTTTGCTACTTCTGCTGCCTTTTCTGACACTTTTTTCGCATATTCCTCTGTACTTAGTTCTTTCAGTTGTTCTTCTTTCTTCTTTTTCTCTACGTTTAACTCATTGAGTTTCTTTGTGTGTCTGTCATATTCTAGTTTCTTTTCGTTTTCACTTATTTGCTTCTGTATGTCTATGTTTGACTTTTTGACATCTGTTATTTGATTTTTGAGTGAACTCAAATTCATTTGACTTTGAGGGTTATAGGCTGTTCCGTCTGCAGCTCCACCATAGCCTGCCATTTTCGCTAAAAGTGCCGCTCTTAAACCTCCACTCTGTGCACCAACAACTCGGTTTAAAAGCATAGGATTGCTTGACATTTGTTGCAACATAGTGGGGTCATTCAGCATTTGTTGTTGCAACTGTTGTTGTGGTGTCAGTCTTACTATTGGATGTTTCAATGCTCTCTTCCTCTTACGTATATTCTTACGTAGCTTACGTGGCATTTTAAGTGAAGTTAAAAAGCGGTTTTATACTAAACATCTTCGGGGCTAGAGGGCGCAACGCGCCTGGAAGCCCCAATGCCTTTTTTTTTATTCTAAGGATAATATCATATTTAAAATAAGAATATACTAGTTTAGGTGGTATAATTTTTTTCGATAAATTTGAGAGCATACACGTTTAGGGCATCAAAAGTGTCAATTCGCTCAGCGAAAGCCGAGCTAGCTTCGTTCTCGAAAGAATAGGGAAGGAGTGAAAGAGAGTGATACAGATGTTGACACATTCATATCATTTCAACAAATTTTGATCAAATTGAAATTCAATGAAATTCAATTCACTTCATATCCTTCAGTCAGTACATTGACATCCTTCTACATCACAATGATAACTCGGGAATCAATAGTTCTACAACTAACTCAGAAAAAACAAGATTTTTCCTTCCAGCTTACAGCTTTTAAAAAGTTTCGACGATAAAAATCACTCTACTCTTGTTTATCGATATGTTGTGATAGTAGGTAAACGTATTCTTATCGATATTAATAAAAATATTTTTACGAAAATCTGAACCAATTACAGAGTTATTCATAAAGTTTATGATAACTGTAATTACTTCATCTTTGTTTTATATTTGAATAAACAATTTAATTTAATTTGCATAATTTTTTTTAGTTGAAAGACAGGAAACTTAGTTGAGTTTGTATTATTTTTATCGTTCAATTCATTGTATCAGTGAGTGATCCAGATATTTAAGATATTTACAAAAAATTTATTAATTTGATTAACAAATTTTAATCAAAATAGCAAAAATCTATTTGATAGCTGTAAGCAAACAATAATTTTTATTTCAAGCAAAATCAATTATTTTCATCTAAACGTATAAAATTATCAATTTTATGAGAATAAATTTAAAATCTCATGAAATATAAAGGAGAGTAATATTTTTCAATTTTCTTTTTTTCTTTGTCTCAAATATTTTCTGTTGGGAATTTTCTTGTTATCAAAAAAAATTTTAATATTTGTTTATTTCATTACATACAATAAAATTTTAAAAACTCTATTTGTTCACAAGAAAATTTTTTTCCTTCATATGAAGAAACATTTTGTTCTCCATTTGATGCTGAGTCTAAATCTCGATTTTTGATTTTTCTTCTTTCCAAATTTCTTTTTTCCAAATTAGAAGTTTAATTCAAATTTTCAATAGTTTATATATTTTCTCAAACCGTCTTAGATTTTCTTACTTTTTGGGGATTTTCTCTCAAAATATACAAAAATAGTAATATCAATACATGTGTCTAATATACTTTAAAACCATCGTGACAAAATTCAAAAACGAAGAGTTCTTCTCTCCAAATTTTTTTCAAAATCAAAAAATGAGATATAAAAGTACGTTTGGAAAATTCATTTTTAGCATTTTAGGAATTTTCTCACTTTTCTTCCAAATTGACATCCTTAATTTCACACATCTAATTTAATTATAGAAATGAAGTTTACTATTTTTTCATTCTTCACATCTTATTTTTTTCAAATTATTCATTTTTTAAAAAATGGAAATTCGACTTCTATGCATTTGCCAAAGAATTTATAACTATATGAAATGCATTTTATATCATATATTTAGAATCTTATTGCATTTCCAAATTCTTTATAATTAGAATCACTATTCCATTCATAGTAACTCAATAATTTAATCCTTTAACGACACCAGCAACTTATTACATTTGGCTCATACTATTATTCAAAAATATAAAATTAGGCAAAGGATTGAAGTTTAAGTCAGGAGTTAAATGACTTATTTAACTTTATGGAAATTTGAATTATTAATTGATGATTAAGTGTCTGATCTTAAAATCCAATATAAAAGCGTTGTTTCAGATTTCCAGATAATTTGGTATTGAAGGCCAATTCTATGTTGATATTGACTTTAACCAAGTGCGCTGGGTGCCACATCGAAAGCTATAATACTGGTTTTGTTGATTTGTTCGTTATCACATTCTCCTGAAACTATAACATGATTTTATATTGGTTACAGTATACGATATTATCAAATTAGTCATGATTTTGTCCATTGATGCTATTTGTTGCAATCGTTTATGTGATCAGTAAAGTTAATTTCGACTTTCTCTAAAATTCCCAAAGAATGAACTCACAATTTAACACTACTTAGCCAATTTGTTCCTTATTTATGACATTAGTTAATATGTGATCACGAAAAAAATCAAATTGAAAATTGAACAAAAGCTTTCATAGAATAATTCATGAAATTTTTGATCTTATTAAATTTCATGTTATTCTCATATTGGATTGATCACTGTTTCTGATAAGAAGGCATTCCTTATTTGAACAAGCGAATTTTTCATCAAAACTCATTTAAAAAAAAAAAAAAAAAGGTATTGGGGGTTCCAGGGCTGCGCCCCTCTACCCCCTGAAGATGTTTAGTATAACATGCAGTTTATATAAAATGAGGTTTTTTGGGTGCTGGGGGCTTCCAGGCACTTCGTGCCTTCTAGCCCCTAAAATTTTTTGAAAGTCGTTGCTGTTGACTTTTTGGTAGAGGACTCAAAATAGTAGAACTATGTCCGGATAAGTAAGGGTCTATCGTCGCTTCTCAAAGTTACGGGCGTTCAAAGAAATATACTTTGAGAGACTCTTTAGAAACTTTAGACGTTTTACATAACCATCCATGCTTTTACTTTACATCCGATAAAAGTGGTTTGGAAACCGTTATGAGATGGTTAGAGGACAAAGTCTTTACGATGAAGAAGTCTTGACAAAGTCTTTACGATGAAGAACTTGACAAAGTCTTTACGATGAAGAACTTGACAAAGTCTTTACGATGAAGAACTTGACAAAGTCTTTACGATGAAGAACTTGACAAAGTCTTTACGATGAAGAACTTGACAAAACATAGACAAGAAAGTTCATGAGAAATTAGATGAAGTCTTAACAAAACATAGACAAGAAAGTTCATGAGAAATTAGATGAAGAACTTAACAAAACATAGACAAGAAAGTTCATGAGAAATTAGATGAAGAACTTGACAAAGTCTTTACGATGAAATCTTAACAAAACATAGACAAGAAAGTTCATGAGAAATTAGATGAAATCTTAACAAAACATTTACGAAGAAGTCTTAACAAGATAGAATATGAGAGAGGTCCTATAAACCGGAGAAAGTGTCATATAAACATCTGTCAAAAGCCGCTTTTTAACTTCACTTAAAATGCCACGTAAGATACGTAAGAATATACGTAAGAGGAAGAGAGCATTGAAACATCCAATAGTAAGACTGACACCACAACAACAGTTGCAACAACAAATGCTGAATGACCCCACTATGTTGCAACAAATGTCAAGCAATCCTATGCTTTTAAACCGAGTTGTTGGTGCACAGAGTGGAGGTTTAAGAGCGGCACTTTTAGCGAAAATGGCAGGCTATGGTGGAGCTGCAGACGGAACAGCATATAACCCTCAAAGTCAAATGAATTTGAGTTCACTCAAAAATCAAATAGCAGATGTCAAAAAGTCAAACATAGACATACAGAAGCAAATATGTGAAAACGACAAGAAACTAGAATACGACAGACACACAAAGAAACTCAATGAGTTAAACGTAGAGAAAAAGAAGAAAGAAGAACAACTGAAAGAACTAAGTACAGAGGAATATGCGAAAAAAGTGTCAGAAAAGGCAGCAGAAGTAGCAAAAATGGAACAAGATGTCATAAATTTGAAAAACCATACTACTCGATATAAAGTACTGAAAGATGAAGAGATAAAACAAAAAGCCCTGAAGACATATGTGGATAGCGATGAGTATAAAAAGGAAGTTGAAGCAAATGTAAAGGCAGAAAAACTTTTACAGTTGCAGAACCAAACCGTACAGTATGAAAACTTAGCACAAGAAAGTAAAAATAACGACGCAGCCATACAAAAGGTAATGAAAAGCGTAAAAAATAGAGACGGAACGAAAGAAGAAAGGTTTATGAATGCGAATGACTTAGATAGGGAACTTGTTAAAAACGGTCTCGGAACATATGAAATGCCATCAGATGAGGTACAAGAAACTCCACAGGAAGAAGTTCAGATACAACCAGACATGGAAGAAATAGTTCAGCAACAACAACTTGAAGCAGAGGGCAAGTTACCAAAAGCGACACCAAAGAAGAAGAAAAGAGTAGAACAAAGTGAAATTAGATGAAGAAGAACTTGACAAAACAAGCATTTTGTGAAGAATATACCACCCGCCGGAATTCCGGCGGTTGCTTTTTATACAAAACATTGACGATGAAGTCTCAACAAAACATTGACGATGAAGTCTCAACAAAACATTGACGATGAAGTCTCAACAAAACATTGACGATGAAGTCTCAACAAAACATTTACGAAGAAGTCTCAACAAAACATTTACGAAGAAGTCTCAACAAAACATTTACGAAGAAGTCTCAACAAAACATTTACGAAGAAGTCTCAACAAAACATTGACGAAGAAGTCTCAACAAAACATTTACGAAGAAGTCTCAACAAAACATTGACGAAGAAGTCTCAACAAAACATTGACGAAGAAGTCTCAACAAAACATCGACGAAGAAGTCTCAACAAAACATTGACAAGAAAGTTCATGAGAAATTAGATGAAGAAGTCTCAACAAAACATTTACGAAGAAGTCTCAACAAAACATTTACGAAGAAGTCTCAACAAAACATTTACGAAGAAGTCTCAACAAAACATTGACAAGAAAGTTCATGAGAAATTAGATGAAGAAGTTTTGACAAAACATAGACAAGAAAGTTCATGAGAAATTAGATGAAGAAGTCTTGACAAAACATTTACGATGAAGAAGTCTTGACAAAACAAGCATTTTGTGAAGAATATACCACCCGCCGGAATTCCGGCGGGTGCTTTTTATACAAAACATTGACGATGAAGTCTCAACAAAACATTTACGAAGAAGTCTCAACAAAACATTGACGATGAAGTCTCAACAAAACATTTACGAAGAAGTCTCAACAAAACATTGACGATGAAGTCTCAACAAAACATTTACGAAGAAGTCTCAACAAAACATTGACAAGAAAGTTCATGAGAAATTAGATGAAGAAGTCTCAACAAAACATTGACGAAGAAGTCTCAACAAAACATTTACGATGAAAGTCTTGACAAAACATTGACAAGAAAGTTCATGACAAAGTCTTTACAAAACATAGACAAGAAAGTTCATGACAAAGTCTTTACAAAACATTGACAAGAAAGTTCATGACAAAGTCTCAACAAAACATTGACGAAGAAGTCTCAACAAAACATTGACGAAGAAGTCTTGACAACTATTCTATATTTTTACCCATATGAAATGTACGCCGCTCAGAATATAACGCCAACAGTTTTGGATGCCATGAATGGAAATGTTTCCGAATGGTATAACGAATGCGACAATGCCATTAGAAGGTCAGAAATAGTTCCTGGAACTTACGAATATACAACTGCTGTTTCTTATGGAAACGTAGGTGAGTTTGGAGAAGGTTCTTCAACAACAGTAGATATTGCTTGCGACAGGTTTCATATAATTTCTATTGACAACTCATTCTTATACGTGGAACAAGACATTGAAATAAAACCTTCTGCCAAGTTGTCTGACAAGAAAGGTTGCAATGGAATTTTCTATGTCGGATACCAATATGCTCCAGAAGTTTTCATGGGATATAAGATATATTCTAACTCTGACTTAGTTCAAACAGTAACATGGGCAAACTATGAATGGTTCGCTTTGAGAAACTCAGTACAACCACAAGCTAGAGAACAAACAGACCAGTATGCCACCATTGAGAAAATAAGAAGACTTGACCCTAACGTTCCAGGAGTTTATGTTAACCTTTCTGGACAAACTGCAGCAGCAGTAACCAAAGTAAAATTGAAACTTAGAGTTCCTTTGTCATCTTTCCTCATCTTCAGGTTTTTAAGATACTTGCCAAACTGGGCAGGAAAAATTTCTATCGAACTTACTCCAAGCAAAAATAACTTAGTCATTGCACCAACACAAGACCCATTCACTCTTACTGTAGCTGGAACTGGTGGAGCCAAGTTCTGTGACTTTTGCAAAGACAAAGTTGACTTAGACTTTGGTTTCTCAAACTTCAACACTGAAGTAAACTACTACTTCAATGCTGCTGGAACTGCTTGGGACCCAGTTAAGTTCACATGCGAAAAGTTTGAATGCAAGAGAATAGAAAGCAGACTTGCAGTCTATATGTTGGACCCAGATATTTCAAATGCTTTAGCTGCCAAATATATTGCAGTTCCACTTATGTTCCCTATACACCAAATATCTGTCAAAGACTTTGCAGGTGAAGTTGGAAACCAAAGTGCTGACCCAGGTGCAAGAACAGATATTGCTTTAACAACTGCAATGAAACATGCAGATACTATGTTTGTACTGTTCAGACGAACTATAAATGACTATTCTTGTTTCTACAACCCCGGTATTAAATATCATATAAACATAGATGGCAAATATTATCCAAGAGAAGAATATTCTACAGTTGAGGATATGAGGTCATACAACTTGACATTAGATGCTATGAACTTTAACAACAACTTCACAACAACCATTAACCCTGAAATGCAAAGTTCTATTATGCCATATGTGAAAGTATGGACTCATACAGGAGGTCAAAAAACTCAATATACAAATGGAGACCGTTCAAACTTTTGGCTTGGCATTCCATTTGCTGACTCAGAAGACTTTATGGGTGGTATTTCAACTGTTGGTACAGTTCAAATACAATATACTGGTGACAGAGACGGTCCAGATGAATTGAAAGCAAAGAAGTTTACAAAACCAATAGCACTTTTCACGGAAGATGCTCTTTTGAAAATTCGTTCGATGAAACCTGCTGGGGCTCCTCAGATTGGTATAACGACAGCTTCCATCGAGCAGATTTTGGCAGCAGGTCAGTAAGTTGTTCTTGAACTGACTTCTCTCCGTCAAATATTGACAGTACGCCAGTTTTGACATAGTATTGTATTATAAACTTACCTTTAGAAATATCGGTCAGTTTTGTTGTTATATTTTTGTCTGCTTCAAGAACTTTCACCATCTCGGTTATACCAACTTTCTTTGCTTTATGAAAATATTTTGGTTCAGCAAAGACTGCTATTCTATAACATTTTCCATTGTTTGTGTAAAGAACTATTCTATCAGTGTATTTGTATTGTTTGTGTGTGTAAACTTTGTTTTGCTTCAATTCGAAGAGATACTCAAATACGTCCATCTTTTTATTCTAAGTAAAATGTCATTTCCGAAAAATAGAAGCGTAAGTGTTTCAAAAGGTTTAATGGCGATGGCAGATGTGAAGTTAAATTCACCAACTCAAACAAACAGTCAAAGTGTTGTTGTCAATGTCAAAGACAGAGATGTTGAAGTGGGGAAACCATACGAAGACGAAGATGGTATAACAATAGTTCCTGTAAAAGAACAACCAACATACCCTGAAGTTAGCAGAGACTTAAGTTCTGTTGCAGATATTCGAAACGACTACCAACAACTTAAAGACAAACTTAAAACTCAGGAGAAGATTTGTCAGCTTTAGGTAATGTTAAACTTGGTCGAACACAACCCTGTAAAAGTGAACTCATATGTCATTGCACCTCATGAAATTTTGAAAGAACTATTGAAACTTTTGACAGAGGCAGACGATATAAACATCAAAGAAATAGAACCCGACATTGCTTGCTGTGGTGTTTCATATAATGTCATTGACAAGATATACGTTATGAAAGGAGGTGAAACGTTGAACTTAAAATATAGTTTCCCAGACGTCATAAAAATATTTGACGACCACAACATTTCATTAAAATTTACTTGCTAAGTAAAAATGTCAAAACTTCTTGAAAGATGTTTGAAGAAAAACAATATAGACTTTATTTCATGTAAAGGACTTTACACACTTTTGAACGATATGAAAGACCCTGTTTTGTTTGTTCGTGTAGACAAAGGAAAGTTCTATGTCTTTACAAAATATTTGAACTTCTTAGACAGAGAACTTCAAGAAACGCCATGTGAAAGTTTAGATGAAGTTCTTCTCCACTTTCAGAAAAACTTTTAAATATATGTAAATGGCAGAAGACATAGTGGTTTATACTATTACGACTAAAAACCCTGAGTCATATAATTCTATAACAACAAACTTACAAAGTCCTCAAGGACGATATTGTAAACTGACCTTAAACACGATGACGACTAAAGCCTGTTTTGCTCTTTTGACACCAGAAGACTTTGTTGTTGTGAATGGTAAAAAATACTCCTTTGAAGATACTTACTCAGATATACCACCAACAGGTTTTGTTGACTTATTTAATACTTTAAGGACGGATGTAACATGTGCTGCAACTAGAGCAGGTTTCATTATGTTTGGATGTCCGACTGAGTTTAGTATAAACGATATGAGCTATAATACAAAACTTATATCTGGTTTTTACTACCAACAGTTTCCTATAACAGGAAAAGGTGTCATACAAGGAATGTCTGTTCCATTGACTTTAAGTACACCTATTTTATATATTGTTTCAAACTTAGGTTCAAAGTGCTATTCGAATGTCGACAGAAACTACTATGACCAAAAGATACTCATGCGTATAAACAACACTTTCTCTGCTGGTTTGCCTATTGTTCATTCGAATGCAGAGTTTTCAGCTTTAGTAAACTCAAACACTTTAGCAAACATAAACTTAACCTTAGTTGACGCAAACTTTGTTCCTGTAAAACTTTTATGTCCTATGTATTTGTCAATGACGGCAGAAAGTTTCGAATTGGAAGATGCAACTGGTGAAAGTATTGTACTACAAGAACAACTTCAACAACAAATAGCTCAAGAACAACAAATGCAACAAATGGAACAAATGCAACAACAAGTCAAGAACAACAAATAAAAAAAAATATTTTTTTTTATTTTTATAAAAAAATGTACAGAATAGACGTTTCAGATTTTTATGACTTCCAAGCGTTCAGAAATATGTGTCCATTTCGAGACTATAACAAAGCAGTCGAGAATTTGAAACGTTTAGTCATTTATGTCGACTCTGCCCCAGAATGTTATGTCATGAAAGAATGGGATGTAGTCTTTAACAAACCAAAGCGACAATAGTTTCAGAACAAGAATGTAAACAGAAACTTAAGAAAATAAAAGTCGTACAAGTTGGTATGAAGATGTTAGATGCTTGGGATATCTTATTGTCAAAGTTAGAAGATTTTTCAGTTCGTGGTATAAAGTTCTATACACCTCTCCAAACTTCTATTCTATCTTCACTGGATATAAATACGAACAAGTAGAATGGAAAGAAAATGTTATAGAAGCTTGGTTAGACCATGTCAAAGAAATTATATGCAATGGAAACGAAAGAGTCTATGAGTATATCTTATGTTGGTTTGCAAACATCTTACAACATCCAAGTGCTAAAAATGAAACTGCTCTCATCATAATTGGAAAACAAGGAACAGGTAAGAACACTTTCTTTACAGATATCTTATGCAAACTGTTAGAGGGCTATTCGAACCCGAATATGACAAACTTAGAAAACATCTGCGGTAAATTTAACTCTTCAATAGAGAATATGAAACTTATAGTATGTAACGAACTTCAAAGTATAGATACAACAAAAGTTTTGAACTCAGATGCTTTGAAGAGTCTTATAACAGACAAAGTTGGAGTTGTTGAAAGAAAGTATAGAGACCAAAGAGTTTGTGAAAATGTTGCAAATTTCATCATGGTTTCAAACAACGCCGTTCCGATGAAGTTAGAAAGTTCTGACAGAAGATATGTAGTTGTCAGAACGTCAGAAGCTCATATGCAAGATACAGAATATTTTGACGACTTAGCAGAAACTTTAACACCTAACTTTTACAACCACTTGTTCTCATATTTCATGACATTAGATATTTCAAAGTTCAATCCAAGACAAATTCCACATACCGAAGAGAGACAAACATTGTTAGAAGCAAACAAGAGTGTATATGAACTGTTCATAGATGAAACTGACTTTGAGTGTTTAGATGAAAGGTCATTGTACGATTCGTATAAACAGTATTGTCAAGAGTATGGTTATATGACAGCGTCTAAACGAACATTCTTGGCAAATGTCAAAAGTCTTTTAGACGTACAGAATGGTGTATATACAAAGAAAAATTTTTCTGAGTAAATTTTAAAAAAAATATTTTTTTATCCGATAGAAAAGATGACGAAATTCATCTCAGTAACAAGTACATGTCAGGACTTAAAGAAGAACTAGACCCATTCACATATTTGAATGTTTACTTCTACCATTTTGAAAAGTCTACATTTGACAAAGTTTGGAACATCGAACCAGTTAAGTTTGCTATTGTGACTAAAAATGGTGCGAAATTTGAAGACTTAGACATAGAAGGTTTGTTAACAGTCAAAGAAAGTTTTGACAGAAGGTTTTCAAACCTTAAAGAAGGCAAAGCATACAAACTTGTTATACCTTATGAACCAAAGAAAGCAGACGACTATGAATATTATGAGTCTAAGATAGTTGAAGTTCAAGGTAAATTGGGTAAAAAGATTTTAGAGTCTAAGCCAGTGTTTGCTCCTAAAGAGGAAGAGAACATTGACATTGACCCAGAAATGTTCTAAAAATAAAATTTTATTTTTACATGTCAAATTTCTTTTCTGGCTCTGGTTCTTTCTTCTCTTCTTCTACTTTCTTTTCTTTCTTTTCTCTCTTCTTCTTCTCTGGTGGAGTTATGTCAAACTTCTCAGAACCATATTTTTGTAAAAGTGCTTTGTCATTTAATAGCTCTTCTATTCTGTTTTCTATTTCATTTTCAAGAACAGCGCATGTGTCTTCTTTGCATTCTAAGAAGTTTTGTTGGACTTCATCTCTCCAAGAGGCGTCATCTCTGTCAACAAGTCTGTCATTGACAAATTTTAAGACTTCTCTGCTTAAGGTTTTATGGTTCTTGTCATATTCCCAGAAACAGAACTTTAGAACAAATTCACCTTTCTTGTTTACACTATGTAAGATTTTATGGTCGACAGATGTTTTGCTGTCGAAAAGCTTGTCTCGAATATAGATAGCGAAATCGCTAGACATTTCCTAAAAGATAAAAATTTTAATTTTTCTAAAAATATGTTAGAAAAAAAGTTTGCTGACATTGACAAAAAATTTGAGAATGTTTTAAATAAGAACAAGAGGAAGTTGGAAAATGCTCAGATAAAACCCATACATGACAAGTTCTATTTGCTCAGAATGGTATAACAGGTCTAATTGCACCACCTGGGTCGGGTAAGACTTTCACTTATCTTAAAATGGCTGCACAACAACAAGAACTAGATGAGAAGAACCCATTCTATGAGTTAGTAGTCATTTGTAGTACTTCTGGTCAATTTGACCAAACCGTAATTCGTTCAAAGATATTATAAAAAGTCTAAGTTAGTATGTATAAAAGACTCTGAGTTGTTAGATTGGATAAAGAAGTACCAAAGAAGAGTTTTGAAGTACAATGCTATAAATGAGTATGTCAATTCGAAGTTTAAAGACCCAAATGAGGAAATGCAGAGAATATTAGAGAAGAAACACTTCAGAAACAAACAGAAAGAGATAGAATACATTTCGAAGAAATTGCAATCTTACGATTGGAAGACTTACCCTCACAGATGTCTTCTTATCTTAGATGACTTTGCTTCTCATCCTTTGTTAAAGAACAGAGAACAAGACATGTGTCGAATTCTTAAGAAGCTCAGACACTTTAACATTTCAGTTGTCATTTGTGTACAGACAGCAAGAGTTTAAGTAAGGATGTAAAGAGAATACTTACTGACATTGTACTTTTCCCCGGATTGTCCGAAGACGATTTCATGGAACTTATGAAAGAGTCCATGGCAGGTAAGTTTGACAGACATGAACTATGGGAGAAGTACAAAGTCATACAAGACCCTCATACTTCTTTCAGAATTCACATCTACGCAAACAAAGTTCAAATTGTAAAAAGTCAAGCGTAAAAATGTAAGTGTTTGAGTCTTAGTCTGTTGTGGTGCTGGGGCTGTCGGTTCTTCTGGCTTTGGAATGGACTCGGTTGGTGGTACGTCGGACATTCGTTTGTGTCCTGTCGGAAGGAAGGACTTTTCCTGTCGGAAGAAAAATTTTCCTGTCGGAAAGAAAAACTTTTCCTGTCGGAAAGAAAAATTTTCCTGTCGGAAAGAAAAATTTTTCCTGAAGGTCGGCCAAAAAGTTCTCAATTTTCGAAAATTTGAATGGTTTACGGACGGACAACTGGAAAAATTTTTCCTGTCGGAAAGAAAAATTTTTCCTGTCGGAAGGAAAATTTTCCTGTCGGAAAGGAAAAACTTTTCCTGTCGGAAAGAAAAACTTTTCCTGTCGGAAAGAAAAACTTTTCCTGTCGGAAGGAAGGACTCGGAATGCCAGAAGGAAGGACTCGGAATGTTGGAAGGAAGGACTCGGAATGCCAGAAGGACTCGGACAAGACAATTTACCTTATAGAGCTACCTGAGCCATCTTTGGTGTCAAGCTTGAAAAATAAATGGTTCATTTACTCTTCCTCTTTGAAGTTATCGAAAATACTCTGTTATCTTTTCCTTCAGTAGCGGCAAATCTTCTTTGAATGTAAGTATTGTACAACCTTTCATATCATAGTGTGTTTGAGGTAACGTATCTTGAACTATCTGTTTAACATCTTCATTTGGTGTCATTGAAATCGGTAAGTTTTCGCGATAGAACCAATTTCTGTCAGATTTGTAAATCTTAGCTAAGTCGTAAAAGCTTTTGTTGTTTCTTCTGACTAAATGCAACATAACCATATCTCTGTCTTCTTCATTTTCCATCTCTTCAGTGTAAATCATATACTTATAGTTCTTTTCCTTTCCTTTTGGTACCGAACGTGGTATTCTTTTCTGTATGCTTTTGTCTTTGGATTCAATGACTTCATCTTTTGCTTGAAGTTTCTTTTCCATCTCTTCACGTTCTTGTCTATGAAGTTCGTCAAGAAGTTTACAAACATACCATGAATAGCGAGCTGAAGCCCACATTGCAACAGCATTTACAAGAAGTCTATGTACATAATATCCTCTTAAACCAGGAGCCAAATTTTTACGATTTTCATGTGTTTTATGCAAGGCCGAGAATTCTCGGTCTAGAGAAATTTCACTCAAAAGTTCTTGTGTGCTTTGGTTTTTGAACCAGTCGTCTGCGTGTTTAGTATCTGGAGCAAAACATGCTGTCAAAATACTTTGCATTTGGTACATGTCATCTTTGACCGAACGAATGAGACGTAACTGTTTGTTAAACTGAACCCACTCGTATTCTTCACTTATGGCTTCATGAACGATAGCAGTTGTTGTGTTCTCTGTTGTTGTCATATCTGTTCTTACATACAAAATAAAAAATAAAAAAAAATAAAATTAGCGTTATTTCCTGACTTTCACAAAAGACCAAAAATAAACGCTTTACATGTATTTTTCAGCAACTTCGTCAAATAATTTTATAGCTTTGTCGATCTCATCTACTTCGAAAGTTTCTTTACCTTTCGTGGGAGCACCATACCTTTTCTCAAACTTTTCAAGTAGTTCTGTTTCAGCAGCTCTCATATCGTTAACAAACACAACCTTAACTCTATTGACTGTAGAGTCATATCTACTACTTATATTAAATGTTCTTCCTATCTTATATCTCTTTGTATTGAAGTCCTTCGGTTTCTGAACGATGTAAAGTAAGCCTTCACTGCAACGTTCCGTATCGAATGAACCATATGTTATGAAATTATATCCAACAACTGGGTCAATCCATAACAAAACTATCGGTATAAGACTTTTGTCGATGAGATATGCTGTAGTTCCATAGAATCTTACCGATATCATCAGCTCAGGATTTCTTGTCAAAATTTTCTGAGTAGAAGCAATTCTAACCCAGTCGTGTGCTTTCTTTCCAGATAGTGTTAAAATGTCTGACAAAGAATATTTTTTGTATTTCTTTGAGTATCTTACGTTTAAATCACCAATTCTAACCACTTTGGTGTCATTGTCTATCTTTTTAACTGTTTCAAACTCAGTGCTTGTCATTTCCTGTTCTTACATACAAAATAAAAAAAAATATTTTAAAAAAACTAACGTTAATTTTATTTTTTCTATCTTGTATAAAAGATATGATTTCAGGGATTTTTTTTATGAAGTGTCAAAGTTCAGTTCGTCAAAAAAATACAGTTATATCATGAAATTTGGTCATTTTTTCACGATTTTCATGAGTTTTAGGCGACCCCTGTAAAAGTCGGGGTCGCAATTTTTTACGATTTTCGTAGAGTTTTAGGCGAGTGGTTTTTTTTACTACTCGCAATTTTTCACGATTTTCATAGAGTTTTTTTACGATTTTCGTACGGAATCTCGACCCGCGGTTTTCCTCGGGTCGCAAACATATGGGGAAATTCATGAAATTTGGTCATTTTTTCAGCAAAAATATATTTTAGATCTAACCAGGTCCCTCGGTCCCTCGGTCCCTCGGTCCCTCGGTCAAATGAACTTCTCTGAAAAAGTGTGACAACATGACATTTTGACAACAGTCCAGGAAATAGACTTCTTCGTCAATGTTTTGTTGAGACTTCCAGGGATTTTTTTTACGAAGTGTCAAAGTTCACTTCGTCACTCATAACAGTTATATAATGAAATTTGGTCATTTTACTCAGCAAAAATATATTTTAGGTGAAGAGGTGAGATCTCACCTGTTTTCTCACCTCTTTTCTCACCTCTTTTTCACAAGCGTTTTACATGAATTGTACGATGTATATTTGAAATCCTAAACAGTTTTGTAGCTTCTATTTCTTCTGTCAGTATGTCAAAAGTTTTAACTATGCCGAATGTTTCTTTATATTTCTTCTTGACATCAGATAGAAGGAAATCGTCAGCTGTTGGATAGTTTTTGTTCAGAAATGTCAACATGTCCATTTTATCTTCTGCTGGTTTCTCTGCTTCTTTCTTTAAATCTGCATAGTCGTTTCTCATTCTTTCTATCTCTTTGACGGAGTAGTTATATTTCCTCATTGCTGCTTTACATTTTGAACATTGTGGGTTCATTTTAGCATTGTACATTGAAATAAAACCTGCTAAAACAACTAAGGCGTCAATGGTTTTCTTTAACTCAAAAGTTGCTGGTTTTATCTGTTCGTTCCATACTTTACCTCTTTTATCTTTATCTCTTATCTGCCATACACATTTTGCAACTAACGAAACAAAGTTGTCGTAGGTCTTAAATTCTTCAGATTTGTATATGTCAGAGATTTTTATATACCATATCGCAGTCTTTGTCCATGACTTTGTGGTTGCAATGAAATCCAAGAAACTCATAGTTTACCTTACGTATGAACTTCTTGGTTTCTACTGAGTCAGTTGCTTTGACTTCTATTTCATCGAATTCAGGAATAGTAAGCTTTTGTTGTTGTATTTCAGGAAGTTTAGGTAGATGGTCAATAATATCCTGCATTTCATAAAGATATTCTTCATTTGTTTCATCTTTCGCACTACAGTCTAAATCTCCTTGGAGAAGTTCCTGCTTTATCTTCTGGATTTCTGTTTCGAAAGTATATGAAGAAGGAATGAAGCTTTTCATCTCTACTAACATAGATGTTGGGTTCATGACTAACGAGTTTGGTGCTGTTGTTGCTAACATGTTCTTACAATAAAAATAAAAAATATTTTTTTTAAAAAACTAACTTTTTATTTTATTTCGGGAAAATTCATGAAAATTCAACGGGTGAGAAAAGAGGTGAAAAAAGAGGTGAGATCTCACCACTTCACCTAAAATATATTTTTTGGTCCGGGAACAACAAAATGAACGAGTTTTGGTTGAAAAATACGGTGGAGCCACTTTTGGCTCGACCTCAAAACAAGCATTTTGTGAAGAATATACCAATCGCCGGAATTCCGGCTATTGCTTTTTATACAAAACATTGACGATGAAGTCTTGACAAAACAAGCATTTTGTGAAGAATATACCACCCCGCGGAATTCCGGCGGTTGCTTTTTTATACAAAACATTTACGAAGAAGTCTCAACAAAACAAGCATTTCGTGAAGAATATACCACCCCGCGGAATTCCGGCGGGTGCTTTTTATACAAAACATTGACGATGAAGTCTTGACAAAACAAGCATTTTGTGAAGAATATACCAATCGCCGGAATTCCGGCTATTGCTTTTTATACAAAACATTGACGATGAAGTCTTGGCAAAACATGTACGATGAAGTTTATTTCCTGTGTTGTTGTCAAAATGTCATGTTGTCACACTTTTTCAGAGAAGTTTAAATTACCTGGTGACCTGGTGACGTAGTGACACCTAAAAACCATCTAACCTAAAATATATTTTTGCCGAATTCAATAAAAAGAAATGGTTCATTTACTCACAATATTTTTGTACAAAACGACCCCAAACTTTTAACTTCTTTTCTGCAGCTTCTAATGAAATTTTAGCGAGTTCATATTCTCTAAATTCTCTCTTTAAATCTTCTTGTTCCCATTGGTCTAGTTCGTATGGAGAATCTCTATAACCAGAACATATCTCACGTTCATGTTCTATTTGTTTTTCGCACTTTTTTCTAACTTCTTCTTCGAACAAAGGTTTTGCATTCTCTACTGTATCTTCAAGTTCTTCTTCATCTAATTTCTCATGAACTTTCTTGTCTATGGAGTCCAGAATTTTTCCAACTGCTATGCAATATTTTGGAGAAGCCCACATTGCTATATAGTTTACGAGTCTTGGGTCTACATACGTTCCTCTAACCTGTTTGATTTCATCGGGAATTCCTGCATTAACATTGTATAAAAAGCAACCCGCGGAATTCCGCGGGGTGGTATATTCTTCACAAAATGCCTTAAAATACTCTTCCCAGGACTTATTTTCCAACAACCTTCTAAAGTCTTTCCTAAACTGCTGACACATCTTTGTTGCATTTATATAACCATCCTTGTCTCTACGTAAGACTTCAATACCGTTGTAAGTGCCTTTTGTGAATGTTTCGCCATTAGATTTGTTCGTGAACGTTTTTGCTTCGACTGTCATACTGTTCTTACAATAAAAATAAAAAATATTTTTTGGTGGTACGTCGGACATTCGTTTGTGGCTTAACCGTCGGACCACAACGATAAAAATCTCATTTTAACTCACTTTTTTCTATCTTAAGGAAATTCATGAAAATTCACCTGTTGAATTTTGTATAAAAAGCACCCCGCGGAATTCCGCGGGGTGGTATATTCTTCACAAAATGCTTGTTTTGAGGTCGAGCCATTTTTGGCTCCACCTCTTTTTTCAACCAAAACTCATTTTTCAATACTTTTTCAGCACTTTTCCGTAGTTGTATATGAAAGACAATTCGAGATAAAAGTCATAGTACAATGGTATTATATGCTGCACACCGTTTGTTGTGAACCAGACTTGAAAGTCAGAGAAACTGTTACTAGGTGGTTCGTAGAATTTAGAAGCAAAGTCATAAAAGTCCTTACCGATACACAGAAAACTGTTGTTGCTTGAACTGAAACTTGCATGACACATGACATTTTGAGGGTCAAACACGTTTCTATAAACTGTCAAATCTGCTGGTGGAGTATAAATTTAAATGGACCATCTGGTGGTAATGGTTCGTTCTGGTTTAGTAACCGAAGAAATTGCGCCAAGAACGTTTGTCTACTCCCCAATATAAAAACTCTGTATCTCTTTGGAGGGTTAATTTTCAATCTTTTGAAATGAAACGGTGGGAGTTCATCTTGTCTATTCTAGTTTCAGATAGTATGTTCCATTTAGTAAAGAGTCGTATTTTTCTTGAAATTCCCAATAGTATTTGTTTATCTGAGTTTGAAAGTCATTTAGAGTTTTCTCAAGACTTTCGTCTGAACGAACCGTAAAAGATTCTCATTTCATCAAATTTTTCCTATAGACCATCAGAAACCTTTGTACTGCCCATGAAAAATATACTGCGAACATAAACGCGTTAGTTCTATTTGAAAAAACAAAACTCTTCTAATCCTATTGCCTTTGCATCTGAAGGACTTGAAGCCAACGAACTGGATAGTCAAACCTGTAAGCTCGGGATGAAATTTCTTCATCTGAAATATTCCTACCAGCATTTGTTAAAGATATAGTCTAAGCGTTTTGTATTCTGCTACTTTTTGTTTCTTTGTTTTTCAACCTGAAGCATTTAATATATGTAAAAAATATATGTTTTAAAATGGTATGCCATATAGCTTCTTGAATTTGTTAAGAAGTATTTGAACGTATTTTTCATCTGATTCTAGTGTTTACATTAGCATAGCCCGCCTTAGTAAAATATACTTTTAATTTCCTATAGTTTACGCCGTATATAAAAGTAGAAAGAGTCTTGTTCTTCCTATAGTAGTAAAACTCAAACGTATGCTCGCCATAGGCTGTAATTTCAATTGTTCATCTTCTAGTTCGTCGACAAATTCGAATACAAAATTCTCCAAATTTGCCTTTGTTCTTATGTTTTCAGAACGAGTGACCCAAGTAAGTTTTCAAGTCTATTGTCGTTTCTTATATGGTTTATATGGTCTACAAAAGGTAAATTGTTAGGATTCAGTATTAAAATGTAGTTGCAATGACAAACATGTTTAAAATAGTATTTTCCACCCATCTTCATCATAGCATATCCGTTATTTCGCTCCCATTCGCTTAAAACTCTTTTTGTCTTTTGTTTCTGACTTCAAATGACTCACAACAGTGAATTTTCATATTCTCATCTAACAAACAAGTTTCCCAACGGTCTTCTCCAACAAACTCAGCGTACATTTCAAATAAAATAAAAAATAATTTTTTCCTTTACTTTTACATAACCGCCCGCTACCATAAGTCTTTGACGCCAACCCATACACAGCTAATGAAGGTTGACTTGGTTTAGTTTGAAAACTAACACTTTGGTTTTGGTTATCTTCAGGTTTTGGCTTCCCTTCTTCTATCTGTTTTCGTCACTTTCCGGTTCATTTGACTTTACCCTCACTTGCTGGAATAGTTGTGTCGTTAGGTATCTTCATAATGTCATATGCCATTTGTTTTTGTTTTCCTTCAACTTTTGTGTTGTTGTTAAAGTTTAGAATATTTTCGACTCTAAGTCAATGAGATGTTTCTATAATGAACTGTTGGTCAGTGAATAAACTTTTCCATCTGTTGTCTCGAAAGCTCCTTCAGACTTTCAATATTTTTATTGTGAGAGTCTGTTTCTTTTTTTTGAAACTAGCCGTTCCATTTTTATGAAAAGTGACTTTATTAGTTTGGTTTGTATTTCCAGACCTGCACTTTCTATTATTGAATTTTTCTTCTTCATCTGTAAGTTCTTTGACATGTTTTTGACAATGGTTCTGAAACTTTTGTTTGTGGTGTCAAATCTACCGTTTCAACTTCTTCGGTCATTTCATCTCAGTAAAAATTTTTAGTTTGGTTTGTTTCAACTGGTTGTTTAGGTTTTTTAAGTCGGTCTAAAACTTCCTGAGGTATAGGAAGAACTTGACAAACACGTTGTGTAACTGCTGGAAGCCGAACAAATCCATCTTGAACCCATTTGTCTCAATGCTGTATTGTTCATTTCATTCTCAGTAAAAAACTTTTACATTCCCCACGTTGAGTGTGGTTGCGGTTGGTTATTGTTTACCCAATGTTGTGCATGGTTATATCCTCTGTTAAAGAATCTTTCACCTTGGTCCATATAGTGTCCTGCTTGGTTATAGTAGTCATTTGCTTTGTTTATAATAGTTTCCTGCTTGTCTGGAAACATTGTCATCCATCCTTGAACTTTTCCTCTTGTTTCAGGATTTGGAATAAGATTTGTGCATCTCGTGCTACATCCCAACCTTTCTGTACAGTTTGTATTTAATAGGTTGTGCTTTCTCTTTAAGTATACCTAATGTACTCAAAATCTTCCTTCCAACTCCAATACACCTCTGGCTATTGTTCCCACTGCGGGCAAAAATCTAGATGCAACTCCTGCTAACGCGCCAAATAAAAACCCATTTCTTATAGGATAAAAATGACGAATCCAAACAAGGACCCCTATGTTTTTAAAGCGACAAAGAAAGCACTCATGGTAAAAATCTTTAGTTCAACACCAAATGCTTGGTTTATGGATATCTTGGAAAACATTCCGAGGTATAGAGAAGATGGACCTCCATACTGGCTAATATTTGTCGTCAAAACACAAGATACTGTGAAGCCATACCATTATGGTCCAAAAATATTTTAGATGTGAAAACTGCTTTGACAATATTCGTTGACAAATACCATCCAACAAAACTGACATCTGACTATGAAAGTTCTTTCAAATCAGACGATATTAAAAACTATCTGCGTTCAAAAATGTAAACCAATATTTCATTGTCGACCAAAACCATTTGCTCTTGTGTTCATTGACGGTTGTATAAAAATGTTAAGAGACTTAAACCAACCACAGGTGGTGAAAGCATGAAATGTCATATGACGACAAAATATAGACACTTCTCCATGGCAAAGATGAGACAAGTTTTAAATATTTACAATAGCCGTAAACAAAAAAAGTTTGGGAAACCATTCCCCGAGAAGAAATGAAAAACAACCCTGACTTAGAGAAAGACTATATATTTAATAATTTAGTCAAAAGAGACAAACAAGAAAGAATGCCGGGCTTCAAACTTCAGAAAGGTGACAAAGTAAAAATAGAAATACCTAAACGCGACCCATATGAAAATACTATTGACTATGACAACAATGGGAACCCGACAGGTACTCACATTCGTGTTCGTAAAAATAGAAGAAAGTATACAAGAAATATTATGAATGTTTTAGGCAAAACATTGGCAAAATGTACATACTGCAAGCAGAAGATAAAACTACTATTGTCAGACCTCGTTTCAAACTTGTCAAAGTTCAAGGTGGTATACTTTCAAAGACAGTTCCTAACAAATATAAGACAACTCCAGACGAATATGCTAAAGAAGTTGAAAATGACGACTAAGCATTTCTATACCATGCGTAAACTGTCATGTAAGGTGGCATGTAGTCTTTACTTTGTCCCGTTGTTTGCGTATACCCTGAAACGAAATGTGTATGGTCTCCTCCTACCTCAGTGTTATCCAAGTAACAATTTATAGCAAACTGAACGTTGTCTTTAACATCATATCCTTTACCTTTTGTCATTCCTGTCCAATCCCAATATTTATGCCTATGCCCACCTTCTCGAGATGTAGTTAAACTTACGTAGTGACTGTGCGCAGGTAAATTTGCACCTGAAATCGTTTTACTTCCACCTGTTTCCTTTGAAGAGTTTGCACAATACAAAAACCTGTCGACTATTTGAGTCCAAGTTCCAAAACCAAGTACTACTTCTGGTCTGGTAGAGTTCATTGACGTATAAATAGAGCCTATAGGATATAATGTTTGAAGTATTTCTGTCTTTAATGTTTGAAGCTCTGTTTTGTCTGCTTTCTTGTCATATAAATCTTGAGCAGTGAATTTAACTTTATTTTCATCCTCCATGACATAAACATCTTTACATCTAATGTTTCTCATCGTCGTTATGTCGTCATCCGATGTTAAACCTTGTGGAAAGTTAGGAGGTTTACAATATAATGCATCCCCACCAGTTTCTTCAACCGTTCCTTCAATACTTTCTATAGCAACAGTTGTAAAACTTGTATGTGTATGAGTCTTATTTGCTTTCTTTTCAAGGCTAACGTTTAAGTCTGTTATTTCAGATATAGAATGTGTATGTCCAACGGCACTTTTCCTGTTTAAGGTTTCTTGTAAGTTTGTAATATTTGCAATGGTATGTGTATGTCCAACGGCACTTTTCCTGTTTAAGGTTTCTTGTAAGTTTGTAATATTTGCAATGGTATGTGTATGTCCAACGTCACTTTTCCTGTTTAAGGTTTCTTGTAAGTTTGTAATATTTGCAATGGTATGTGTATGAGTCTTTTTAGAATATTCTTTGTCAGCTCTTGTCACTTCACTTGACATTTTATTGTCAACATATGTTTTGTCCGCTAGTTCAGGATGAGTATGTTCTTTCGTTGCATATGTTGCATCTGCTCTGTCATGTTCTTCTTGAACTTTTTCAATGACATATTCTTTGTCAGCTTTGTTGTCAACATCTGCTTTCAAAAGAAGTTCAGATATAGGTTTCTCGTTTAAAGTTCCTTTTGTTGGATTTATACAAACAGTATGGTTCTTCTTGTCTTGAAATAGAAACTCATCTGTCATTGGGTTTAATGTCAGTTTTAAGTTTCCTTCTTTCAATGACTCAGATATCTTAGAATAGTTTGAAAAGTTTGTTGTGTTCTTATTTAGAGCTTGTATAATGAGTTGTCGGTTGTGTTGTATTTCTCTCATAGACGCTGTTTCATTTGACATTTTTATTCTAGATAAAATATGCTTTCAATAGAAAAAGAAAATTCTAGAGTTGCTACAACTAAACCATTAGATGAACTTTTTACCAATGTAGGTCAAAAGTTTGAGACAGAGACCGTAAAGCATGAAGGCTATCGTTTTGACTACCCGTTAAGATGGTTAAGAGACCCATCCGTCACAAAAGCTATTGGCTTTCGTAGAATGAAGTTCATTTCAGAAGCCATACATGGTTTCCCATTTACAGTCGGTTTTGAAGTTCGATACTATAACAAAGAAAAACGTATGTATGAGAAATTTGAACAGGGAAAACTTTTACAAGTGAATTTGCTTGTAAACTTAGAAACAACTCTTCAAGCTTTTCAAGAAAAAATAAACGATATCTATATCGAATATGCAACCAGTATAACATTGACGAGGGAGAGTACCATCTCGATATTATTTATGACAGGAAAATGCAACTGTTAAAATCAATAGAATAGAAGACCTTGGAAAACGTTTATATTTCTACAAAATATAACAACTTGGCATGGTATAGATTATGAGGATGTTAATCAGCCTGCAGAATATCCAGTACACCCGGACTTTTATGAAGTCGAAAACCCTAATGGAAATATGAAAATGTTTTCGACCCAGATGCTATTATCGTTCATGCTTCATTTTCTGGCGCCCAAAACTCTTTTTTATGCTTGGCAAATGACTTTTACGAAAAACCTACAAAGCTATATGAACCACCAAGTGGAAGTATTTCAGACTTTCAAGTATGGTTTACAACAGATGGAAGAAAGAGAATAGTTCCATTATACCATGCGTTTTACTTAGAACTTAGTTTCATATACAACTACTATCGAACGATAAAAATATAATTTTTAATACGGTTGAGGTGTTGGATTTGGTTGCCAACTAGACTGTGGTGCAGGTTCAGGCTGTTGTATAACAGGAGCTTGTTTCTTCTGGTTCAGGGTCTTTAGGTATAATACCAACGAACTGACCTACTCTTTTACCAATATTTTTGACTCCGTTCCAAATTCTCTTCCTACGGTTTTTATTCATTCCATATACCTCTTCCAACATTTCGAAAGAAGTTTCCTATCTTACTGAAGAAACCATTTTACTATATGTAAAAATCTAATGTCCGCCTAGTCTCTTACGTTTCCTTCTGAGTTCCATAGCATTTTTTAACTGGAGCTCATACATTCTATTTCTTCCTCTGGTAGAAAACATACTCTGGTCAACTCCTGTGTTCGCGTCATCTGCATAGAGTTGTTTATATCCCACTTCGGGGTTTGTATAAAACTCTTTCCATCTCATATTTGCATACCATGGTGGTAAGCCTAACGCAGCGTCATTTGACATGGCAGTTTGCATTTGTACATCTGTTGGCACTTGACCATAGTTTTGCCATTGCAGTTTGTATTCTAACTTCATTTGGAATATTCTCTGGGTTTGGTTGTCCAGGTTGCTGTGCATTTGCTAAGTTCTGTGCGTCCATTTAATATTAGATAAAAATATCTCTTACGAGTACATATGCTGAACATTTGCAGACATTGGTTCATCTTCATATTCTCTTACTTCTCTTGCCACGTCAAAAAGTAAATGACACAATGGAAAAAAACCTAAAACAAGTTAGTCCTATTTTCAAACCACATTACTTACTAGTAAAATTTCTTTTTATGACACTTTTTCCGGTTTATAGGACCTCTCTCATATTCTATCTTGTCATATCTAAACTCATAGTCATGTATGTCCTCTAACCATCTCATGACACTTTCCAAACCACTTTTATCGGATGTAAAGTAAAAGCATGGATGGTTATGTAAAACGTCTAAAGTTTCTAAAGAGTCTCTCAAAGTCCAGTCTACTTGGTATTGAAAATCGTATGTGTTATTAGAACGGCGGGTCTACTATAAAGAAAACATTTTCCTTGTCTTTAAATTTTTCATACAACTCTGTCCAATACATCTCACAAACTCTATACCCTCAATATATTTTTCTATGTTCTCTTTGAAAACATTTGTATAGTTAAGATATAAAACGTTTGACATAAGTGTTTTCAATGTCATGAACTCTTATAGAACCACTATATAATAGTCTAGCAGATATACTATCCCAGTCTATATACTCTGCTTTTTTCAAAACCTCTCTGACAATATTTTTCTTATCTAATGGTATACGTTCCATCTTGCCTATAGGTATCTTTTCTTTTAACTCTTTCAATATTTTGTTAGTGTCTGGTATATGTTTGAGACGGTTCATATAGTTGTCGAAGTCATTGCATATAATCTTTGAGTCTGGGAATATTGTATGGCACAAATGGGATATATAGAAACTTCCACCGAACAAATCTACAAATGTTAGACCATTCGGTAGTTTCTTAAGTTCTCTCAATAGAATATCTTTACATCTACTCTTATTTCCAAAGAAGGGTAACGGTGGTTTTGTAAAATTCATTTTATATATATATAATAAAAATGTTTTTACCTGAAAAGTGACAGAAAAGGCTTCTCAAAGTATACTTCCTTGGAACGCCCGTAACTTTTCCTGTAGCGACGATAGACCCTTACTTGTCCGGACAAAGTTGTACTATTTTTTTTACCGAAAAGTCAACGACAACGACTTTCAAAAATTTTATGGGCTAGAAGGGGCGCAGCCCCTGGGAAGCCCCCTATACCCAAAAAAACCTCATTTTATACTTCATTTTATACTAAACATCTTCAGGGGCTAGAGGGCACGAAGTGCCTGGAGGCCCCACTACCTTTTTTTTTTTTTTTTTTTACTATGTGTAAAGGATCTCGATGTCTATATGCTTTAAATAAAATTAAATAAAATGAGATAAAAAATTAAAATGGACAAGAAGATATATGGAAATGTAATTTGTATTGTATTGGTTGTTGGCAAAATGATTTTAATACAGATTTAAGGATTTGGAATGGATTTGAAATTAAATGATTTTTATTCAAGGAATAATAAGATTTTGAACTGGTTTTTATTTTGAGAATGTAAACTCCTTCCATAGGATATGTATTAGAAAGATCAATTTTAAACTTTTTGAAAGAATTGTTTTTTTGTTGAGTGATTTTCTCTCATTTGATAATATATTTAAGTTGGCGTATCTTACGCCCTTCCAAAAATATGTATTAGAAAGATCAATGTCAAACTTTTTGAAAGAATTGTTTTTTTGTTGAGTGATTTTCTCTCATTTGATAATATATTTAAGTTGGCGTATCTTACGCCCTTCCAAATATTTCTTAAAAATTTAAATTTGTCTCATCTCCTACTCTTAATTTAAAAAAATTTCAAAATCCATAATAGTAAACATTTCTTATTTTTATTTAAATCTGAAAAAAATAAATTTAAACAATTTCTCTACACACGACGGTTTCGGCGGTTTTCAGAATGGTTGACAACTGAATTCATCAGGATAATGTCGGTTGGGGTGCCCTTCTTGGCCTCCTGAGTACTCACCAAGATACCCCCAGCTCCCGCAAAACACCTCCCATAGGTGAGCATTAACTGATGAAGTTATTGACAACTTTATCTGATTTTTTTCTTTGTTTTTTTGTTAAGATTTCTTAACCAAAGACTCGAAAACAAAACTTCGCTTCAAGTTGCTGTCTTCCCAGTTACTCTGTCGCAATCTTTTGTCTGATTGCGTGCAAAGTTCTGCTCCTTTGAGACTTTGCCCGACAGATGCATCTGGGAGACAGCACCCAAGCAGCTTATCGCTTCAAGTTGCTGTCTTCCCAGTTACTCTGTCGCAATCTTTTGTCTGATTGCGTGCAAAGTTCTGCTCCATGAATTTTCAAATATGTGCCATTTCAGGAGAGATAACAAGCTCATGCCTCCTGGAATGGCGGATTGTTCAACAATCTTCTTCTGATTGCAGAACTTTCAACCGACAAGAGTGCACAATACACTCTTGTCGCTCAAAGTTTTGCAATCACATTCTGATTGCAGAAGATTGTCTCATTCTGGGAGACATTCAGAGGCAATGTCTCCCGGAATGAGACACTGTGACCGACAAGAGTGCACAATACACTCTTGTCGGTTAAAGTTTCGCATTCAAGTTATGAATGGGGAACTTGATATCATTCTGGGAGACATGCAGTGACAATGTCTCCCGGAATGAGACACTGTAACCGACAAGAGTGCACAATACACTTAATGTTTTCAAATTTTCAGATTTAAATTTAATCTTTATTTTCATCATCATTTATAGTCTTGTTCCTTTATACAGTTATAATAAATTATCGTCAGATTCTAATATTTAAGATTCTTACTACTCAATTCAATATAATTATGTTAGTCACTCATATTCAGGAGAATAATTTAAAAATCTATAGCTCATATTTTGATAGTTATATATTTAGATGATATATATTGCAATTCCGGTTTCAACACGATTAAATGCCAAACCAAGACAAAATATATATGAATTTTCAAAATATCGATTTACATTAGAATCTATATCTAATTTTATCAATACACAAGTAGTGAATGTTCAATACATCTTTGAGCAACGTGAATAGCACAATTTTATAGGATTATTAGTTGATTATATAAAATATAAGCCAAATCGAATCTGCTGTATAGTACTTTAGTTTATCATTGAATGTTAAATGTGTTCATATAAATATTTGAGTCAGATATCGCATTTTCTAATTTCAAAATTTATCTCATGAAGTTAGAATTTATTTGATCATACAACATCATGTTAGTCAAACCAGAGTTCAATGGCGATTCTAAAATGGAACAAATGCTTGTTTTATCAAAATGTTAAAATATTAATCTAAAAAACTTAATATCTAACCAAACCATTCTAGAATTATTATATACAGGTATAGGCAATCTAAATGCACACGGAATTCGGAAAATTAAAAAGAATATTTATGAGATTATTAAATCTTATGTAATTCAATGAAAAGTAGATAATATGAATATCCATAGGCTATATATCAACATATGAGTTTTTGGTTTGACCAATACTATACTAATGTGATCAAATTAATCTGATTTCTTAGATTTTCATTTGAAGCATTTGCAGTAGTAGGGGTACCTTTATATATTAACATATTAAAAAATTGCGCTCCGATTCGCAGTTTCTTCATGATTTTGAGATTGCATTAGATTTCGCGATGCAGAAAAAAATCACTTTAGATTCCCGTCAAACTCTAAGTATAAGCATGTCTCTATATGTAGAAACTGTCTGCGCTATTTATTTCCCGGCTCAAAAAACCACGGTGTCTGTGTGAGGAAAATACCCATTTTAGGACCCTGGGTAGGGGGTCATGAAAATTTTCCAAGAGTTGGAAATATAGGGTATTTTATGTTATGAAAAAAAATATTTAGAATTTTAGAACAAAATAAATAGAAAAAATAGCATAACTTATGGATGTGCGTATATTAAATTTAATAAATTAAGAGAAATTATTTTTGGCGCCAGAATTATTCGTTAACTCTCAAATTTTTCTGAGTCAATAAGCCGCCAAAAAGTGTCATTTCTTTATAGGAAAGGAAACCTATTTGACGAACAATCCGGACACTAGTGCCTCAGCGAATTTCCCCAAACCCACCAATCCCCTCCCTGCTGTTGTGCACCATCGATGGAAAGTAAGTCATCAATAGTCTCTTTTCCTGATTTCAAGCTAACGTTAGATCATTCATGAAAGAAATCATTGCCTTTCATCAGCGACTTTCGTTATAACTGCGCTGCTCTCAAGTTCATCTTGAGAAATTTACGTAATAACTGAATTCCCAAAGTTCTTTAGGTGATCCAAAACACTGTAGCTGCTTGAACTTTGGACGAGCCTCGCACCCCAGAGAATAGAAATCCCAATCTTGCTCATGTTTAGTTGAATTAGTCTGCAGCAGTACAGCTCTGATACCACAAGATCGTGATGTATACAAAGTCACAACGCTATTTGATTCAACAACTAGCTAGTTTTGACATCAAATTGCAAAATTTGACTTCGTTATGAGCTCTTTGTAGCAAAAATACATTACACTTAAAGACTAGTTGCTAGACTGTAGTAGTTTGTTCGTATATATCTATTTTTCCCCAACGTATTGCATACTACATTTTGACAAGACTTGCAACCTTATAGTAACCTCGTTGGGAATTGTTCAAGCAAAGCGTAGGTAGTTAAGGTCGAGTAAGAGTTCTTCTTAAATCTTTCACTGAATGAGTAGGTGTTGGAAGAACTGTTCTCTAAAGCGATACAGTTGCGCTACATGTTCGTCAACTTGTCTAGAAATAAATATATCATTTGTTTTATACGTTTTTTCGTAATAAATCTATTTGTATTTGTTGTATTTGAGTATGAAGATAACAAAAACTACGGCATAAGACGCAGTACACTGGGCTTCGTTGCCATTTTATTTACCATGTTAAGAATAAACTTAACAGACATGCTTTGTTTTCGACGAAGCCATCTAAAATAACGTACATCTAAATAAAACTAAAAAACTGTAAAATTTCTTTATTTGATAGTATACTTCAAATTATGCACTATACCTTCTAGAATTCTATAACACTCTTTGCATATAATTTTTTTAAAAAAAAGTTATATCTCGACAAAAATATGATTTATCAATAGAGTATGTAAAATAAAACTCATTCGCAGTATTAAAAAATCGTAAATCTTTCCAAAAAAAATTTTGAATTACAAATTTTAAAACTTAAAACAACATAGGGTTGTTAAAAATATCAAAAATTAGCGTTTTGAAGACACCATGGTGTCTTATAATTTTCCCTTCCTTATTGGCGTGTAGAAATAAATGCGCCAATAGATTGAATAAGAAGAATTGTTTTTCTCTTAATGAACTTTAATCCTTTTGATATAAGAATATTAAAAACATTAATATAATTTCGATTTCGGAAATTAAATTTCCAAATTTTTTGTCGATTTCGGAAATAACAGGATCCCGCATCCAACACGCAACAACAAAACACAAAACACACTTTTTGGTTCTTTCATCGTTTTAATCGTAATTTATGTAATACATGATTTGGATAAATTTTACAAAAATAGAACCTATATTATATTCTTTTCAAAGATTCTTGCAAATCATCAAAAATAATTGTATTTTAATAAACGATCAAATTATCCTTTCATTATTTTAAACTTAAATTAGTTTTTATGATTGACTAAAGCAATCATATTTATTCATCATTAAATAAACAAAAAATAATATTTGAGAGTTATTTCAAAAAAAAACACATTGAATTTATTAATTTGTCTCAATTTCAGTATTATAAATTTTTATAATTTCAATATTTTGAAATACACTTTTTAATATTTCAATATTTATGATATTTCAATGTATTAAGTAGTCTCAAATTGAGCTTCTCAAATATAAGTTGGCCTATTCAAATAATAAAATTAAATAATATTTAAAATAATAAATAAAAGTGATTGAGGTCATAGGAAAACGGCTGTTTCAGTCATTAATTCTTAAAAATAAAAAGGGTAAAAACTAAATGCAATGGGTAAAATTCAATAGTGTCTGTGCTATCGTTCAATTTGAAGGTGTCTTTTGAAACCGCAAGACACATTGAATTTTTGAATAGTGTATTATGGTTTGACAGACACCAATGAAAAAAATAAAATGATATTTATTTTAAATATATAAGATCCTTATATAAAATATAAATATTTTATCGTTTTATTTTCTTGTTTTAGAAATGTTTTTTATTGAAAAATCAATAAAACTAACTCCAAAATAAAATTTTTGATTTAAAGACAGTATGATGACACCAGGCAAATCTTCCAAGTAGGGTTGTTAGATTCCCGACGATAGGTGTCTTGGAAGATTTGCCTGGTGTCATCATAGTGTCTTTAAATCAAAAATTTTAGTTTGGAGTTAGTTTTAATGATTTTTCAATAAAAAACATTTCTAAAACAAGAAAATAAAACAAGAAAATAAAACGATAAAATATTTATATTTTATATAATGATCTTATATATTTAAAATAAATATCATTTTATTTTTTTCATTGGTGTCTGTCAAACCATAATACACTATTCAAAAATTCAATGTGTCTTGCGGTTTCAAAAGACACCTTCAAATTGAACGATAGCACAGACACTATTGAATTTTACCCATTGCATTTAGTTTTTACCCTTTTTATTTTTAAGAATTAATGACTGAAACAGCCGTTTTGCTATGACCTCAATCACTTTTATTTATTATTTTAAATATTATTTAATTTTATTATTTGAATAGGCCAACTTATATTTGAGAAGCTCAATTTGAGACCACTTAATACATTGAAATATCATAAATATTGAAATATTAAAAAGTGTATTTCAAAATATTGAAATTATAAAAATTTATAATACTGAAATTGAGACAAATTAATAAATTCAATGTGTTTTTTTTTGAAATAACTCTCAAATATTATTTTTTTGTTTATTTAATGATGAATAAATATGATTGCTTTAGTCAATCATAAAAACTAATTTAAGTTTAAAATAATGAAAGGATAATTTGATCGTTTATTAAAATACAATTATTTTTGATGATTTGCAAGAATCTTTGAAAAGAATATAATATAGGTTCTATTTTTGTAAAATTTATCCAAATCATGTATTACATAAAATACGATTAAAACGATGAAAGAACCAAAAAGTGTGTTTTGTGTTTTGTTGTTGCGTGTTGGATGCGGGATCCTGTTATTTCCGAAATCGACAAAAAATTTGGAAATTTAATTTCCGAAATCGAAATTATATTAATGTTTTTAATATTCTTATATCAAAAGGATTAAAGTTCATTAAGAGAAAAACAATTCTTCTTATTCAATCTATTGGCGCATTTATTTCTACACGCCAATAAGGAAGGGAAAATTATAAGACACCATGGTGTCTTCAAAACGCTAATTTTTGATATTTTTAACAACCCTATTCCAAGTATAGATACAAGGTGATGTGAATTTTGCATCCCTGGGATGGACGATACACCCAAAGTGTCACCTTTTTGGGATAACAAAAATTTATATATATGAGAGTTCTGCAAATCATATGCACAATATCTATTCTGCCTGACTTCTTGTATATAGGAGTCAGGCTGAATAGATATTGTGCATGTGGCAATATAAGTATTTCCGAGATTGCCATCGTGCGCTATAGTACACTACTTCTCCTTGGTCCTAGCTCGGTTCCAAGGATATCTGTGTTCAAGGATTTGGCAAGGTCCTTCTGAAGTCTCTCATTCGATGAGAGATTTCGAAAGAACCTTGCCTTAGAGTATTCCAACTCTTGTTCTCTTGTCCCTGAATAGTCAGAAAAGCTATTTGACTACTTAAGGCAGAGATTATCCGAGGTCCCTCATTTGATGAGAGGCCTCGGATAATCTCTGCCTTAAAGTTGTACACTTGTAGTCCATCAGAATGTAAGTATACACGGATAGGACAGCTTTCTTCTGAAGTCTTAGATTTGATGAGAAGCCTCAGAAGAAAACTGTCCTATTTTATAATAGGAGGAGTTTCAGAAGCTCCAGAGCTCCCTTTCGTAAGGAATAGGAGCTTTGGAGCTCCTGGTTCGTAGATGGGCTTCGCATCTTTCATCAAAAGAGGCCCAAATGGTAAATATCCTCTGCTGATGAGCTTCAGGAGCTCCAAGGCTCCCTCTCGTAACGATTAGGAGCTTTGTAGCTCCTGAAGGTAAGGTAGGATTGCTCTGATCTCTAATCAGTAGATGCCATGCCTTATTATGGACTCTACTGACAAGAGATCAAGAGCTCCAAGGACTCCCTTTTTAGCTAGTGGCATTCTCACCATTTAGTAGGATCGCTGATCCTACTAATGAAGTGATCACTTAATATACGTTTTGAATAAATTGAATTTTTTTACAAAAATTTAGTATTTTTTATAAACATCACATATATATTATAAATACGTAAATATATTCTTTAATTCAAAAAATTCAATTCGGTTTCGGGCTGGGTATCCCAGCCCCAAGTATTCAATTTTATTCATTTTTTTAGAATTTTGGGTTGGGGTGCCCAGACCAAAACAAACTTTATATTTTGATGTGTAGATGCGTATGTGTACATCATTATTGCGTTATATATTATATTTTTAATGAAAAAAATCTGATTCAAAAAAATTATCACTAATTAGTTGATAATATAAAGAAAAAATATATAAATTGTATGTTTTGAGAGTATTTATCCACATTCACTCATATGAATTTCATTAAATAGTGTCTTTTTACTCCAAAATTTATTTTGAATTATTGAAATCAAAGAAAAAAAAACTAGAAAAATTTCTCGAAATTTTTATTTTTAAAAAAATTTTGGATTTTATATTAAAAACTGACACTGGGAGGATGATAGGGCTGGGATTAGAGATACCCCGCTCACTTGGGAAAAATACGGATCTATACTTCCAAGACACCTATCGTCGGGAATCTAACAACCCTAAAACAACATTTTTTGAAGCGAAAAAACGAAATCTAATTTTTTTGGAAAATTTAGAATAAATAGAGCTCTTTAACTCGTCGAATACAAATTGTTTTCAAGTTTTTTTCGACCGGAAATTGAACTTTTAGAGTTTATACAATAAGATTCACATGAAAAAATACGGGTTTAACAAAGAAATCACCAATATAAAGGTTTTTTAGTAGAACGAGATTGATAAAAACTATGGTATGATAAAAAGACGATAATTTTTTTGGCGGGATAATTGAAGAATATGAATGATTCGAATTACAGACATACTCTAGTCCGAAACTTACTATGGTTCGTGACTTATTTTTGACACAGAATAGCTGTAGACTAAGGCTTACTCTAGATCCAGACTTATTATACAATTAAATTTGCTTTTGGAATAAGACTTAATTTTAGTTACAAACTTATCTTATATCAGACTTATATTTAGAATCAGACTTACTTTAGTCTATAACTTACATTTAGAATCAGACTTCCATTTCAAGCCATACTTACTTTCGTCCGAGACTTACATTTCAAGTCAGACTTACTTTCGTCCGAGACTTACATTTCAAGTCAGACTTACTTTCGTCCGAGACTTACATTTCAAGTCAGACTTACTTTCGTCCGAGACTTACATTTCAAGTCAGACTTACTTTCGTCCGAGACTTACATTTCAAGTCAGACTTACTTTCGTCCGAGACTTACATTTCAAGTCAGACTTACTTTCGTCCGAGACTTACATTTCAAGTCAGACTTACTTTCGTCCGAGACTTACATTTCAAGTCAGACTTACTTTCGTCCGAGACTTACATTTCAAGTCAGACTTACTTTCGTCCGAGACTTACATTTCAAGTCAGACTTACTTTCGTCCGAGACTTACATTTCAAGTCAGACTTACTTTCGTCCGAGACTTACATTTCAAGTCAGACTTACTTTCGTCCGAGACTTACATTTCAAGTCAGACTTACTTTCGTCCGAGACTTACATTTCAAGTCAGACTTACTTTCGTCCGAGACTTACATTTCAAGTCAGACTTACTTTCGTCCGAGACTTACATTTCAAGTCAGACTTACTTTCGTCCGAGACTTACATTTCAAGTCAGACTTACTTTCGTCCGAGACTTACATTTCAAGTCAGACTTACTTTCGTCCGAGACTTACATTTCAAGTCAGACTTACTTTCGTCCGAGACTTACATTTCAAGTTACTTGATTTACAGCTACTTATGTTAAGACCTGTGTAATTTCCGGATGAGTCTCGTGATCTAAAAGCATTGACACCATAATAATCTGGGGCACATGATTGAATTGTTGTCGATAAAATTTTATTGCTAGTTGAACGAAAGTTTGCAAAATTAGCGCCATCAAGATAGTAATAAGAAGGATTTAGTTTGTTATAGCATGTATCAGCAGAGCATTTGTTTATAACACATTGACTGTTTGAGGATTCAAACCAAATTGCACCTGCCTTTGTATCTTTCCAGTTTACCTGACCAAAAATTGCAGGTATACTAGTAACGATATCTGAAAATGAACAAGTCTCTACTAAAATTTTAACGTTAGATTTGTCTTCAATGTTAATTGCGTTTTTTGTCAGGTGCTTAACTATTAAATTCTTTAGATAATATGATGCATCTGATGTGTATGAATAATCATTGAATTCTGCTTGATTTATTTTAGTCTTCTGCTCATTTTGATAAAATTCAAACCACGATTTATGTGTTATAGATGGACTTCGAACAAGAAATGCCTTGACCCAAGGTATTGTCAACAATATGCATGAGAACAGATTCATAATACTAAAAATAAATAAACAAAATCATTGCTGAGAGTAATTTTTTTCAATGAATTAAATTTTTATGATTTTATTCGAAAGTTTTAGCATACAATAAAAGACTTATTTTCTTGAATTACCACGATGACATTTTATTTCAATCTATTTTGTAAATTATTGAAAATATTTTTCTATCTCAATTTTTCTGAATATTAGCCGATTCGTTCAAATCAATAAATATTTATACTGAAATACATGATACAATTATTTCCTATATACAATAGATTTAAGAGTATTTTTATCATAAAAATCTTACTCTTAATCAAGCAAGATCTCTTTTCTTAGTAAAAGAGAATTTTCTAAGGTGATTCTAAAACCAACGAACTAAACTTGACTATCAATATTTCAAAATTTTGCATCAGAAGAAGGTTTCAAATTTATAGTATCTATATCTTCGTATAAATGCTCAACAATTTAGACATCGAAAATCGTTTTGATACCTGTATCTTCTGAAAGCAAGTTGTATCAGTAGCAATTTGTCATGTTTGAATATATGTGAAATATCTAAAAATATAGGATAGCATATTTTGTTCGCTCTTTCCCAAGTTAATTTTGCAAATTACCTCAGACTTTTCAGAGGATTGAGTGGCAACTCAATCCTCTGAAATAGTCTGTGGTAATTTTTAGTCTCTACACTATTTCAATATAAGCTCCATTTTTAAACAGTTTTTAAAAATCGAGCATTGAAAAGTGTGATGAGACTTTTTTTTCAAAAATTCATTGGACCTTATTCGAATAAAAAAGTTTATTTGGATTAACCGGCTGTAATTCGAATAAAGTCCATATGTAATTATGATTACTTTTGTAATTAGGAATAATTGAGTTTCTCGGAATTGAAAATTGAATGGAAATTCCAACCTTAATTCGTAATTCCAACCTTAATTCCTTAGTAATCAATTCAATTTCAATTCGAATAAAGAAGGTCTTATTCCAACTGAAAACAATAATAGGAATTTGGAATAAACTCAATTATAAGAATTAGGAATATTCATTTCCAAAATGGAATTAGGAAATGGATTAAGGAATTGACTAAATAAAATAGCAGATTAATTAGGTTCCTTATTTAAAATGATCATATTAATCATGAAGGATGATTTTTTAGTCTAATCCTGATAATAATCTTGAATCATTTTTATCTATTCCGATCAAACTTGTAATATTAACATAAAGTTTTGCTTTTTCAGTGATGTTTGATATTCCATCACTTTGTATATATTTTTCTCCTTTGGAGCAAATATCAATCAAAGGGATCACTTTGGAGGAACTGCTCTTCATACTGCAGCACAAAATAATAAAGAATTATTAATTTAGTTTCTTCTGCACCATGGTGCAAATATCAATGAAAAAGATGAAGAAGGAAGAACTGCTCTTCATTAGGCAGCATGGAATTATAATAAAGAAAGAGTTGAATTTTTTTTTCATAGTGTAAATTTCAATGAGAAAGATATTGCTGGAATAACAGCTCTTCATATTGCAGATGATAAGATCATTGAATTTTATTGATATAAGAATTAAAGCTGACTTCCATTCAAATTTCCGATCACTGGGGTGAAGCATCATTGAAAATTAACCTCATACACCAGAATTGAAGGCAATGTCATTCTGTTGAAGGCACAACCTTTTTTCTCCTAAATTTTCCCCCTACCTTTATTCCTATAATCAATCCAATATTCGTAATTCGATATTCCTATTCCTAATTCTTATAATTGAGTTTATTCCAAATTCCTATTATTGTTTTCAGTTGGAATAAGACCTTCTTTATTCGAATTGAAATTGAATTGATTACTAAGGAATTAAGGTTGGAATTACGAATTAAGGTTGGAATTTCCATTCAATTTTCAATTCCGAGAAACTCAATTATTCCTAATTACAAAAGTAATCATAATTACATATGGACTTTATTCGAATTACAGCCGGTTAATCCAAATAAACTTTTTTATTCGAATAAGGTCCATTAAAGTTTTCTGTTTTTCACATACGATGTTATAAGCTTATAAAGAAATATCAACATCCAATTCATTTACAAAGTTCAAATTGAGAAAATATTTGAACTTTTCGAGAAAAGAAATTGAATTTTGAAATTATCATACAAATGAGATTATAGAATCAACAAATATATAAAACAATATACTCTGTTCTGATTCTAACTATTCCATGTATCAAAAATGCTGGTATCAAAATTTTTGTATTTCACATTTGATGATAATGGGGCGGCGACAAATTTGCCCAGCCAGTAAAGTATTCAATTTTTTTGCATTTTTTTAAGGGTGCACACGAGAGGATCATGAAAACTTCAGAATTTAGCTTCTTAAGGGTGCACCCGTATGTACGTTTATTTGAGAGGAGGAGGATTACCCTCTCAATTTTGAGGGATTCGTTAGTTTATTTTCTCGATGAATATGCAATAAAATTTGATTTTTACCTTATCAATATACTTCATATAATATACACATGTTCATGTAAAAACTTTTTTTCCAAAATCCTCAGGAATTAAGGGATTTTTGAATTTTAAGAATTTTTTTCGAATTTTTTCGAAAAAAAAATATTTTCAGAACAGCCTTAACGGCTAAGATTTAGGAACAATGTTAAGTATCAAAAAGAAAGGAGGTCTGATATAGACAACATATATCGTTGAAGGTTGAAAAAATCTCTAATATTTGAGCCCAAAATTTCAAATTTTAATTTTTTGAAAAAAAAGGCCACCCGTATGTACGTTTATTTGAGAGGAGGAGGATTATATTTTTGAAAGGGTGAAACATTATGAATATGTTAATTATATAATAATATGTATTATTATAAAAAAGAAAAAATAAAGCACGTTAAAATTTTTCTTTCTTGATTTTTTACAAAATCTACTTAGAATTATGCAAAATATGACTAAATAATTATAAATTTCAAGTTAAATTTTAATTTTGATAAATAATTTAAATTTCAAAATATCAAGTTCAGTTCGACTATGTATGTAGTAATTCCTCAATAAAGTGCCAAAACCCTATTAAAATATATGAACATTTTCAACATTTTAATGTTTTTATTTAAAAATTTGTTGGAATATGAGCTTCAAACAATTATTATGTAAATAAAAATAATTAAATATATGTATTTATTCGTATTACAACCGTAGTAAGTCGATTCTTCCTTTCTTTTACTGAGATTTGAATTTGATTTCGAATTGTAAAGAGATTCAAAGGGAAAATACTAGCGGATAAAAACTACCTCCATGAAAGGGTCATAATGGAGTCAAGTTGTATTTTTTGATATTTTTTGCTTTTCGAGCCTAAATAGGTAGCCAAGATAATGCCTAAAAATAAGGTTCTAAATTCTGAAGTTTACATGATCCTCTCGTGTGCACCCTTAAAAAAAATGCAAAAAAATGTCATAAAATAAAAAAATTTTTAGTATCGATAATCTGAAATATGTTGTTTACTTAAGCCGCTCGCTTCGCTCGCGGCTTAGTTTCGTAATTTCATACAATCTTTTTTCGAATCTGTTCTTTTCTTAAGCCGCGAGCGAAGCGAGTGGCTTAGTTTCGTAATTTCATACAATTATTTTTCGAATTTGTTCTTTTTGTCAACCGCGAGCGAAGCGAGTGGCTTTTTATTTTTTAAAATTTTTTCTTTCTTACTTTTTTTCCCCTTACTTACAAATTTGATAGTAACTTACCAAATCTCTCTATCATATAATAATAAATTAATCCATTTTTTGTTTCAAATCTGACACTTTACATTTCTGACATGTAAACATGTCACTTTTCACTTCACTTCACTGGGCAAGTTTGTGCCCCCCTCGATGATAATTATAAAATGGATTACCATTTGAAATTCCATAATAATTTGTCATAAATATCATCTATATGCGTAAATACAAAATATTTTATAATTTTGAATTTTTTTATTTGATGGAATAAAGCATCCATGGCAGTAGATTTTTATGGAAATAAAGTTTTTAAATTAGGTTTGAAAGGAAAAGCATTTAAATATAATTAATAATGATTTCAAAAAGATATCAAATTAAATCAATGAGTTGATATTGCTTTGAGACAATGATTAGAACTTAGCACGAGCTCTTCTTAATTTTAATTGATATATGAATTGACCATGAGTTATAGGCGGGGTGTGCAAGTAACTACCAATTTCTTTCATGATTTCATTTTTCAATGAACTATTATTCGCATTATCTTTTGAAATATAAGCTCCAGATACTGAAGAAACAGAAGTTTTTGTATCATCAAAGTAGCAGTTTTGAATGTATATCTTAGAATAAGTATTTCCACTGCCACCATTTCCAGAATCTGCATAAGCAAGATAACGTATTTGATTATCTATGAAAATCGAGTTTTTCAAAATGACATTTACACTGTGGGATGAATAGATCAGGTATGAAACACTATTATCGGAAAAGCAACAACTATCTATAGTTAACTTTCCTGAATATACCACTGCAATTCCAAAAGATACAGAATTCGCGGTATTTCCATCAAATATTGAATATTTTATTGAATCATCATCGCCTGGAAATTTAGTAAACATTGGGGTATCATAAGTATTACAACTACTTATGTTCAATCCAGTGTAATTTCCTGATGTATTACGTGATCGAAAAGCATTAACTCCATATTTTGAAGGTGCACATAATTGAATTGTTGTCATAAGGATTTTATTAGGAGCAAAACGAATTGAAGCAAAATTTCCACCATCAAGATAGTAATAAGATGATGTAATTTTATTATAGCACTTATCTGCGGAACATCTGTTTATTGCACATTCACTGCTTTTGGCTTCAAAGAAAAAGGCACCAGCTTGTGAATCATCCCAATTTCCAGTGTTTTCTTTTGTTGCAACTTTTGTAGTTATATTCGAGAACGTACACTCCTCGGTCAAGAATTTAATATCTGTCTGACTTACAAATAGTATGGCATTGGCTGTGAGGTCTTGAATTATTAAATTCTTCAGATAGTAGTTTGCATTCGAAATAAATTCATAATTGCTAAATTCATCCTGAGTTATCCTTATCCTTTCCTCTCCTTTATAAAAATCATCCCATGAATGGCGCAGAAACTGCTTATTGCTAATAAGAAAGACATTACTACATAGGGTTACCCGGTTTTGACACGAAAATATATGTGAAACACTGCTAAAAAAAGCAAAAAGCATTGAGCCAAATCGAAAATTTAAAGATTTTGGCATATTCAGAAAATTCTAATCGTAAATCTTATCCTTTACATCTAGTCTTAATATTTTCATGAAAAGAAACCTTAGGGATTTTTCATTTTTTTCAGAGCTCTGTCAGAATGATTCAAAAGTTTCACAGTATAAAAAACCTTTCATGGCTTATCAATCTTGTTTCTGATATATGTCCAAAATCTACTTTTTTTCTTTTTTTATGCAACCTTATTTTTCTTATTTTCAGGTTTTCGTGGATAGACAAAAATGTACTAAGATTGGGCTCAGTTAATTCTATTGGAAATAATCTTAATGAATTGCGGGCTGTTCATCAGGATTTTCCAAATCAAAACCGAAATTGACGTAATATTTCCTTAAATAGTGGTACCGTGATAAGATTCTTATAAGGTTGCTAATTATAGGATGGGCAAAAAGATAGAAGTAAAATTTGAGTAAATCATTTTCAAATTCAACTCTTAAAACTAACAGGCCAAGGTTTACATGATATAATATTTATTATATCACAGCTGTGTAATTTATATTTTGATAAATTATATTCATTTACAGTTAATTTAACATGGTAACATGAAGATGAAGTTTTTATTTCATAATAATACATAAACATCACAACATATATCACTGCACTATTACTAATCGTGCGAAATTCAAAAAATGCAATATAAAAAGAAAAATTTATATAAACAAATAAATATAGAGAATATATAATTAGTTTTCAGTTGACATTATACTACATAACATATCAACTAGTTCTGGGAACTTTTCCTCTGCTGTTTCAATAATATCATCGATATCAATCAAATTTTGAAGTTCATTTAATGAATTTGGGTCATTTGAGCGATAAGCCTGGAATATATTGATTATTGACTTTAGAATATATTCAGTTATTGCATTGTTATTACCCAAATCAAGAATATCCGAAAATAATTTTAAAAGAGGCTCGGTTCTGTCTAAATAGCTCAGCAATTGCGTTGTATTCATCAATGATGTCATTTGTGCCAGAACAGATGCTAAGATTTCTTTGAAGTTCAATTGTAAATTTTCATTAAGTAAATATCTTTGAGTAATCGCGTCAAATAACTCTAAAATAGGTATGTCAAAGTTGTTAATACATAATATTTCATTGAGAATATTTAATGCACTAATTTTGCTTATTTGGCTGGCTCCATTCAAAATTTCATTAATAACAGCGTCAAAACAAACCAAATATGGAAATTTATAATCCTTATACAACAGGAATAAACATTGCAATGCAATTGCTTGATGTTCATGAAGAGATGAATTGATATATTCTTCCACGATTGAAAAATCAAAATTAGAAGCCAAAATGTTTCCTATAGATTTCCTACTTAATATTGATAAAATTAATCTCAGTCCTATTTTGGATGTTTCCAGTTTTGATAGGAAAAATGGAAGAGAATCTAAAATAAAAGAAGGATCAACTGTAATCATATTATCATTAACTATATGTCTATACATAATGCCTACAGCTGTTGCATAACTGATATCATTTGTTTCAAACTTGGAATTTAAATCATGAAAATTTATATGTGAAACTAAGTATTCTTTGCATGATTTATCGCATTGCAGAACTAAGTTATCAATCACTTTAATGATCAAATAGTTGTTTGATGTCTCTAAAAAGTGGATAATCAGATCTAAAACATTTTCAGAATTGAACACATCAAAAATCGATGATTTTTGTCCGGATAAGTTGATTATAAGACATAGATATTCTGTTTCAATTGGATCAAATTTGATATCTCTAAAATAATAGAGAATTTTTTGTATTAAGTCGTTAACATCTGCAGACTGTATATCATTTGTAAATAAAAGTTTCTTAATTTCATCTAAAATGCTTTTAATCTTGTTTAAATTTGGAATTTCTTGATCTAGTTCTTCATTAAGCGAAATAATACTATTAGTTAATATTTCTGCGTCTTCTGCATCAGATTTCTTTATTGCTACCTCTCTTTTATATATAAAACTATCTTCGCTTTCTTTGTACAAAATTAATTTAGGGTCTTTATCCAATAATTAATGGGGAAATCAACTGAACAGAAAATTTTAATGACAATTTCCAGCTCTGAGATCAATATATTGATCCAAAGGTACTTTCAAGAACTAGGCTACGACCATTCTGCATTCGCTTTTGGTTCGGAATCGAAAATTCCTCAGCATCCAGTGGCTGAAAAACAAATTCCGGCCGGATCCTTGATTTATTTGATCCAGAAAGGAATTATGTTCGCTCAAATAGACTCAGCAGCCCACGAGATTGCAGAGCAAGAAAACGACAGTCAATTTGGAGAACAAATCAACTATTTACGAGCAAATTTCCGGCAATCAGTAGAAATTGCCGATGAAGTTTGTCAGTCTACGCGACGAATGAAAGTATTTCATACAGATCAAGCAGAAATCCAGCCAAATATTCTTTCATACCATTCATCCCTTGTTTTACATAGCCATTTTGCTCCTATTAGTACAGCCGCATGGAGTCTTGATGGCAAGTACCTTGCAGCAGGCTCATGCGATGGCTCAGTTGTCGTTTGGAGTTTTGATAATCTCAAATCTCCTGATTGCAACGTCGAAGAGAAAACAATTTACTTAAATCCAGCCGAATCCGAGAACGAAGCATCCGACATTACAGCTCTTAAGTGGTCAGAAACAACACTTGCCGTTGGTTCATTTTCTGGCTATCTTTCTCTCTACAAAGGCGATACATTATCATGCCAAATCATCGAGCATAATACACCAATAGTATCTCTCGACTTCATTGGCGAAGTTCTCGTTTCTGGATCGTTGGATGGAACAATTTTGATATCAAAGGATAACGCTATCCTTTCAAAATTTAAACTGGAAGGTGGCGAACTTACAGATGTCAACCATACTGACGATACAAAGGTCATTGCTTCATGCGGAAATACAGTTTACCTTATTAACGTCGATGGCAGCGATCCTACAGCATTATTTAGTACTCCTGCACCTATTGTTTCACTTTGCATCGATTCCAAACGCCAGTTCATTGCTGCAGCCGACAACGACCAATCTGTCACTTATTTCAAGATCGAACAGTCAGAATCACGTAAAGATTCTATCCAAAAACCAGCCTGTTCACTCGCATTCGACACAAAAGGTAACTACATCGTTGGAACTACAGATGGTTTCTTGAAAATCATCACTCCAGAGGGAAACATGCACACGTCGTTCGATATTCATAAGAAACCACCACATTCTATTGCTATTGATCCAAAGGAAAGGTTCTTTGCAACTGCTTCTTCTGATGGTTTCGTCGCAATTTTCGATATTGCAGCATCTAAAGTTATAACTGCTTACATATCATCGGAACCTGTTAATGGACTTGCATGGGGACCAACCGGAAGACTTCTTTGTATAATTCTCAATTCTGGCGCTGTTGCAATATTAGATTTCGACCAATTATGCTAATTTCTATGTATTTTTGATTAATTAATAAATAATGGTGTGTTTCTTATTATTTAGTTACATTTTTATTACTAAATTACATATTACAAGAAAAAATATTACATCATATTGTAATGATTTAAAAAATGACTCATTACAGTATGCGTCAATTGAAACAAATTCATATGCAAATAATAAAATATCGAAAATTTAGCATTCATTTCTATATTTTCTTCATATTTTGTAATGAATTGTATCAGAAATTTAAGACAACTCATCATCAAAAACAGAATTATTATAGATGCAGAAAATTATGAAGAGTTAGAAATGTTTACTAAAGTTTGTAAAAAAAGTGAAAGTTTATTAACTTTAGAAATACTTTTATTGATAATTGCAATTTCTACTTGGCAATTATCAGTTGAAAAATGAATCAATTTGTTAGTAAATAGTTCTCTTGGATTAGTAGGTTCTACATTTCTAAGAAATGTTGATGAAGTCGAATTGTCAATGTAACAACTATCAACTGTTAATTGATCAATACCGTGGTATATCAAATATGAACCTTGAGCAGCAGTGTTGTTAATAAAAGAACAACTTTTTACAGTAAGAGAATTTTCTTGATGGTAAATAATTCCATTAACTGATTGAGTAGTAGTATTATTTATAATATTACATGAATCAATCAAAGCGTTATACCAAATACTTATCGTTTGATCTTCTGTTGCCAAATTATTAACAACGGTTGTATAGTTAATTGTTGTTGTGTATTTACGTGTTTTACATTCAAATTTTCCAACAGGTAGGTAATTAGCTTTATTTGATGAGAAATTTGTTGATGAAACTATGATATTACCACTTATTGCTCTTAAGGCATCCTGACCAACGCCTTCTTTTCCTACATCGTAAAGAGAACTTTCAATAAAAAAGTTTATGTTATCTGTTTTCATTTCTGTATTAGAAAAGTGCCCCTTTGTCTGGCTTTGGCATTTTGTACAACAAAATTTTCGTTGAACAATTGAACTATCGCTTCCAATGAAGCAAATGCAACTCCCGTCTCCGGATGAAGTGCAATTACTAAAAGAACACAGATTATGTAGGAACAGTGAATTGGAAACAGGGTTGAAATCAATAACTCGATCTTTGTCATCAAAGAAATTGCATTCTTCCAAGTAATATTGGCTATTTCCAGCTTCAACATTGCAGTTTACGCATGATTTCGTTTTTGAACTTGAAAATTGTGAATTGAAATATTTGTTCCATGGGTCGTCATCTTCTGCGGAAGATGACTTTTTCCCAAATTCATCCACACTGACAAATAACCGCAAAATTTTTAAATGAAAAAGCTTTATAATATTATGCATTTCATACACATCATGAACTGGGAAAAATTATTTTTGAGAATCTATTCAAATTAATTCTTTATTTTTATCACTTCTATCTTGTTATCAGGTGATTTTCATAAGAAATTATTTATAGAATGTCATACAAATATGTAACATAGTATACAATGCATACAATTTCACCCAAAGAAATCAAAAAGAAGATTCGGAATATATAAAATTGGAACTTTAAAAAAGAATATTAGAATTTTCAGAGTAAAAACAATCATAAAAAACAATTTTTATTCATACCCATGATCTATGTCTCATAGAAATGCATCTTCTGCTTGGTCTAATTCCATCTTGAGGCTCTTCGTAACCAAGACTTAATAAACATTGTCTTACTTCCTCTGTAGTAGCATAAGAAAACAGTAATCTTGAGTTATCTATCTTCTGACCACCGTGTTCTGTGATATACAAAACTAATTCAGGAATTCCGACTTTAACTGCCATCAAAAATGGAGGTTCTTGGAAGAATGTATGGTCTGTCTCATTAATATCGAGTCCTGCTTCGAGACAGCGAATAAATGCGTAAGTATTGAATGAAGCAATGCAATCTGTAAGTGTTTGTCCAATGCATCCGTATTCATCAAGTAGCCAGTCGAATATTTTATGTCTATGATGATGAATTGCGTATAAAATGCAATGTTCGAAATTATGACCTTGTTGAGCGATTGTTTCAATGATATCGTTGTTTCCTCCGGATATGGCACATTGTATTGTCGATTGAGTTATCTCCAATCCGTTAATTTGTAAGTAATTAAAGATTTCTAAATTGCCACATGCAGCTGCAATATCTAAGCATGAAACTAGGTCTTTTTCGTATGTAAATTGTTCTTTAAGGAGATTTGTATTGGCAGAAAGAGTCACGACGTTTTGATAGTTATTTGTTGCAATTTCATAGGCAATTGTACCTTTTGGAAATGGTATTTCGAGTTCTTCGGCCGTTCTAGTAATATATTCTAATGATCTAATTTGTGTGGGTCTAACATATCCGCACTTTTCTGCATATTGTATAAAATCAGTATAAGGGAAAGTAATTCTTCCTTTTCTAACTTTTGAAAATAGCATAGCTAGTGCCTTGAAGTTAAATCTTCTTTGCTCTGCAGCATAAATTATTAAATTGATAAGATAAAATGTTGAAACGTTCGGGAATTGATATATTTTATCAATTGTTTCATCAACATTATCAATAGTCGTATCAAACACAAGATTCTCTATAATATAGTATTTTCTTAATGATTCAGGTACATTTTCAATAAATTCATCTTCGTACATCTTTTGAAAAAGTGACACTTCTTGATTAAATTTTATAGTTATCCAGTCGTTTAAGCATGATTTTTCTACACAAATTACGGCATACAATTGAAAAGTAGTATAGTATGCGGGTTTTGTGCACAAATTTGTAATCCTTTAAAAACAAAAACGTGCACATTAATTTTTAGTCCGTTTCTTCACAAAAATCGACGTTTTCAGCCCGTTTCTCAGCAATGTATCATGAATTTTCTAAAGCAAAATGCATACCCCCTTATGAAGAAACCAAAGCAACATTCATGAAATTCATTAATTTTTTGACCAAAACTCACAAATTAATTTACAAAAATAAAAAAAATAAATAATTTTATGATTATCTTTCTAATTTTTAAGCATTATCTGCTGGTGAAGCGTATTTAGCTGGGGTTCCTGTAGCATGGTATTTCAAACCATCTTCAGGACTCCAAGTCCAGTAAGTAGTTCTAGTAAACCATATCTGAGGTGGATCAGGATTCTTTGTGCAATAAACATCCGCTTCAGCATTAGAATGAATTGGGTTTGCTTGTAATCTGATGCTAACTTGGTTATTCTTTGTTTCTAAACCGTCAAAGAAGACACTTCCACCATCTCTCATAACAGGTATTGTGCAAATAAACGACGTTTGATCTTTCCATGGTTTAATCTTTTTCTTGTCATTACATCTATCTCTAGTTAAACTATCTTCATATTCTTCAGTACATTCATTAACTCCATCTAAATCACTTGCTTGCAACATTCTTGTGAAGAATATATCTCCAACAGTGCTCATTGCATTGTCTGGGAAGTTTCTTCCATCGATTGTGATTTGTAAGTTTCTAACCATAGGATTCCTAAATACTGTTCTCTGAGCTTGTCGCATTGGGAATACAGCAACAATATCTGTGACATTATGTAAAGCATATGTGAAATCGGAAACAATTCCGGAATTTGTAACACATCCCTGGTTCAATGTTCTTACATCAATTTGCTGTGCTGGAATCATAAATGGATCTCGACGATTGAATAATGTCGGAATTGCTCTCGCTGTTGATTCAATAACACCATATCCCGGAACGATAAATTTATCTTCTGTAATTCTCATACCTACAACTTGAATGTTAACAGATTGTGTTTTGACTGTTAACTCAGTCGCGTTTTTTTTCGTGATTGAAGTAATTCGATTTGTTGGTTGTCCAATTTGTTCAAATTCACGTGTATAGTCAAATTTGGTTGACATTGCTAATCCATAATCGTTATCATGTAATTCTTCATAACAAACATTAAGAATATCACTAACTCTTGCAGGATCAACTTGACAATAAACCAATGAATGAGGTGTGTTATAATATTTCAATATAATATCACCAAAACTCTTTGGATAATCATCAAATGCTTGGAATGCTAATAAATCATTTAATGGTATAATCATATCAAATTCAATTGTACGAGTTTTTTTCTCTGGATCCCATTTTCCATCATTCGGGTTAAAATAACATCCGCATACTGAATTATCCATTTTCTGAACATTATTATACAATGAATGTACAAACTTCTTTGTCTTTCTTTCTGACTTTGGTTTATATGTAGCATATGCAAAACCTTCTTTAACCATTTCCATTTGTAAGTATCCTGTATCACCTCTATCTGTTTCAACTTCTAATTGTCTAAATATTTGATTACTTGACTTAAATCCAATAAATATTCTGTTTATATTCATGACTTTTGTAGCCGCGTATTCTTGTGCTTTACCACCGTGTTCTGCGTCATCGAATACGGGTAATTCTTGATTAGTAAACGTCACTTCATCTTTAGAATTACCGTTACTATACTGTATTTCTATTGACACATGACGTTTGAAATAAGCTTCACCTAAACAGTTAATATCATGTTCAGATTTTGATAATCTCATATGTGTTTGTTTTTCATGATCATATGGAGCATCACTATCATAGCAAGTATTTTCTAACTCACGATAATAACGACGACCATCATTTGCAGAGAAAATCTCATTCATTTTCTTGAAAGATTCGAAAACATTTCCATCAACTGGATGATATCCATCATTTCTCAAATAAGCGCCTGACATATTTTTATAATGATTAAAAAAATTAACTTTTTATTTAAATTAAATATAAAAGTTATGGCAGCAGGAATCTTCAAAAAAATTTGGGAGGGAGTGAAAAAAGTAGGTACTACAATTAAAAATTTATTTTCAAAACCAATTGTAAAAACATACAATTCAAATGATTTATGTGGACTTGGACCACCTAAACCAATGTCTGGTTATTCGCAAAGTCAGATGGCAAGAAATTTAATACCAAAAATTGAACAAAAACAATCATATCAAAATGTTAATAGAATTGATCCAATATTGAAGAAATAAAAATTTTAAAATGAAATAAATGGCAGCTGGATTCTTTAACAAAAAGTTTATGTGTCGTTTAATGAAGAGTGATATTTGGAAGGGTAAATCACATTGGGAACCACCAAAGCCCAAAATAGTAAAAGTTATTCCAGCAGGTAATGCAAAACCTATTGAACCAAAGAAATAAAAAATTTTAACATGAAATAAATATGGCAGCTGGATTAATTAAAAAACTTCGTGAGAAATTAGCAAATTGGAAACCTTGTGGTTTTGGAGCAAATAGTCAAAAATGGAAAAATGATTCAAAACGTTTTATACCTAATTTTCCACAAACTGTTTCACCAGCACAAAAATAATTTCTCAAATATTTTTATCAAATATTTTTATCACCGCCTCTTACCACCAATCAGACCCTTAGCAATTTCACCAGCGGTGCCACCTATTTGAGCACCTTGTCCTCCACCAAATTTAGCACCTATTGCAGTACCGATTGCTGGTAAGAAGTCTTTTACAGCAGTTGCAACTGGTTTAATAACTTTATTCCAAGCCCATGTTGCACCTTTCTTGATTCCATTCCAGATTTTCTTAAAGAAACCCGCAGCCATATTTAATTTAATTAGATTAAAAAAATTAATTTTAAACATTAAATCGTGAATTTATTACTTCAATAATCATATTAACTCTTTCTTCAATTGTTTGTATTCGTTGAATTATTTCTTCAATTTTCATAGTATTTGTAATTCTTGATTCTGGAATAGATTTCAAACTAACTTGACCTTTAATTTTAGTTATTCGGAATCCATCTATTTTAAACATTTTATTTAATTTACATGTTGTTAATTCATCAAATAAATTTTTGTTTTGTTCATAAAACTCATTAAATTCATCAATACTTTCAAAATTAGTACATTCTTTAATTGGTTTTATGATTTGTAATTTCTTTTCAGGTTTTTAATTTCAACTTTTTCTTCATCATCTTCATTTATTTCTTTTGGAACTTGTTCAATCTTTTTCAAAATTGGTTTCATATTTTTAAAAATAAATAAAAAATTAAATTTTTTTGACAAAATAGAGAGGAACTTCAACTTCAACATCACCTTCTAAAATTTCATCTTCTCCATCATTTATTTCATCATCTTTTCGAAAAGTAACGAGAACAATTGCATTACCATCTTGATATCTTTGAAACAAACCTAAATGATCAAAATTCCTTCTTCTCTTCTTAAATAGTTGTTTTGTCTTTGATGTATCTAAATAAACTAAAACTTCATCACCAGGTTGAAATCCATAATAACCATTCTCATATAATCTTTGCTTCACTTCATTTAACTTTTCTGTTTTTCTTCTAATAAATTCCCATTCTTTATCTCTATGAGTATGCATTTTTAAAGGTGTCATCTTTATTGATTTATGCCATGTATTATTGTAATAATAACATAATTGTTGAATTAAATTATCATGTTTACCATCCCAATAATTTTGTCTCTCTGGACCTAAAGCATTTCTTAAAGTTCTCATTACACTATCAACAACTTTATTATGATAAGTAAATTTTGATGAAGAAGCATGAAAACCAACTCCATATAAAGGATGATATTGAATTTCTTTATGAACAAGAATTTGTTTCATTCCTTCATTCTTTTTACGACGACCTCTTCTTTTTGTTGGTGGTTTATAATTTTCATCAGGAACAAGTTCATAATCCATTTGATTTTCATATTTTGATTTTTCAATCATTATCATTTGCATTGCACTTTCAAAACCAGCATCACCATCACATTTAATCATTTTAACTTTATGACCAAAATGTTCATATTCAAGTTCTGTAATTTTTTTTATAACATCAAATGTTTCAATTGCTTCTTTTGTTTGAACTGGAAACAAATATAAATATTTAGTATTAACATTAATGAAAACTAAATACGATGCAACCATTAATGTTTTACCATGATTTTTAACAGGTCTACCATGCAAATGATCCATTTCCCAAGTATCTGGTGTGAATGCAAATGTTGGTCTTTGAAATTTCTTTTTCAATGGTGCTAATTTCGAATCATGAATAATTGTTTCAATTCCATGTTGAGCTCCTTTATAAGACTTGATTTTGTATACAGTTTGAAATGGATATTTTAAAATTTCATCATTTTCAAGAAAGTCTAATTCATATGGGTACCCCCTAGTTTCTTTTTGAAAAATTTCACTTTTATCATTTTTTAACATTAATTTAAATAAGATTAAAAAATTATGGCACAACAAGAAGATAAGAGATGGGTAAAAGCTTTTCAAGCTATAAAAAGAGAAGGCGGAGATGAATTGTATAAAATTTATGTAAAACATCTGACAGCTGGATTCAAAAAAAGCGAGTTTGTTGTTAAATTAAAAGAGGAGAATGAAAGAATCTTAGATCAATTAGGAAAAGCAAATAAAGAAATAGTAAATTTAAGAGAAAAATTGAAAAAATATGAATCATGTGGAAATCCAGCACCAAGTAAAAACACAACTGGTGGATATGGACGACAACAATCAAAACCATCCGCTAATCCTAATGTTAAAGCAGAAATGGATAAATTATCTAAACTTAATGATGAGAGTTCTAAGAAAGTTAAAGAATTACAAGCAGAAGTTGATAAATATAAGAATGCATTATTAGGTAAAGGTAATGAAAGTGAAGTTTTAGTAACAAACTTGAAGAAAGTTGAAGCTGAAAAGAATACATTACAATCTCAACTTACAAAACTGTCAGAGGAAAATACAGAATTAAATCATAAAATTAATGAAATGTCCATGAAGTTGAAATCACTTGATAAAGCAAACGAAGCAAATACAAATACTTCACAAGAATATATTAACAAGATTGAATTAGAAATTTATAACACGAGGGATATAATAATTGAAACAATTACAAAAGTTTTAACAGTAGTTGGTGCATCACAAGAAGATTTTGACAGAACTCACAGCAACTTTGAACAAGTCAAAAATGAAAGAATGAATCTGACAACGTTTGCAGGTTATGCTAAAGAAGAAATTGTGAATCAAATTGGAGGTTTCAAAAACAATACAAGAGACCTTTTTGAAAATGTTAATATGCAACTTGTTGATATTTTACTTACATTCACGAATTTTGCAGGTTACAATGAACTTTCAGCTGAGATTGATGATACTAAGAAAGATATTGAAAGTTCTGAATTTACGGGTAACACAGATCCAATTCAAGGAATCCAAGTCCTTCGTGATACAAATACAAAGATATTGCAAAAAGTTATGAATGATTATAATGATTTAAGACAATCTGCAAACAAATTATAGATTATTATGCACAAGTTGGACCTGGTATAACTGACAAATTAAATCAAAATGATGGTTTTGAAAAAATTAATTCAACAGTTGCAACAATTTTCGATGGATTAACACAATGGATACAACAAAAAGCTGGAGAAGTAAATGAATTACAACAAAATGTTCAACAAAGTGCTAATATTGATGTTGATGCATATCAATCTAAAATTGATGAACTCACTAATCATTTAACTGAAATACAACAGAAATTAGTAGAATATTTACAAAATGAATTAAATAATATTGATGTCAATGAAGCATCGAGAAAGAAATCAGATTTTGAACAATTAGTTACAAATGATGAACCAATCTTAAATCAAGTTGATTTCATTCTAAATATGTTTACAAATGATTTAGCAGTAGCAAGAAACAAATTAGGATCAATCGATCAAGAGAAACGTTATGTTCAAGGTGAATTCCTTGGTATTACTTTCAATGAAATTGCATTAAACAACTATGCAAAATCATTCCAACGTTCTTATGCTATTTTACTTGCAAACCAAAAAACTGAAGAAACCGAGTTTCATTATTATTCAATTCCTTCGCAGAAAATGATGAAAGTATTAATGGATAATTATACACAAGATCAATTTGAAATGAATGTTCAATTCACAAATGGTGGAATGTATTTTATTCAGTTACGTTATGGAGAAACAATCTATCCATTTTATATCGATGATGATTGGTTACATATATTTACATTCTTTATTCAACAAGTTATTTCAGCGAATTTCCTTCTTGGAACAGATGTAGCATTGAGTTCACTTGATCAAATTGAGAATTTACCTGATGACAATGAAATCAAAATAAAATGGAATCAGGTAACAGAGAATTTTGAATGGAATAAAGTTGATGAAGATGGAAACATTATTGAACAAAACGATGGTGAACTTCATTATGGAACATTTTGTGGTGACAATCAAGATAATCAAGAACAATATGTACCACAAGCACAACCAGAAATTAACTTAACCCCAGATGACTATGGCAACCTTGTTGATGATTATGGAAACATAATTGTTCCAGTCGAAGAAAGACAATTTACAGATGACAATGGAAATGTAGTTGATTATCGTGGTAATCTTATTGCACCAGCATACGACGAGGACCAAGTTGATGAATCTGGAAATCCTATTTACTAATAAATGGCATACAACAACCATTCTCACAACAGACTGCTTTAGTGTGAGCACCAGTTAATGCAGTTTTAGCAATTGACAATCTTGACATCTTCCATTCTTTAATTGCAATGTTATATTTTTGCCATCAAATGAAACTCCATCTTTTAATATTTGGTAATAATTTTCGGGAGTTAAATGTTCATTCTGTTTCAATGAGACTCCTTTCATTTTCATTGCAATCTTCTTGAAATCAGTTTCTTTCAAATGTCCATTGAATGAAGTATAACATTTAGGACATAATGCAATCATGTTATCTCCTTGTTTCTCAATTGCTAAACCTAATAACTTCTTCTCATGTTGTTTTTCTTCCATCTTATTTTTGAGTTTCGGTTTATATTTTTGATCAAAACAGAAGAAATCATATGGAGCAAATTTGTAAATGTTCTTATCATAAAAGTTTTTGTCAATGATGATTGCTTGAAATGCTTGAGTGTTTGGTAAATTAGGATCACCAGCAATTGCCCAATAACTTGAATCAGTATCTCCTTCAATGAAATGAAACTTATTTGTATCCATGCATTTATACATGAAGTCATAAATGAAAACTAAATACCAATATTTAGCATTATCTAATGTAAAGAATGCTTCTTGCAAACATGTATCACAACGATAATATTTATCTTTCATCATAACTTGATAAACATTATCACCAATCTCTCTGATATTCTTAAACATTTGACTCATGCATGCCATTCTTGCTTTGTCTTCTTCCATAATCTTTGATTTTGTATAATTTTGAGTATTCATTGCATCATAACCATAAGATCCATTCAAAGAGATCTTGCAAAACAAACTTTTACCTTTGTTTCCATTCAACTCTGCTTCTTGTCTGACTCTCATGAATTCATTTGCAAAATCATGGAAGCAAGTGTTCTTAGCAAATGTCAAAATAGATTTAACATCGTCAATTATGAAATGAAATCTGTCAATGAGGTACCATAAGTAATAACTTGAAAATGACATATATTCACCATGAGTAGATGCTAATTGTGTTAACTTTCTCTGTTTCTGATCAACTAGAATATTATTTGTTTTCATGTAATTGTACATGAATGAACCAATTGTTTCTTCATTTGTTACAATGTCTAAGTTTCTAATAATTGGTAAGAAATTAATGTAATCATTAATGTATTTCTCATCGATGTGACCTTTAACTTCTGTAACAAACAATTCTTGTTTCTTCTTAATTATTCCTAATGCCATTGCTTTCTGAGCTGTTGATTCACAAATTAAAACATTAGTTAATCTTCCTGGCATATACATTCGATGGTCAGTGTATTTGATAAATGGATGAGGATTAGATGAGAAACATGAAGGATATAAAGAATTGAAATCAACACCAACAAAATGAGTCATAACATTATCTGTGTCATGATTTGAAACTTTACCATTGTCATAAGTTAATTTGTTAATATGTGTAACATTCTTCATATTAATACGATGTTGAACATTAGATAAACCACCTGTGATACCATTTCTTAAGATGTGGTATGCTTCAAATGAATCTAATGTCATTGGCAAATTGTATTTGATTGCAAAGTTTCTCAAATTAACTCTTAATCTTACTATTTCTTCATCTTTGTTTGATTTAACGACATTGCAATAGCAACACATTAATTGACAATTCTCTTTTGTATGACCTAAATCATTATCAATTCTATCTAATGTTGGTTTGTTGTCATATGTGAATGCTTTACCACATAATGCACATTTCGATTTCAAAATCAAATCTCTGTAATAATCTAAATCATCAATTGTAACATTATTCTTAATATCTCTTTTTGCTTTTAGATCTTGTTTGTTATAACAGTCAACTTTGTATTGCCAATACTTCTTTGACAAAATGAAATTAGAATCTTTTTCTTCTTCAGGATATTTTTCACTTGGATTGAAATCTTTGTAAGCCAAACTATATCTTATCATTGACGCATTTGAACTTAAACTTAAGTTATGTAGCATATCAACTTTATAAACAAATGTTTCATCAATGATTTTATTAATCGGTTTGATCATGATTTCAACATCTTTGTTACAATAATAGATGAAATAGTCCAAACGATTTTTGAATTGTTTATAATTGTTCAAGTAAATTTGATAATCGTCATCTGCAATTGTTTGTTGAGTTAAACTTGAGAAGAACATTTCTTTCGTGAATGGTTCAGTTTTGAATAATTCTTCTTTCCAATTGTCCCATGTTATAGCTTGATAAGGAAAGAACGATTTAACTCTTTTAACATTATCTCCAAAGTCTTGAGTAAATTGATCTAATGTACCACCTGCAACAAAGTTTCTGATATCAATGAATCTCAAATTTGGATATTCTTTCTTATGAACTGTGATTTGTTTATACTGCGAAGAAGAGCCAAGCATTGACAAAATCTTCCATCGTGCAGTATTAAACTCTCTTAAGATTAAATTCAAATCGAACTTGCTTGAATTAAATCCAATCACATTTACATTTGAATATTCGTCTTCGATTAGTTTTAGAAATTTTTCTTCTTGTTCAATTGTTTTCAATTTACTAAAAACTTCTTCATATTGATTCATGTTCAATTCTTTAACTTCTTTTGCTTTTTCAAATAACCAATCAATCCAATTGATAATAAAGTTTTCATCAGTAGCATAACAAAGGTTCTTTGTAACATCTTCGCATACACTTGAGACCATGAATGGTTTTAATACTGCATTTAAAGTTGTTGATTTAGTAATTGATTTTTCCTCTGTTGTCTCTAATGTTTCAAAATCAAATGTAATGTAGTGTATTGTTGGTTTGTAGTAATCTTGTAAGCCATAAGCTAGTAAGAACTGGTAGATCTTTTGTTTTGTAATGTGTGGAGCGTAAGGTTGTTGAGTTGGTTGTAATTGAACATCTTGAATTAACTTGCAACCGTTCATCTTGCACTTCTCACAATGTTTCCAAAATCTTGCTTGATTCTTTCTATCTGGATCATCGATTAAACTGTAAACTTCTTCTTTGCAGTAAGGACAAACTCTGAAACCGACTAATCTTTCAACATCTGTGATGGCATCTGTGTGTAGCTGTCCGTCTTTGTTCTTTGTTAGTAAGAAATTGATTGTTTTGTAATTTGGATCAACAATGTAACTTTCAACAAGTTCGAAATCTACATCTTCAACATTAATGTCTTCCTTTTCTTGTGGAGAACAATAGTAGTAATCGATATTAACTTTAAATTTTTTGCATAATGCTTCAGACTCTTTTGCAATGTCGAAACCTTCATAAGAATCAATTGCGTCATTTAAATATTTTCTTCTTGTTTCAGGATTAACTCCATCAGGTATGTTATCAAATTCCTGAAAGAGTTTCTTCCCTCCAGCAATGATAGCTTTATCACTCATTTTTTATTAGCGGAAAAAAGTGTCAAGGTTAAAAAAATTAAGTTTTTATTCATCAAAGATTATGTGATCAAAGTTTGACCAAGGTAATATTGTTGTTTCTTTGACAATATTGTATGTCAATGGGTTTGGTAAGAACTTACTCGTTTCATACATCAAGACTGTGTAAATCGACTTTGCTTTTCTTGTAAAATCGTGATTGAAACGTAAGGATGTAATCCAATGGTTCTCATGTTGTAAACAGAAATTCATCAAAAGTGACACCTCAGAAAAGCTAAAATATTGGATTTTTGGAACTTTTGATAGAGCACGTTTTTAAATATTAATTAAATTAAATGTATATTTTGTAAAGATTCTTTTAAAAAAAAAAAAAAAAAAAAGGTATTGGGGGTTCCAGGGCTGCGCCCCTCTACCCCCTTGAAGATGTTTAGTATGCAATGAAGTATAAAATGAGGTTTTTGAGTGAGTCGGGCTTCCAGGCACTTCGTGCCTTCTAGCCCCTAAAATTTTTGAAAGTCGTTGCTGTTGACTTTTTGGTAGAGGACTCAAAATAGTAGAACTATGTCCGGACAAGTAAGGGTCTATCGTCGCTACGTCACCAGGTCCCTCGGTCCCTCGGTCCCTCGGTTAAACGAACTTCTCTGAAAAAATGAGACAACATGACATTTTGACAACAGTCCAGGAAGTCTCAACAAAGTCTTTACAAAGAAGTCTCAACAAAGTCTTTACAAAGAAGTCTCAACAAAGTCTTTACAAAGAAGTCTCAACAAAGTCTTTACAAAGAAGTCTCAACAAAGTCTTTACAAAGAAGTCTCAACAAAGTCTTTACAAAGAAGTCTCAACAAAGTCTTTACAAAGAAGTCTCAACAAAGTCTTTACAAAGAAGTCTCAACAAAGTCTTTACAAAGAAGTCTCAACAAAGTCTTTACAAAACATTGACCAAGAAGAACTTGACAAAGTCTTTACAAAACATTGACCAAGAAGTCTTTACAAAGTCTTTACAAAGTCTTTACAAAACATTGACGAAGAAGTCTTTACAAAACATTGACCAAGAAGTCTTGACAAAGTCTTTACAAAACATTGACCAAGAAGTCTTTACAAAGTCTTTACAAAGTCTTTACAAAACATAGACAAGAAAGTTCATGAGAAAGTCTTTACGATGAAGAACTTGACAAAGTCTTTACGATGAAGAACTTGACAAAGTCTTTACGATGAAGAACTTGACAAAGTCTTTACGATGAAGAACTTGACAAAGTCTTTACGATGAAGAAGTCTTGACAAAGTCTTTACGATGAAGAACTTGACAAAGTCTTTACGATGAAGAACTTGACAAAGTCTTTACGATGAAGAACTTGACAAAGTCTTTACGATGAAGAACTTGACAAAGTCTTTACGATGAAGAACTTGACAAAGTCTTTACGATGAAGAACTTGACAAAGTCTTTACGATGAAGAACTTGACAAAGTCTTTACAAAACATTGACAAGAAAGTTCATGACAAAGTCTTTACGATGAAGAACTTGACAAAGTCTTTACGATGAAGAACTTGACAAAGTCTTTACGATGAAGAAGTCTTGACAAAGTCTTTACGATGAAGAAGTCTTGACAAAGTCTTTACGATGAAGAAGTCTTGACAAAGTCTTTACGATGAAGAAGTCTTGACAAAGTCTTTACGATGAAGAAGTCTTGACAAAGTCTTTACGATGAAGAACTTGACAAAACATTGACAAGAAAGTTCATGACAAAGTCTTTACAAAACATTGACAAGAAAGTTCATGACAAAGTCTTTACAAAACATAGACAAGAAAGTTCATGACAAAGTCTTTACGATGAAGAACTTGACAAAGTCTTTACGATGAAGAACTTGACAAAGTCTTTACGATGAAGAACTTGACAAAGTCTTTACGATGAAGAAGTCTTGACAAAGTCTTTACGATGAAGAAGAACTTGACAAAGTCTTTACGATGAGTTTAGATACGATAAGATAGAATATGAGAGAGGTCCTATAAACCGGAAAAAGTGTCATATAAACATCTGTCAAAAGCCGCTTTTTAACTTCACTTAAATGCCACGTAAGAATATACGTAAGAGGAAGAGAGCATTGAAACATCCAATAGTAAGACTAACACCACAACAACAGTTGCAACAACAAATGCTGAATGACCCCACTATGTTGCAACAAATGTCAAGCAATCCTATGCTTTTAAACCGAGTTCTTGGTGCACAGAGTGGAGGTTTAAGAGCGGCACTTTTAGCGAAAATGGCAGGCTATGGTGGAACAGCATATAACCCTCAAAGTCAAATGAATTTGAGTTCACTCAAAAATCAAATAGCAGATGTCAAAAAGTCAAACATAGACATACAGAAGCAAATATGTGAAAACGAAAAGAAACTAGAATATGACAGACACACAAAGAAACTCAATGAGTTAAAAATAGAGAAAAAGAAGAAAGAAGAACAACTGAAAGAACTAAGTACAGAGGAATATGCGAAAAAAGTGTCAGAAAAAGCAGCAGAAGTAGCAAAAATGGAACAAGATGTCATAAATTTGAAAAACCATACTACTCGATATAAAGTACTGAAAGATGAAGAGATAAAACAAAAAGCCCTGAAGACATATGTGGATAGCGATGAGTATAAAAAAGAAGTTGAAGCAAATGTAAAGGCAGAAAAACTTTTACAGTTGCAGAACCAAACCGTACAGTATGAAAACTTAGCACAAGAAAGTAAAAATAACGACGCGTCCATGCAAAAGGTAATGAAAAGCGTAAAAAATAGAACGAACGAAAGAAGAAAGGTTTATGAGTCCGGATGACTTAGATAGGGAACTTGTTGAAAACGGTCTCGGAATATATGAAATGCCATCAGATGAGGTACAAGAAACTCCACAGGAAGAAGTTCAGATACAACCAGACATGGAAGAAATAGTTCAGCAACAACAACTTGAAGCAGAGGGGAAGTTACCAAAAGCGACACCAAAGAAGAAGAGAAGAGTAGAACAAAGTGAAATTAGATGAAGAAGTCTTTACAAAACATTGACAAGAAAGTTCATGACAAAGTCTTTACAAAACATTGACAAGAAAGTTCATGACAAAGTCTTTACAAAGAAGTCTCAACAAAGTCTTTACAAAACATAGACAAGAAAGTTCATGACAAAGTCTTTACAAAACATAGACAAGAAAGTTCATGACAAAGTCTTTACAAAACATTGACAAGAAAGTTCATGACAAAGTCTTTACAAAACATTGACAAGAAAGTTCATGACAAAGTCTTTACGATGAAGAACTTGACAAAACATAGACAAGAAAGTTCATGACAAAGTCTCAACAAAACATATACGAAGAAGAACTTGACAACTATTCTATATTTTTACCCATATGAAATGTACGCCGCTCAGAATATAACGCCAACAGTTTTGGATGCCATGAATGGAAATGTTTCCGAATGGTATAACGAATGCGACAATGCCATTAGAAGGTCAGAAATAGTTCCTGGAACTTACGAATATACAACTGCTGTTTCTTATGGAAACGTAGGTGAGTTTGGAGAAGGTTCTTCAACAACAGTAGATATTGCTTGCGACAGGTTTCATATAATTTCTATTGACAACTCTTTCTTATACGTGGAACAAGACATTGAAATAAAACCTTCTGCCAAGTTGTCTGACAAGAAAGGTTGCAATGGAATTTTCTATGTCGGATACCAATATGCTCCAGAAGTTTTCATGGGATATAAGATATATTCTAACTCTGATTTAGTTCAAACAGTAACATGGGCAAACTATGAATGGTTCGCTTTGAGAAACTCAGTACAACCACAAGCTAGAGAACAAACAGACCAGTACGCAACTATTGAGAAAATAAGAAGACTTGACCCTAACGTTCCAGGAGTTTATGTTGACCTTTCTGGACAAACTGCAGCAGCAGTAACCAAAGTAAAACTGAAACTTAGAGTTCCTTTGTCATCTTTCCTCATCTTCAGGTTTTTAAGATACTTGCCAAACTGGGCAGGAAAAATTTCTATCGAACTTACTCCAAGCAAAAATAACTTAGTCATTGCACCAACACAAGACCCATTCACTCTTACTGTAGCTGGAACTGGTGGAGCCAAGTTCTGTGACTTTTGCAAAGACAAAGTTGACTTAGACTTTGGTTTCTCAAACCTCAACACTGAAGTAAACTATTATTTCAATGCTGCTGGAGATGCTTGGGACCCAGTTAAGTTCACATGCGAAAAGTTTGAATGCAAGAGAATAGAAAGCAGACTTGCAGTCTATATGTTGGACCCAGATATTTCAAATGCTTTAGCTGCCAAATATATTGCAGTTCCACTTATGTTCCCTATACACCAAATATCTGTCAAAGACTTTGCAGGTGAAGTTGGAAACCAAAGTGCTGACCCAGGTGCAAGAACAGATATTGCCTTAACAACTGCAATGAAACATGCAGATACTATGTTTGTACTGTTCAGACGAACTATAAATGACTATTCTTGTTTCTACAACCCCGGTATTAAATATCATATAAACATAGATGGCAAATACTATCCAAGAGAAGAATATTCCACAGTTGAGGATATGAGGTCATACAACTTGACATTAGATGCTATGAACTTTAACAACAACTTCACAACAACCATTAACCCTGAAATGCAAAGTTCTATTATGCCATATGTGAAAGTATGGACTCATACAGGAGCTCAAAAAACTCAATATACAAATGGAGACCGTTCAAACTTTTGGCTTGGCATTCCATTTGCTGACTCAGAAGACTTTATGGGTGGTATTTCAACTGTTGGTACAGTTCAAATACAATATACTGGTGACAGAGACGGTCCAGATGAATTGAAAGCAAAGAAGTTTACAAAACCAATAGCACTTTTCACGGAAGATGCTCTTTTGAAGATTCGTTCGATGAAACCTGCTGGGGCTCCTCAGATTGGTATAACGACAGCTTCCATCGAGCAGATTTTGGCAGCAGGTCAGTAAGTTGTTCTTGAACTGACTTCTTCCGTCAAATATTGACAGTACGCCAGTTTTGATATAATATTGTATTAAAAACTTTCCTTTAGAAATATCGGTCAGTTTTGTTGTTATATTTTTGTCAACGTCAAGAACTTTCACCATTTCAGTTATACCAACTTTCTTTGCTTTATGAAAATATTTTGGTTCAGCAAAGACTGCTATTCTATAACATTTTCCATTGTTTGTGTAAAGAACTACTCTGTCAATGAACTTGTATTGTTTGTGTGTGTAAACTTTGTTTTGCTTCAATTCGAAGAGATACTCAAATACGTCCATCCTTTTATTCTAAGTAAAATGTCATTTCCGAAAAATAGAAGCGTAAGTGTTTCAAAAGGTTTAATGGCGATGGCAGATGTGAAGTTAAATTCACCAACTCAAACAAACAGTCAAAGTGTTGTTGTCAATGTCAAAGACAGAGATGTTGAAGTGGGGAAACCATACGAAGACGAAGATGGTATAACAATAGTTCCTGTAAAAGAACAACCAACATACCCTGAAGTTAGCAGAGACTTAAGTTCTGTTGCAGATATTCGAAACGACTACCAACAACTTAAAGACAAACTTAAAACTCAGGAGAAGATTTGTCAGGCTTTGGGTATAATGTTAAACTTGGTTGAGCACAACCCTGTAAAAGTGAACTCATATGTCATCGCACCTCATGAAATTTTGAAAGAACTATTGAAACTTTTGACAGAGGCAGACGATATAAACATCAAAGAAATAGAACCCGACATTGCTTGCTGTGGTGTTTCATATAATGTCATTGACAAGATATACGTTATGAAAGGAGGTGAAACGTTGAACTTAAAATATAGTTTCCCAGACGTCATAAAAATATTTGACGACCACAACATTTCATTAAAGTTTACTTGCTAAGTAAAAATGGCAAAACTTCTTGAAAGATGTTTGAAGAAAAACAATATAGACTTTATTTCATGTAAAGGACTTTACACACTTTTGAACGATATGAAAGACCCTGTTTTGTTTGTTCGTGTAGACAAAGGAAAGTTCTATGTCTTTACAAAATATTTGAACTTCTTAGACAGAGAACTTCAAGAAACGCCATGTGAAAGTTTAGATGAAGTTCTTCTCCACTTTCAGAAAAACTTTTAAATATATGTAAATGGCAGAAGACATAGTGGTTATACTATTACGATTAAAAACCTGAGTCATATAATTCTATAACAACAAACTTACAAAGTCCTCAAGGACGATATTGTAAACTAACCTTAAACACGATGACGACTAAAGCCTGTTTTGCTCTTTTGACACCAGAAGACTTTGTTGTTGTGAATGGTAAAAAATACTCCTTTGAAGATACTTACTCAGATATACCACCAACAGTTTTGTTGACTTATTTAATACTTTAAGGACGGATGTAACATGTGCTGCAACTAGAGCAGGTTTCATTATGTTTGGATGTCCGACTGAGTTTACTATAAACAATATGAGCTATAATACAAAACTTATATCTGGTTTTTACTACCAACAGTTTCCTATAACAGGAAAAGGTGTCATACAAGGAATGTCTGTTCCATTGACTTTAAGTACACCTATTTTATATATTGTTTCAAACTTAGGTTCAAAGTGCTATTCGAATGTCGACAGAAACTACTATGACCAAAAGATACTCATGCGTATAAACAACACTTTCTCTGCTGGTTTGCCTATTGTTCATTCGAATGCAGAGTTTTCAGCTTTAGTAAACTCAAACACTTTAGCAAACATAAACTTAACCTTAGTTGACGCAAACTTTGTTCCTGTAAAACTTTTATGTCCTATGTATTTGTCAATGACGGCAGAAAGTTTCGAATTGGATGATGCAACTGGTGAAAGTATTGTACTACAAGAACAACTTCAACAACAAATAGCTCAAGAACAACAAATGCAACAAATGGAACAAATGCAACAACAAATAGCTCAAGAATAAAAAAAATATTTTTTTTTATTTTTATAAAAAAATGTACAGAATAGACGTTTCAGATTTTTATGACTTCCAAGCCTTCAGAAATATGTGTCCATTTAGAGACTATAACAAAGCAGTCGAGAATTTGAAACGTTTAGTCATTTATGTCGACTCTGCCCAGAATGTTATGTCATGAAAGAATGGGATGTAGTCTTTAACAAACCTAAAGCGACAATAGTTTCAGAACAAGAATGTAAACAGAAACTTAAGAAAATAAAAGTCGTACAAGTTGGCATGAAGATGTTAGATGCTTGGGATATTTTATTGTCAAAACTTGAAGATTTTTCAGTTCGTGGTATAAAGTTTTATACACCTTCTCCAAACTTCTATTCTATCTTCACTGGATATAAATACGAACAAGTAGAATGGAAAGAAAATGTTATAGAAGCTTGGTTAGACCATGTCAAAGAAATTATATGCAATGGAAACGAAAGAGTATATGAGTATATCTTATGTTGGTTTGCAAACATCTTACAACATCCAAGTGCTAAGAATGAAACTGCTCTCATTATAATTGGAAAACAAGGAACAGGTAAGAACACGTTCTTTACAGATATCTTATGCAAACTGTTAGGGCTATTCGAACCCTAATATGACAAACTTAGAAAACATCTGCGGTAAATTTAACTCTTCAATAGAGAATATGAAACTTATAGTATGTAACGAACTTCAAAGTATAGATACAACAAAAGTTTTGAACTCAGATGCTTTGAAGAGTCTTATAACAGACAAAGTTGGAGTTGTTGAAAGAAAATATAAAGACCAAAGAGTTTGTGAAAATGTTGCAAATTTCGTCATGGTTTCAAACAATGCCGTTCCGATGAAGTTAGAAAGTTCTGACAGAAGATATGTAGTTGTCAGAACGTCAGAAGCTCATATGCAAGATACAGAATATTTTGACGACTTAGCAGAAACTTTGACACCTAACTTTTACAACCACTTGTTCTCATATTTCATGACATTAGATATTTCAAAGTTCAATCCAAGACAAATTCCACATACCGAAGAGAGACAAACATTGTTAGAAGCAAACAAGAGTGTATATGAACTGTTCATAGATGAGACTAACTTTGAGTGTTTAGATGAAAGGTCATTGTACGATTCGTATAAACAGTATTGTCAAGAATATGGTTATATGACAGCGTCTAAACGAACATTCTTGGCAAATGTCAAAAGTCTTTTAGACGTACAGAATGGTGTATATACAAAGAAAAATTTTTCTGAGTAAATTTTTAAAAAAAATATTTTTTTATCCGATAGAAAAGATGACGAAATTCATCTCAGTCAACAAGTACATGTCAGGACTTAAAGAAGAACTAGAACCATTCACATATTTGAATGTTTACTTCTACCATTTTGAAAAGTCTTCATTCAGCAAAGTTTGGAACATCGAACCAGTTAAGTTTGCTATTGTGACTAAAAATGGTGCGAAATTTGAAGACTTAGACATAGAAGGTTTGTTAACAGTCAAAGAAAGTTTTGACAGAAGGTTCTCAACCTTAAAGAAGGCAAAGCATACAAACTTGTTATACCTTATGAACCAAAGAAAGCAGACGACTATGAATATTATGAGTCTAAGATAGTTGAAGTTCAAGGTAAATTGGGTAAAAAGATTTAGAGTCTAAGCCAGTGTTTGCTCCTAAAGAGGAAGAGAACATTGACATTGACCCAGAAATTTCTAAAAATAAAATTTTATTTTTACATGTCAAATTTCTTTTTCTCTGGCTCTGGTTCTTTCTTCTCTTCTTCTACTTTCTTTTCTTTCTTTTCTCTCTTCTTCTTCTCTGGTGGAGTTATGTCAAACTTCTCAGAACCATATTTTTGTAAAAGTGCTTTGTCATTTAATAGCTCTTCTATTCTGTTTTCTATTTCATCTTCAAGAACAGCGCATGTGTCTTCTTTGCATTCTAAGAAGTTTTGTTGGACTTCATCTCTCCAAGAGGCGTCATCTCTGTCAACAAGTCTGTCATTGACAAATTTTAAGACTTCTCTGCTTAAGGTTTTATGGTTCTTGTCATATTCCCAGAAACAGAACTTTAGAACAAATTCCCCTTTCTTGTTTACACTATGTAAGATTTTATGGTCGACAGATGTTTTGCTGTCGAAAAGCTTGTCTCGAATATAGATAGCGAAATCGCTAGACATTTCCTAAAAGATAAAAATTTTAATTTTTCTAAAAATATGTTAGAAAAAAAGTTTGCTGACATTGACAAAAAATTTGAGAATGTTTTAAATAAGAACAAGAGGAAGTTGGAAAATGCTCAGATAAAACCCATACATGACAAGTTCTTATTTGCTCAGAATGGTATAACAGTCTAATTGCACCGCCTGGGTCGGGTAAGACTTTCACTTATCTTAAAATGGCTGCACAGCAACAAGAACTAGATGAGAAGAACCCATTCTATGAGTTAGTAGTCATTTGTAGTACTTCTGGTCAATTTGACCAAACCGTCAATTCGTTCAAAGATATTATAAAAAAGTCTAAGTTAGTATGTATAAAAGACTCTGAGTTGTTAGATTGGATAAAGAAGTACCAAAGAAGAGTTTTGAAGTACAATGCTATAAATGAGTATGTCAATTCGAGGTTTAAAGACCCAAATGAGGAAATGCAGAGAATATTAGAGAAGAAACACTTCAGAAACAAACAGAAAGAGATAGAATACATTTCGAAGAAATTGCAATCTTACGATTGGAAGACTTACCCTCACAGATGTCTTCTTATCTTAGATGACTTTGCTTCTCATCCTTTGTTAAAGAACAGAGAACAAGACATGTGTCGAATTCTTAAGAAGCTCAGACACTTTAACATCTCAGTTGTCATTTGTGTACAGACAGCAAAGAGTTTAAGTAAGGATGTAAAGAGAATACTTACTGACATTGTACTTTTCCCCGGATTGTCCGAAGACGATTTCATGGAACTTATGAAAGAGTCCATGGCAGGTAAGTTTGACAGACATGAACTATGGGAGAAGTACAAAGTCATACAAGACCCTCATACTTCTTTCAGAATTCACATCTACGCGAACAAAGTTCAAATTGTAAAAAGTCAAGCGTAAAAATGTAAGTGTTTGAGTCTTAGTCTGTTGTGGTGCTGGGGCTGTCGGTTCTTCTGGCTTTGGAATGGACTCGGTTGGTGGTACGTCGGACATTCGTTTGTGTCCTGTCGGATGGAAGGACTTTTCCTGTTGGAAGGAATGACTTTTCCTGTCGGAAAGAAAAACTTTTCCTGTCGGAAAGAAAAATTTTTCCTGAAGGAAAGAAAAATTTTTCCTGAAGGAAAGAAAAATTTTTCCTGAAGGTCGGCCAAAAAGTTCTCAATTTTCGAAAATTTGAATGGTTTACGGACGGACAACAGAAAAAATTTTTCCTGTCGGAAAGAAAAACTTTTCCTGTCGGAAAGAAAAACTTTTCCTGTTGGAAGGAAGGACTTTTCCTGTTGGAAGGAAGGACTTTTCCTGTCGGAAGGAAGGACTCGGAATGCCAGAAGGAAGGACTCGGAATGCCAGAAGGAAGGACTCGGAATGCCAGAAGGACTCGGAATGCCAGAAGGACTCGGACAAGACAATTTACCATCTAGAGCTACCTGAGTCATCTTTGGTGTCAAGCTTGAAAAATAAACGCTTTACATGTATTTTTCAGCAACTTCGTCAAATAATTTTATAGCACTATCTATCTCATCTACTTCAAACGTTTCTTTACCTCTCGTGGGAGCACCATACCTTTTCTCAAAAACTTCAAGTAGTTCTGTTTCTGCAGCTCTCATATCATTTACAAACACAACCTTAACTCTATTGACTGTAGAGTCATATCTTTTAGTTATATTAAATGTTCTTCCTATCTTATATCTCTTTGTATTGAAGTCCTTCGGTTTCTGAACGATGTAAAGTAAGCCTTCACTGCAACGTTCCGTATCGAATGAACCATATGTTATGAAATTATATCCAACAACTGGGTCAATCCATAACAAAACTAGTGGTATAAGACTTTTGTCGATGAGATATGCTGTAGTTCCATGAAATCTTACCGATATCAAAAGCTCAGGATTTCTTGTCAAAATTTTCTGAGATGAAGCATTTCTAACCCAGTCCTTTGCTCTCTTTCCGGATAGTGTTAAAATGTCTGACAAAGAATATTTTTTGTATTTCTTTGAGTATCTTACGTTTAAATCACCTATTCTAACCACTTTGGTCTCATTGTCTATCTTTTTAACTGTTTCAAACTCAGTGCTTGTCATTTACTGTTCTTACATACAAAATAAAAAAAAATATTTTAAAAAAACTAGCGTTAATTTTATTTTTTCTATCTTGTATAAAAGATATGATTTCATAGAGTTTTTTTACGATTTTCATAGAGTTTTAGGCAACCCCTGTAAAAGTCGGGGTAGCAAACATATGAGGAAATTCATGAAATTTGGTCATTTTACTCAGCAAAAATATATTTTAGATCTAACCAGGTCCCTCGGTCCCTCGGTCAAATGAACTTCTCTGAAAAAGTGTGACAACATGACATTTTGACAACAACACAGGAAATAGACTTCTTCGTATATGTTTTTGTTGAGACTTCTTCGTCAATGAGCGTAAATCAGACAAAAATATATTTTAGGTGTCACCTCTTGAATTTTGTATAAAAGATATGATTTCATAGAGTTTTTTTACGAAGTGTCAAAGTTCACTTCGTCACTCATAACAGTTATATAATGAAATTTGGTCATTTTACTCAGCAAAAATATATTTTAGGTGAAGAGGTGAGATCTCACCTGTTTTCTCACCTGTTTTCTCACCTCTTTTTCACAAGCGTCTTACATGAATTGTACGATGTATATTTGAAATCCTAAACAGTTTTGTAGCTTCTATTTCTTCTGTCAGTATGTCAAAAGTTTTCACAATGCCGAATGTTTCTTTATATTTCTTCTTGACATCAGATAGAAGGAAATCGTCAGCTGTTGGATAGTTTTTGTTTAGAAATGTCAACATGTCCATTTTATCTTCTGCTGGTTTCTCTACTTCTTTCTTTAAATCTGCATAGTCGTTTCGCATACGTTCTATCTCTTTGACGGAGTAGTTATATTTCCTCATTGCTGCTTTACATTTTGAACATTGTGGGTTCATTTTAGCATTGTACATTGAAATAAAACCTGCAAGTACAACTAAGGCGTCAATGGTTTTCTTTAACTCAAAAGTTGCTGGTTTTATCTGTTCGTTCCATACCTTACCTCTTTTATCTTTATCTCTTATCTGCCATACACATTTTGCAACTAACGAAACAAAGTTGTCGTAGGTCTTAAATTCTTCAGATTTATATATGTCAGAGATGTTCTTATATACCATATCGCAGTCTTTGTCCATGACTTTGTGGTTGCAATGAAATCCAAGAAACTCATAGTTTACCTTACGTATGAACTTCTTGGTTTCTACTGAGTCAGTTGCTTTGACTTCAATTTCATCGAATTCTGGAATAGTGAGCTTTTGTTGTTGTATTTCAGGAAGTTTAGGTAGATGGTCAATAATATCCTGCATTTCATAAAGATATTCTTCATTTGTTTCATCTTTTGCACTACAGTCTAAAACTCCTTGGAGAAGTTCTTGCTTTATCTTCTGGATTTCTGTTTCGAAAGTATATGAAGAAAGAATGAAGCTTTTCATCTCTACTAACATAGATGTTGGGTTCATGACTAACGAGTTTGGTGCTGTTGTTGCTAACATGTTCTTACAATAAAAATAAAAAATATTTTTTTTAAAAAACTAACTTTTTTTATTTCGGGAAAATTCATGAAAATTCAACGGGTGAGAAAAGAGGTGAAAAAAGAGGTGAGATCTCACCTCTTCACCTAAAATATATTTTTGCTGAGTAAAATGAGTTTTGGTTGAAAAAACAGGTGGAGCCAAAAGTGGCTCGACCTCAAAACAAGCATTTTGTGAAGAATATACCAATCGCCGGAATTCCGGCTATTGCTTTTTATACAAAACATGTACGATGAAGTCTTGACAAAACAAGCATTTTGTGAAGAATATACCAATCGCCGGAATTCCGGCTATTGCTTTTTATACAAAACATTGACGAAGAAGTCTCAACAAAACAAGCATTTTGTGAAGAATATACCAATCGCCGGAATTCCGGCTATTGCTTTTTATACAAAACATTGACGAAGAAGTTTATTTCCTGTGTTGTTGTCAAAATGTCATGTTGTCACACTTTTTCAGAGAAGTTAAAATGACCGAGGGACCGAGGGACCGAGTGACCGAGTGACCGAGTGACACCTAAAAACCATCTACCCTAAAATATATTTTTGCCGAATTCAATAAAAATAAAATGGTTCATTTACTCAAAATATTTTTGTACAAAAGGACCCCAACCTTTTAACCTCTCTTCTGCAGCTTCTAATGAAACTTTAGCGAGTTCATATTCTCTAAATTCTCTCTTTAAATCTTCTTGTTCCCATTGGTCTAGTTCGTATGGAGAATCTCTATAACCAGAACATATCTCATGTTCATGTTCTATTTGTTTTAAACGCATTTTTCTAACTTCTTCTTCGAACAAAGGTTTTGCATTCTCTGCTGTATCTTCAAGTTCTTCTTCATCTAATTTCTCATGAACTTTCTTGTCTATGGAGTCCATAATTTTTCCAACTGTTATACAATATTTTGGAGAAGCCCACATTGCTATATAGTTTAGAAGTCTTGGGTCTACATACGTTCCTCTAACCTGTTTGATTTCATCAGGAATTCCTGCACGCATTTTGTATAAAAAGCAATCGCCGGAATTCCGGCGATTGGTATATTCTTCACAAAATGCCTTATAATACTCTTCCCAGGACTTATTTTCCAACAACTTTCTAAAGTCTTTCCTAAACTGCTGACATATCTTTGTTGCATTTATATAACCATCCTTGTCTCTACGTAAGACTTCAATACCGTTGTAAGTGCCTTTTGTGAATGTTTCGCCATTAGATTTGTTCGTGAACGTTTTTGCTTCGACTGTCATACTGTTCTTACAATAAAAATAAAAAAATATTTTTTGGTGGTACGTCGGACATTCGTTTGTGGCTTAACCGTCGGACATTCGTTTGTGGCTTAACCGTCGGACATTCGTTTGTGGCTTAACCGTCGGACATTCGTTTGTGGCTTAACCGTCGGACATTCGTTTGTGGCTTAACCTCAAAACAAGCATTTCGTGAAGAATATACCACCCGCCGGAATTCCGGCAGGTGCTTTTTATACAAAACATATACGATGAAATCTATTTCCTGTGTTGTTGTCAAAATGTCATGTTGTCACCATTTTCAAAAAGATGTTAGTTGACCGAGGGACCGAGGGACCGAGGGACCTGGTGAGATCTAAAATATATTTTTCAATACTTTTTCAGCACTTTTCCGTAGTTGTATATGAAAGACAATTCGAGATAAAAGTCGTAGTACAATGGAATTATATGCTGCACACCGTTTGTTGTGAACCAGACTTGAAAGTCAGAGAAACTGTTACTAGGTGGTTCGTAGAATTTAGAAGCAAAGTCATAGAAGTCCTTACCGATACAAAGAAAACTGTTGTTGCTTGAACTGAAACTTGCATGACACATGACATTTTGAGGGTCGAACACGTTTCTATAAACTGTCAAATCTGTTGGTGGAAGTACAAATTTAAACGGACCGTCAGGTGGTAATGGTTCGTTCTGGTTTAGTAACCGAAGAAATTGTGCCCAAGAACGTTTGTCCACCCCCCAATATAAAAACTCTGTATCTCTTGGAGGGTTATTTTCAATCCTTTGAAATGAAACTGTGGAATTCATCTTGTCGTATTCTAGCTTTAGATAGTATGTTCCATTTAGTAAAGAGTGGTATTTTTCTTGAAATTCCCAGTAGTATTTGTTTATTTGAGTTTGAAAGTCATTTAGAGTTTTTTCAAGACTTTCGTCTGAACGAATAGTAAAGATCTTCATTTCGTCAAATTTTTCTATTAGACCATCAGAACCTTTATACTGACCGTGAAAATATACGGCGAACATGAATGCATTAGTTCTATTTGAAAACAAAACTCTTCTAAATCCTATTGCCTTTGCATCTGAAGGACTTTGAAGCCAACGAATTGGATAGTCAAACCGATAAGCTCCGGATGAAATTTCTTCATCTGAAATATTCCTGCCAGCGTTTGTAAAGATATAGTCTAACGGTTTTGTATCTGCTACTTTTGTTCTTTGTTTTTCAACCTGAAGCATTTAATATATGTAAAAATATACTGTTTTAAAAACGTTTTAAAATGGTATGCAATGTTTTACTTCATGCAATGTTTAACTATTTCACCATCTTCTTTAACACCCCAGTACTTACGCTTGGAGAGAACATGAACTTCGGAAAATACCTTGTCTAGCTTAAAACAGCCCATCTTTTCACCGACTAAACCCATTTCAATGAGTTTGTTATAGCCTTCTTCGTTCGTCATGAGTGCATCGATGTTCTCGTAGTATACCTTCACTTTCGATTTAACTTCCGAGAAAAATTTGTTGTAGTTGTCAAGGACTGCCTTTGCGAACTGAGGATAAGACCAATGTTCGACAATAGGTTTTACTGTGGTTACTGAGCCACTTTGACCTTGAGTAAATTCGTATTTCAAAACAAAAGGGGAGAACCTTTCAACAAAGTTGTCGACTTTCTCATAGTGTTTACTCTTCATCTTTTGAGGTTTTTTAATGGAATATCCCCATGTCGAATTCATAAGCAATTTGATTGTCATTGCAAGTTTGGGGTTTGAAGCTTTCCTAATATCATACATTTGTTGTATGACTTTTCCAACTGTATAGTTCTTTCCCGGGAACTTACCGTCTTCGTTTGGAATTCCAGTCGGGATATATTGGACGAACCTCATGTACGCAGCGTTAAGGTCGACATAGTATATTTTTTCGTATGAGTCGAACTTGTCGCATCCAATGGGTCCGGTTCGTGGAAATTCAAGTGAGTCTCTTATCTTCTGAGAAACCTCGCCTGTTATCTCATAAACATCGTCAAAGCAACCTGTTTCATATAAAATTTTCTGACCTAACTCAGATGCTCTCCAATACAATTTGACATCAATTGGATGCCTCAATGGGAGTTTGTTTATAGCATCTTGAAGTTCTTGCAACCTCATTGGAAGTTCTTCTGGTTCAGGTTGGTATCCGAACAATCCAACTCCTTTTGGAACTGTGTACTTCTTTTGTGCTAGAACTTTGTCTGGAACAACTTTTGGTCTCACTAACAATGAAAAATTTGTTTCGTCTTTTGGTACAAAAGTTTCTGTCAGCTTGTCATCTGGAATTGGTTCCAACAAGCCTTTCTCGAAAAGAATGTTAACAGCTCTGACAATGTTGCATTTGCCCTTTCCGAACAATGGGTTTGTAAGACTTTCGTTCAACATGAAGTGGTTGTGGACAAGTACAATCTTCAACCATGGCAATTTGAAGTCAACTACATAGTCATCGTGCGAAGAACCTTTCTCAGTCGGAATGTTGACTCGGATATTCACATTTGCCAACGGTGCAATTTTTGTCAATTGACTTCTAAGAATGTACCTTGTTTTCACACATGACTCAAGATACTTCATCTTCTCATCTGTAACAAGACCAGAGTTCCTGAGACATGTAAGAATACAAGGTTCATTGACAATTTTTTCAATTGAATTGTAAATTCCATACCTTGTCAAGTCAATGTCAGACTTGTTTATGAACGGGAAATACCCAGCATGTTGTCTGACTGCTTGAGGGTTAGGTTGATACCATTCGAACTTCACGCTTGCAATTCCTTCAATCGCATTTAAGATGTCTGAGTCGGAGTCAAACATTTGTTCTCTCTTTGTAGTCTTGAAAGCGTCAAGAAGCATTGCAGCTGTTGTGACATTGCCATGCGAGTAGTATATATGACCATCTAAATCTGTTACGGTTAGTCTGAGATTGTATCCTTTCTTATTTCCGTCTTGTATGGCAGCAAGTACACCCATGAAGCCTTCTTTGTTCTTTCCTTCGTCAAAGTTTACTGTAAAGGTTCGACCAGAAGTAATTTTACTTCTAACCTCGCGATACTTTTCATATGCATATCTTGTTCTTTCCATGGGAGCATGTGCGTCTTCACCCCTCCCCTTTTTCCTCCTCAAAGGATACAATTGTTCGTTATGTTTCCAGTAGAATCTGGCAAAGCCGTCGTGTCCTTCAACTTGAGGCTCACTAACATCGAAAGGCATGTCCATAAGACGTTCTTCTTCTAACCTCTCCAGTCTGTTTGGATAGTTGGCGCGCGCTGTTTCCAAGTCCATTTCATAGGTCAGACCAGCCAGTTTGTCATAGACTTTTATTGGCTTTCCCTTCCTATATTTAAACTTTTTCGAAACTCTCCAACCATATCTTTCTAACTCTGCTTTTATTCTAGCAGATTTTCTATCCATTCTATACGGGGGCATTTTTATAAAAATAAAAAAATATACTGTTTTAAAATGGTATGCCATATAGCTTCTTGAATTTGTTAAGAAGTATATGAACGTTTTTTCCATCTGTATCTCTAGCGTTTACATGAGCATAGCCATCCTTAGTAAAATATACTTGTAATTTCCTATAGTTTACGCCGGTATAAAAGTAGAAAGAGTCTTGTTCTTCGCTATAGTAGTAAAACTCAAACGTATGCTCGCCATAGTCTGTAATTTCAATTGTTTCATCTTCTAGTTCGTCGACAAATTCGAATACAATATCTCCAAATTTGCCTATGTTCTTATTGTTTTCAGAACGAGTGACCCAACGCAAGTTTTCAAGTCTATTGTCGTTTCTTATACGGTTTATATGGTCTACAAAAGGTAAATTGTTAGGATTCGGTATAAAATGAGTTGCAATGACAACATGTTTTAAATAGCGTTTCCCACTCATCCTCATCATAGCATATCCGTCATTTCGCTCACATTCGCTTAAAACTCTTTTTGTCTCTTTTTTTCTGACTTCAAATGACTCACAACAGTGAATTTCATATTTCTCATCTAACAAACAAGTTTCCCAACGGTCTTCTCCAACAAACTCAGCGTACATTTCAAATAAAATAAAAAAATGTTTTTTTGAAAAAAATGTTTTGTTTTAAATGGTATGCCATTTCATATTTCTCATCTAATTTCTCATGAACTTTCTTCATCTAATTTCTCATGAACTTTCATCGTCAATGTTTTGTAAAGACTTCTTCATCTATGTTTTCCCAACGGTCGTCTCCGACAGACTCAGCGTACATTTCAAATAAAATAAAAAAATGTTTTTCCTTTACTTAACATAACCACCTGCTGCCAAAAGTCTTTGACGCCAACCCATACCAGCTAATGAAGGTTGGCTTGGTTTAGTCTGGAGACTAAACTTTGGTTTTGGTTTTTCTTCAGTTTTTGGTTTTTCTTCTTCTATCTGTTTTTCGTCACTTTTCGGTTCCTCTGACTTTACCTCACTTGCTGGAATAGTTGTGTCGTTAACATCTTCATAAATGTCATATGCCATCTGTTTCTGTTTTCCTTTCAACTTTTTGTGTTTGTTGTAAAGTTTAGAATATTTCGACTCTAAGTCAATGAGATGTTCTATAATGAACTGTTGGTCAGTGAAGTAAACTTTTCCATCTGTTGTCTCGAAAGCTCCTTCAGACTTCAATATTTTATTTGTGAGAGTCTGTTTCTTTTTTGAGATACTTGCCGTTCCATTTTTATGAAAAGTGACTTTGTAGTTAGGGTTTGTATTTCCAGACCTCACACTTTCTATTATTGAATTTTTCTCTTCATCTGTAAGTTCTTTGACAGGTTTTGACAATGGTTCTGAACTTTTTGTTTGTGGTGTCAAATCTACCGTTTCAACTTCTTCGGTCATTTCATCTCAGTAAAAAATTTTAGTTTGGTTTGTTTTCAACTGGTTGTTTAGGTTTTTTAAGTCGGTCTAAAACTTCCTGAGGTATAGGAAGAACTTGACAAACACGTTGTGTAACTGCTGGAAGCCGACAAAGCCATCTTGAGCCCATTTGTCTCAATGCTGTATTGTTCATTTCATCTCAGTAAAAAAATTTACATTCCCCACGTTTGAGGCGGTTGAGGTTGGTTGTTGTTTACCCACTGTTGTGCATGGTTATATCCTCTGTTAAAGAATCTTTCACCTTGGTCCATATAGTGCCCTGCTTGGTTATAGTAGTCATTTGCTTTGTTATAGTAGTTTCCTGCTTGTCTTCCTACATTGTCCATCCATCCTTGAACTTTTCCTCTTGTTTCGGGATTTGGAATAAGATTTGCTGCATCTCGTGCTACATCCCAACCTTTCTGTACGGTTTGTATAATAGGTTGCGCTTTCTCTTTCAGTATACCTAATGTACTCAAAATCTTCCTTCCAATTCCAAATGCACCTCTGGCTAGTGTTCCCACTGCGGGTAAAAATCTAGATGCGACTCCTGCTATTGCGCCAAATAAACCCATTTCTTATGGGTTAAAAATGACGAATTCAAACAAGGACCCGTATGTTTCTAAAGCAACAAAGAAAGCACTCATGGTAAAAATCTTTAGTTCAACACCAAATGCTTGGTTTATGGATATCTTGGAAAACATTCCGAGGTATAGAGAAGATGGACCACCATATTGGCTAATATTTGTCGGTCAAAACACAAGATACTGTGAAGCCATACCATTATGGTCCAAAAATATTTAGATGTGAAAACTGCTTTGACAATATTCGTTGACAAATACCATCCAACAAAACTGACATCTGACTATGAAAGTTCTTTCAAATCAGACGATATTAAAAACTATCTGCGTTCAAAAAATGTAAACCAATATTTCATTGTCGACCAAAACCATTCTGCTCTTGGTGTCATTGACAGTTGTATAAAAATCTTAAGAGACTTAAACCAACCACAAGGTGGTGAGGTAGATGAAATGTCATATGACGACAAATATAGACACTTCTCCATGGCAAAGATGAGACAAGTTTTAAATATTTACAATAGCCGTAAACAAAAAGGTTTGGGAAACCATTCCCCTGAAGAAATGAAAAACAACCCTGACTTAGAGAAACTATATATTTAATAGTTTAGTCAAAAGAGACAAACAAGAAAGAATGCCGGGCTTCAAACTTAAGAAAGGTGACAAAGTAAAAATAGAAATACCTAAACGCGACCCATATGAAAATACTATTGACTATGACAACAATGGGAACTCGACAGGTACTCACGTTCGTGTTCGTAAAAATAGAAGAAAGTATACAAGAGAATATTATGAAGTTTTAGGCAAACATGGCAAAATGTACAGACTGCAAGCAGAAGATAAAACTACTATTGTCAGACCTCGTTTCAAACTTGTCAAAGTTCAAGGTGGTATACTTTCAAAGACAGTTCCTAACAAATATAAGACAACTCCTGACGAATATGCTAAAGAAGTTGAAAATGACGACTAAGCATTTCTATACCATGCGTAAACTGTCATGTAAGGTGGCATGTAGTCTTTACTTTGTCCCGTTGTTTGCGTATACCCTGAAACGCGATGTGTATGGTTTCCTTCTCCCTGTGTGCTACCCCAGAAACAATTTATAGCAAACTGAACGTTGTCTTTAACATCATATCCTTTACCTTTTTTCATTGCTGACCAATCCCAAAATCTATGCTTATGCCAACCTGCTTGAGATGTACTTAAATCTATGTAGTGACTGTGCGCAGGTAAGTTTTCACCTGAAATCGTTTTACTTCCACCTGTTTCCTTTGAAGAGTTTGCACAATACAAAAACCTGTCGACTATTTGAGTCCAAGTTCCGAGACCAAGTACTACTTCTGGTCTGGTAGAGTTCATTGACGTGTAAATAGAACCTATAGGATATACTGTTTGAAGTATTTCAATCTTTAATGTTTGAAGCTCTGTTTTGTCAGCTTTTTTATCATATAAATCTTGAGCAGTGAATTTAACATTGTTTTCATCCTCCATGACATAGACATTTCTACATCTAATGTATCTCATCGTTGTTATGTCTTCATCCGATGTTAAACCTTGTGGAAAGTTAGGAGGTTTCCAATTTAATACATCCCCACCAGTTTCTTCAACCGTTCCTTCAATATTTTCTATACCAACAGTTGAGAAGAAATCGTGTGTATGTCCAACGTCACTTTTCCTGTTTAAGGTTTCTTGTAAGTTTGTAATATTTGCAATGGTATGTGTATGAGTCTTTTTAGAATATTCTTTGTCAGCTCTTGTCACTTCACTTGACATTTTATTGTCAACATATGTTTTATCCGCTTTGTCATCTAACTTTTCTGGTAGTTCATCTACGTCATAGATGTTATGTGTATGATGTTTTTGTGGGTATGTTCTATCTGTCCATGCGAGAATATAGTCTTTTGTTGCATCTACATACTCTTTGTCAGCTTTGTTGTCAATATCTGCCTTCAAAAGAAGTTCATCTATAGGTTTCTCGTTTAAAGTTCTTTTTGTTGGATTTATACAAACAGTATGGTTCTTACTGTCTTGAAACAGAAACTCGTCTGTCAATGGGTTTATCGTCAGTTTTAAGTTTCCTTCTTTCAATGACTCAGATATCTTAGAATAGTTTGAAAAGTTTGTTGTGTTCTTATTTAGAGCTTGTATAATGAGTTGTCGGTTGTGTTGTATTTCTCTCATAGACGCTGTTTCTTTCGACATTTTTATTCTAGATAAAATATGCTTTCAATAGAAAAAGAAAATTCAAGAGTTGCTACAACTAAACCATTAGATGAACTTTTTACGAATGTCGGTCAAAAGTTTGAGACAGAGACCGTAAAGCATGAAGGCTATCGTTTTGACTACCCGTTAAGATGGTTAAGAGACCCATCCGTCACAAAAGCTATTGGCTTTCGTAGAATGAAGTTCATTTCAGAAGCCATACATGGTTTCCCATTTACGGTCGCTTTTGAAGTTCGATACTATAACAAAGAAAAACGTACGTATGAGAAATTTGAACAGGGAAAACTTTTACAAGTGAATTTGCTTGTAAACTTAGAAACAACTCTTCAAGCTTTTCAAGAAAAAATAAACGATATCTATCTCGAATATGCAAACCAGTTTAACATTGACGAAGGAGAGTACCATCTCGATATTGTTTATGACAGGAAAAATGCAACTGTTAAAATCGATAGAATAGAAGACCTTGGAGAAGACGTTTATATTTCTACAAAATATAACAACTTGGCATGGTATAGATTTTTGAGGATGTTAAATCAGCCTGCAGAATATCCAGTACACCCGAACTTTTATGAAGTCGAAAACCCTAATGGAACATATGAAAATGTTTTCGACTCAGATGCTATTATAGTTCATGCTTCATTTTCTGGTGCACAAAACTCTTTTTTATGCTTGGCAAATGACTTTTACGAAAAACCTACAAAGCTATATGAACCACCGAGTGGAAGTATTTCAGACTTTCAAGTATGGTTTACAACAGATGGAAGAAAGAGAATAGTTCCATTATACCACGCGTTTTACTTAGAACTTAGTTTCATATACAACTACTATCGAACGGTAAAAATATAATTTTAATACGGTTGAGGTGTTGGATTTGGTTGCCAACTAGACTGTGGTGCAGGTTCAGGCTGTTGTATAACAGGAGCTTGTTCTTCTGGTTCAGGGTCTTTAGGTATAATACCAACAAACTGACCTACTCTTTTGCCAATATTTTTGACTCCGTTCCAAATTCCTCTTCCTACGGTTTTTATTCCATTCCATATACCTCTTCCAACTCTTCTGAAGAAGTTTCCTATTCTTCCAAAGAAACCCATTTTACTATATGTAAAAATCTAATGTCCGCCTAGTCTCTTACGTTTCCTTCTGAGTTCCATAGCATTTTTTAACTGGAGCTCATACATTCTATTTCTCCTCTGGTAGAAAACATACTCTGGGTCAACTCCTGTGTTCGCGTCATCTGCATAGAGTTGTTTATATCCCACTTCAGGGTTTGTATAAAACTCTTTCCATCTCATATTTGCATACCATGGTGGCAAACCTAACGCAGCGTCATTTGACATGGCAGTTTGCATTTGTACATCTGTTGGCACTTGACCATAGTTTGCCATTGCAGTTTGTATTCTAACTTCATTTGGAATATTCTCTGGGTTTGGTTGTCCAGGTTGCTGTGCATTCGCTAAGTTCTGTGCGTCCATTTTAATATTAGATAAAAATATCTCTTACGAGTACATATGCTGAACATTTGCTGGTATTGGTTCATCTTCATATTCTCTATATCTTTCTGCCACGTCAAATAAGTAAATGACACAATGGAAAAAACCTAAAACAAGTAGTCCTATTTCAAACCACATTTACTTACCAATAAAATTTCTTTGTTGTGACACTTTTTCCGGTTTATAGGACCTCTCTCATATTCTATCTTATCGTATCTAAAATCATAGTCATGTATATCCTCTAACCATCTCATAACGGTTTCCAAACCACTTTTATCGGATGTAAAGTAAAAGCATGGATGGTTATGTAAAACGTCTAAAGTTTCTAAAGAGTCTCTCAAAGTCCAGTCTGCTTGGTATTGAAAATCATATGTGTTATAGAACGGTGGGTCTACTATAAAGAAAACATTTTCCTTGTTTTTATATTTTTCATACAACTCTGTCCAACGACATCTCACAAACTCTATACCCTCAGTATATTTTTCTATGTTCTCTTTGAAAACCTTTGTATAGTTAAGATATAAAACGTTTGACATAAGTGTTTCAATGTCATGAACTCTTATAGAACCACTATATAATAGTCTAGAAGATATACTATCCCAGTCAATATACTCTGCTTTTTTCAAAACCTCTCTGACAGTATTTTTCTTATCTAATGGTATACGTTCCATCTTACCTATAGGTATCTTTTCTTTTAACTCTTTCAATATTTTGTTTGTGTCTGGTATATGTTTGAGACGGTTCATATAGTTGTCGAAGTCATTGCATATAATCTTTGAGTCAGGAAATACAGTATGGCACAAATGAGATATATAGAAACTTCCACCGAACAAATCTACAAATGTTAGACCATTCGGTAGTTTCTTAAGTTCTCTCAATAGAATATCTTTACATCTACTCTTATTTCCAAAGAAGGGTAACGGTGGTTTTGTAAAATTCATTTTATATTTAATAAAAATGTTTTTTTCCTGAAAAGTGACAGAAAAGTGACAAAACATCTTCGGGGCTAGAGGGCACGAAGTGCCTGGAAGCCCCAATACCTTTTTTTTTTTTTTTTTTTTTTTAATAAAAAAATAAAATTTTGAAGAAGAACACAAAATCTTCTGAAAAATAATATCACATAAACTCATATTATTTTCTAATATATAACTATTTTATATAAAAATCAAATTCAATGATCTTAAAAGCGAAGGATAAACCTCAAAATTTACGAATATAATGAGTGGGAATATAATGCTTATCTATCATAAAACCATATGAAATATCAATTTTTGCTTTACGCCTAATTTTTGACGACAATTAGCAAAAAATGTTAAATGTTAACACTCAGTCCATTTGAATATGAAAAATAAAATTGACTTTGATTAAATGTTTTTATTTATCATGCAATTATTCTTGCGACCAAAGATTTGAATAAAATTTCAAAAAATAAGATAGCTTAAAAATAATATGAGTAGGTGACAAAAGAAAAAACCAGAATTTTCGAAAAAGTGACACCAACTATTAAAGTTATTTTATTACTAGATTTATTTACAAATTATAAGATAATATCATTAACCGAATATATTTTTAATATAAATAAAAAACTTTTTTTTATACAAAAAATTACAATCAATCGATAAATATTATAAAACATTTATTCCAAAAAGATTAAGTAATAGGTGGGATCCTGCATAAAATATAATTTTATGTCATAAAGTTTACAAATTTTAGATGGACCACAGTGAGAATGTGAGTGGTTAATTTAAAGGTGGTCTGATAAAGATATCGAAGCTTACTCAACAAAGCATGAAGCAGTTTCTAATACACAATCTTACTAGTTGTGTTTCGGTCGCCAGCGCTCTCATAGGGGTGCTGATTTCAAAAACCACTACTTCAAATTATTCAACAATACTCAATGCAGCATGAAGCAGCTACTACTGCTGTATCTTACTGGTAGTGTTTTGGTCGTTGGCTCTTGCACAGTCTCTCAGATTTTCAATTTTTTTTTCAACACTATCTTGTTTCGCTCTCAGAAAGCTATCCTACAAAGACATCGAAGCTTACTCAACACAGCATGAAGCAGTTTCTAATACACAATCTTACTAGTTGTGTTTCGGTCGCCAGCGCTCTCATAGGGGTGCTGATTTCAAAAACCACTACTTCAAATTATTCAACAATACTCAATGCAGCATGAAGCAGCTACTACTGCTGTATCTTACTGGTAGTGTTTTGGTCGTTGGCTCTTGCACAGTCTCTCAGATTTTCAATTTTTTTTTTCAACACTATCTTGTTTCGCTCTCAGAAAGCTATCCTACAAAGACATCGAAGCTTACTCAACACAGCATGAAGCAGTTTCTAATACACAATCTTACTAGTTGTGTTTCGGTCGCCAGCGCTCTCATAGGGGTGCACCGAAATTCAATTGTTAATGATATCAATTCACAAATTGGAATCGAAGATCAGTATGAAATTTAAAATATAAATAAATTTTAATTATATTATTTTTAATTTTTTTAAATAAATATACATATATAAATACATGCATATATACATATATAAATATATACATATATAAATATATACATATATAAATATATACATATATAAATATATACATATATAAATATATACATATATAAATATATACATATATAAATATATACATATATAAATATATACATATATAAATATATACATATATAAATATATACATATATAAATATATACATATATAAATATATACATATATAAATATATACATATATAAATATATACATATATAAATATATACATATATAAATATATACATATATAAATATATAAATATATACATATATAAATATACATATATAAATATATTTATATATATAAATATATAAATAACAAAATACAATCAAAAAATAGTGTTTGGAAATTTAAGGTTAAGTGTCACTTTTTCGTAAATTCTACCACACTCGGTGACAAAAGTGCATACTCTTAAACAACCGTCGGATTTCCGGGTGAAATCGTGACACACTTTCGTCTTTCGTAGGCAGTGGTGGTTGTTACAAAAGGTAACTTCGAATGTAGCGTGAAATCTGCAAAAAAATTCTGAAATTTGAATGGAGAACACAAAAATTGAATAGTTTACGTCAATAAAAAAGAAAAAAAATGAAGCCAATGTGTCTCGAACCTAGGACTTAGAGCAGAAATACCACTGTTTATCCCATTACACTACATGCATCTCTCACCTAAGTGAATGAGATCAACTATATGATAACTTTTCCCCCATTATATTCTTGTGGAAAAGTGACAAATAGCAACTTTGACCCTCTCTCAAAATAATATACGGTAGTGTTTACTAATAGATGAATAGTATATAAATTCTATTAAAATGGATTTGATCCAAAAAAATATAAAACCAAAAATAATTGTTATAATTTAAATGAAGAAGTAATTTAAAACGATTTTATTTATGATCAAATTTTATATATTTTTCAAGGAATTAAAAAATTATTTTCCTTTTCTTTTAAAATATATCCGACCTGCAAGTAATTTCTTGTCATAGACTAAGTAATGTAGTAATTTATCATATTTTCCAGGATCACGCTTTAACAAATCGACTGCAGTGCGTCCTTTTTTATCAGCTTTGAAAATATTAGCACCATATTCAATAAGTGCTATTGCATAATCTTCATTTTCAAGTTTAATTGCTAAATTTAATGGTAGATATCCATTTCTATCCTTGTGATCAAGATGTCCTTTACATTGTTGAATTAAATAATCAAATAAATCTTTCCATTGATATACAATTGATTTATTTAATAAAGTAATCAAATCTTTTCTCATCCAATTTCTATACCTTTGAAGTATCACTTTAATCCATACTAGATTGTGTGAATACCATATACATTCTAAAAGTATCCTCTGTTCGGGAACAGATAATTGAGTAATGTTGATAAATATTAAACCTGTCATTGGAAATGACGCACACCATGGTGTAATAACATAACCTTTTTCATATAATATCATCGCAGCTTTAAAATTATAATTCTGAACAATATATTGGTAATAATCTAATGGATTTAAGTTGATGTCTTTGTTCTCCAAAATATATTCTAAAAAATCATGATTATGTGACTCAATACAAGCTTTAATACAATTATGATCAATTGGAACCATTTTTAGACATTCATTAATAATATCAGTATTTCTTCCAATTATTGCACTTGCCAACCATGATGAACTCGGAGTTAAACTGAAATTTTGAAGTATGAAATAAAAAATGTGAACTGCACCCATTTGACAAACTGCTTCCATTAGTTTTAGTCTAATGAAACCCGAAAACAAAACATAAACATCTACTGAATTTTGAGCTGCATAAATTTTAAATTTTGCGATATCATCATCAGTTATCATTGTTTCTAGATCATCATCTCCTATCTCATAGTAAGGATCATTGAACAATTTGTGTTTAAGCAAACGATAGACCTTTATTGCATGATAATTGTAAAAAGGTAATTTATCAATAAAATTTTTAAAATCTGCATCAGCACTAAGACCGTATTTATTGAATAAAGTTTCATTTACACCATCAATCATGAGTTGTAAATCGAGTGGGGGACAAACTCGCCCACTGTCACTTTTTCATTAACCTTAAACTTGTAATTTTCATTATTTTTAATTAACCTTATTTCTTTCCCAATTCCTGATTTATTTTATTCACTTACTATTAAAAGTCACATTTTAATAAAATATAATAATTTATTTATAGCATTTTTTACTATACTGTAATAAAAAATTAATTATAATAAATTAAATGTTTATTAAATCAAATGTTTTCTTTGCAATAATATTTTTAATGTTGAGTAAACAATGTTGGGATCAAGTGTATCATTTTTCAGACCTTTCTGAACAGCTTCAAGCATACTGATGCATTCGACTTTTTAAAATTGTGTCATTTCTTCGAAATCTCTTGTGACTTTTTTGATAACTTTAACACTTCTCTCTGAATCCAGACCTTTAATTTGCAACTTAATCAGGAATGAAGGAACAACACTGGAATATAACTCGATGACAAGTTCATCGAGTCGAAGATTTGGTTGTACACCACTTGTATGTGCCGGATACCATTGTGTCAAATTTTTTCTGAAATTAACTTTAAAAGTACTAAGTAAGATCATGAGATATAGCAATATATGTTTAAACCAACTTATATTTTGGTTGTACACCACTTGTATGTGCCGGATACCATTGTGTCAAATTTTTTCTGAAATTAACTTTAAAAGTACTAAGTAAGATCATGAGATATAGCAATATATGTTTAAACCAACTTATATTTTGGTTGTACACCACTTGTATGTGCCGGATACCATTGTGTCAAATTTTTTCTGAAATTAACTTTAAAAGTACTAAGTAAGATCATGAGATATAGCAATATATGTTTAAACCAACTTATATTTTGGTTGTACACCACTTGTATGTGCCGGATACCATTGTGTCAAATTTTTTCTGAAATTAACTTTAAAAGTATTAAGTAAGATCATGAGATATAGCAATATATGTTTAAACTAACTTATATTTTGGTTGTACACCACTTGTATGTGCCGGATACCATTGTGTCAAATTTTTTCTGAAATTAACTTTAAAAGTACTAAGTAAGATCATGAGATATAGCAATATATGTTTAAACCAACTTATATTTTGGTTGTACACCACTTGTATGTGCCGGATACCATTGTGTCAAATTTTTTCTGAAATTAACTTTAAAAGTACTAAGTAAGATCATGAGATATAGCAATATATGTTTAAACTAACTTATATTTTGGTTGTACACCACTTGTATGTGCCGGATACCATTGTGTCAAATTTTTTCTGAAATTAACTTTAAAAGTACTAAGTAAGATCATGAGATATAGCAATATATGTTTAAACCAACTTATATTTTGGTTGTACACCACTTGTATGTGCCGGATACCATTGTGTCAAATTTTTTCTGAAATTAACTTTAAAAGTACTAAGTAAGATCATTTATTTTTGCATAATATAATGCCAATATGGTTTCTTTTGATTTTATTTCATTTATAAGCAAATCAGATTTACCCAAAAACTCCACTCCATAAGCGTTCATTTGCTAAATTAAAAAGTGACAATGGGCTAGTCTGTCCCTTTCTCGTTGTAAATCTACATCTGATGGACAAGTATGTAACAAATCCATGACTTTGATGTAATCTACATGTTGTTCTGCTAAATTAAACATATTTTATTATAATATTAAAATATTTAATTATTTGAAACATTTATGTCACTTTTTTTAATTTTTAATGGCACTTCCTAAAATTTACCTCATCATTCCTAATGAAGTTGATTTAATCTTATCAGATATTGAAGGTCGAGCTGAAAGAGATGAAGAAATGACGTTAGAAGAGTTTTCAAACTTGATTCACAACTTCGACGACCCAAATTGGAACGGAATCTACATCGCAACAATGTACAAAATAACGTTCAAGACATATGAGTGTAATAAACAGAAATTCATCAAAAGTGACAGCTCTCAATTTTTTGACATTTGTAAATTCTAAATTGAATGAGAAAAATGAAATAATACTAAGCATAATACAATATTCTAGATTTAATTATAATTAGGAAAAAGTTAGTTTTGAGAGTACTTTTCATAGGCATATAGAATGAAATCTTCTGAAAAATAATATCACATAAACTCATATTATTTTCTAATATATAACTATTTTATATAAAAATCAAATTCAATGATCTTAAAAGCGAAGGATAAACCTCAAAATTTACGAATATAATGAGTGGGAATATAATGCTTATCTATCATAAAACCATATGAAATATCAATTTTTGCTTTACGCCTAATTTTTGACGACAATTAGCAAAAAATGTTAAATGTTAACACTCAGTCCATTTGAATATGAAAAATAAAATTGACTTTGATTAAATGTTTTTATTTAATTAAATTTGCACAATATCAAGATTATATTGATGTAATTAAAGATATATATCTTATTTCTCCAGAACCAGGTTTTGCTGAAGATCTTTATTATAGAATTAAAGGGATCTTGTTCGAAAAATATCATCTGACATACAATCGTGATTTTGAAAACTTTTTGATATGGAGAATAAGAAATAATTATAAATGCAGAAAAATATATGAAAAAATGATTGCTTGGTTTCGCATAGAAGCAAAATTACATCCTGGAGATAGGATAGTAATTGAAGAAGATGAAGAGCTACAAACAATAATAATGAATGATGATGTTGACGAATTGAAACGTTATATAATTGAACGTGGATACGAGAATGATATTTACTTTTTACATTACATTCATGTAACACCAATAGAAGCAGCTTGTAGGTTTGGTTCAGTAAACATATTTTACTTTTTATTTAAAGAATTTCAATTTCAACCTGAAGAATCATGGTTAGAAAATGCAATAATTGGGAAAAGTACTGATATAATTAATGAGTGTCTCAAATATTTTAGCTTCAATGAAATTTGTATTCGAAATATGATTGAATCATATAATCTTGATCTATTGAATTTTGTTCTACAACAAACTGATCTAATTCTTGATCCTTTAGATTATTATCAATTTATAGTTCGAAACTATAATTTAGAAGCTGCTCTTTTGTTTCATCGAAATGGAAAAGTTATTACTCCATGGTGTGCAGCATTCCCAATGACAGAGTCGCTATTTAACAACATATATCAATTTTCTGTTCCACAACAGAAAATCCTTTTAGAATGTATGTGGTATTCACATGACATTATTTGGATCCAAACACTACTTAAAAAATATCAGCAGTGGTGGAAGATGCCAGATCTACTCACTCTTTTTAATAAAGCAATTGAATTTAAAGAATTTCCATTATTCAATATTCTACTTAGAAACTATGTTAATATAAATGAATTAGATCGAAATGGTCATTTACCAATTGTCGTTGCTACTGAATTTAAAGATAACCTTATTTATGCGAAAAAACTTTTGGATTATAATGCTGATATAATGAAACCTGATCAAAACGGTACAACAATGGTGGATGTTATAAAATCTGATCAAAGCGCATATGATGATTTAATTCATTACATTCTTTATGTCAAAAAATTAAATGTCAAATTTAGTTAATTTAATAAAGTAAATAAAGCATTAAATGTGCATAAATTTTTTTCATCTTCAACATGTCTAACACACCTTAATTTGCTCAAGAATGCATAACCTTTTGCTTGGAATTTACCACCAGACTTTCTTAATGGAATAACTTTGAACAAAGCTGTTGTGATTGCACAATATTTCATTCTTGATGACATGTGTGTTTGTTCCATCTTCTCAAAAATGTTTGCATAAACGTAATGTTTATAGGAGTTCATGTCTTTGATGTTTGAGATCGTGAATGGGATTGAACGTTCAACTTCATCTTCTTTTGGTGGTGTTAATGAATATTGTTTGGTAACAAAATCTTCAGTAACGAAACCAAAATCACATAAGATCTTATATGTTCCTTTCGTTTTTGTTGCAATGTCATCTAAGTAATCTAAGATGTGCTTTACATCTGAAACATTGTTGAGGTAATATAATGTATATAATCCTTTATCTTCAATATTTTTGGAATTCTTTTTGTAGTGATTACTGGCAAGAACTTTCTTGAAAGCTACTTCATCTAATGGATGGAACAATTCAATACAATCAAGATTAGAATCCATGAACTGTAATTTATGTCTCTTGACGAATTCTGTACCTTCTTTGGATAAACTTTCATCAAATTCACCGTTCAACAAATTCTGTGAAACTTCTTGAACAAAATCTTGGAACCTTTCATCATGGGACTTCTTTAACGGTATCTGCGCTGTAGGAATATTCATTAATTCCTCTATTTCAGCTTCAGTATCATTAACGTCAACATGAGGTTCTTCGATTTCAGGTTTTGGTTCTGATCCAACCAAAAAGTCAAGAATTTCTTTTTTCTTTGCTTTGCCGGTGTATTCTGTATCCAAGATGTTCTTGAAAAGAGCTAAGTTTATCAAATAGTTGTTTGAAGACTTGTAAGATTTATCGTCAGAATAATATTCATCATTGAACTCTTTAATTTCTTTTAAAGAATCAAAGACTTTCTTTAATTTGCTGAATGGATTTTTTTCTTACTCGTTCTCATTTAATTCAAATTAAAAATGACACTTTTTTAAACGATAAGGTTTTTATTCATAAGAATACTAAGGTTATTCCATTACCATGTTTTTGTTTTTCTTCATCCATTCGTTCAAGAATGTGTTGGAAATCTTCCACGAACTTTAAGAAATCATAATCTTTGTTCGGATATTTATTGCACAAATAGGAAATGTAATTCCATAAGCGTACACTGTTCATATCAGTAAGGGGAGTATCGCCATATACTTCTTTGAAATGACTTTGTAATTCATTTGGTGTGACAGTTATCTTGGTAACCCATGACCGAAAGAACTCCTCGAACTTGTCCAAGCTCATATAATTCAAATAAAAAATGACACTTTTTTAAACGATAACGTTTTGTAAACGATAAGGTTTTGTAAACGATAACGTTTTGTAAACGATAAGGTTTTTATTCGTTCATGTTTGGATTAAAATGTTTGGCAATCAAGAAAACTTCATCCTGAAGATCAGCAATGGCTTCAAGAATTGAATCAAGTTTCTCATTAATTTCTTTGAAAGAAACTTTTTGTTCATCTTCTGATTCCTCACCAGCTTTTGGAAGCAAGAAGAAGTATTTCTCAATGGCTTTGTCTATTTCTTCATGGAACTCCTTTAATGGCATGTCTGAGAAACAATGTCCCATAAAATTTTGATTATAGATCATTCGAAAAATTTCTGATTCGGGATATTTCAAACTATTCATCAATTTTTCTTTGACCATCAACAAGTAAGGTAGACTAACGATTACATCTTGATCTTGATTTTGTGAATCAAATAAGGTATCAACATCTTCAATGAACTTTTCTTTGGTAATACCATGTTGATCAAGGACTCGACGTTGGGTAAAGACATTGAATTCCAAATCCATTATTAAAAAATGACACTGTCAACCCATGTGGTCATTTCACTTTTTTTCATGAGTGAAGAGTTAACTGTTCTAAACTTTGAAGATGCTCAGTCGTTCAGAAAAGCTGCTTGGCAATATGCAAAAGAAAACAATGAAGCATTTGTCGATTATGCCATGAAGAACTTTCGTGACTTATTTGAAAGAAAAATTGGTGAAATCGTTGTTGATTGGTTCATTCAGAGACATATGATTGACTCAAACTAAAAAAGTTATTTTTATTAAATTAATTTTTTTATTCTTCTGGTTTAAAGTTTGTTAGAATTGCTAATTTCAATTCCTGATAGATGAGTTCAAGGAATTCATTATGAGCAAAGACTTCATTAGGAGAGGTTTCGCAATTGAATTGAATAAAGTACCTCAAAAGCTTAGTAAAGTAACTAAGATTGTTGCAATCACCATAAAGTTCATTGAATTTCTCCATTGCTTGGACTGGTGTGTAATTCTCCATTGGTTCTAATAAATTTGCGAACTCACGAAATCTTGTCTTGTCAGTGTTCATCATTAAAAATGTCACTTTTTATTTTTTCAATGGGCTACGACGAGGACATGTCTTATATAAAGAACTCAATGAACTTTCTCACGAATGCAATCATTGTTTTCTTTTGTGTTAACCTTTTCATTCTTCTATTATTCATGATGTTGTTCTTCTGTGAGTTTCACGGACAATTGAATCGTCAAACTAACATTCAATACTTAAGAACAGCAAATGATGCTCAAGACTTACTAAAAAACAATTGAATAAAAATTTAATGATTTATTCATTCTTTTTTTCTTTCCATGGCTTAGGAGTTGTCCATCCTGTTTGTTCCATGATTCCTTTTTCACGAAGGACACCTTTGATCTTATCCATAGAGTAGTACATGTCATCAATATAGCTTGATTGATTTCTACTCTCGGATTCCAATGTACGCAAAGACTCTGAGTGATCAGTGAGAATCTTATTCATCTGAAATTGATCTTTGTAGTAGTCAGCTTTAAGTTCTTTCATCTCTGTCTCAAGGTTAAATTGGAGTTGCTTTACTGTGTTCATCAACTCATTAATCTGTTTTTGGAGAGACTCTTCAATCGATGACATTAAAAGTGAAGTGGTCAGAGTGAACGGTTTTGACAGTCTATTTGATCTAATGGAACACAAACAAGACGCAAAAGAAGAAGAGTTTCGTGAGATGAAAGATGCCATTAAATATGCTCAACGGCATATTGAAGCATTTTGGGAATACTGCAACGAACATAGAAATGAAGATCATTCGGTCAGAATCTTCGATGTTATCATAAACTTCTACCGTAGACATATTGCTGCAGATTATGAAGCAGCGTTAGGAATAAAAAATTGAATAAAAATTTAATGATTTATTCATTCTTTTTTTCTTTCATGTTTGTACCGGTTCCACATTTGATCTGATCAAGAGAATTCATCATGTCATCAAGATAACTTACTGATTCTTCCAATTTACGCAAAGACCTTGCGTCAACTTTATGTTCTTTTATCTCTGTCGCAATGTCTAATTTGAGTTGCTTAACCAAATTCATAATCCCTTCAACAGATGACATTAAAAGTGAAGTGGTCAGACTGAACGGTTTTGACAGTCCATTTGATCTAATGGAAGGCGTTGACTTTATGGCGTTACCTAACAAACAAGGTGCAGAAGAAGTTGTTGTCGCTACCTTTTACGCTAGCTCTCACGTTGATGCATTTCGTGCTTACCAAGATGATCTTGAAAAACAAGGTCGTCAGCTCAGTCAAATCGAAAGGATGCTTGATTTCTTCCGTGGTAATCTTGCACAGAAGTACGAGAAAAAAGAATAAACAATTAATTTATTAATACTTAATTTTGCCACTTTTTATTTTGTCTAATGGAGTCAATGACACCTAAAGAGAGAGAAGAACTTGAAGAACTCAAAGATGCTCTAGTTTATTCTTATAAACATGTTGAAGCATATAAGGAATACCTTAAGGTTCTCAGAGACGAACACAATCCAACGATCAAGATCTATGATGCTCTCATTGACTTCTATCGTAGACGTCTTGCAGGTCATGAATAAAAAATTAATTTTAATCAATGTAAGTTTTTTACTCTGATCTTAGATTTCATCGGGGCATGATGAAAGAATGAAGTCCATAAGTTCTGACTTTGTTTTAACAAGAAGTATGGCGGACATGAGGAGTTCTCTTCTGTTGGAACCCATTGGAACACGACCTTTCCAATTGCGCATTGATCTCAATGCTGGGACTGTAAAGAACTCGAGAACGTAAAGTCTTTGGGACTTAGGGAGGAAGTCGTCTTGTTCCATCTCTGCTTGTAGTGTTCTTGTCGAAGCTGTTGACTTGATTTCGTCTTCTTCGATCGGATCGTAATCTTCTTCACCTTTCTTCATGGTCATACGTTCACGCTTGTAATCATTCCTGAGAGCATTGAGTCCTGCTTCAAGATCTTGAGGATTCTTTGTAGGTTTCCATAAAGGTTTCTCCTGTTGCATTTGTTGCATAAGCTGTGTTTGTTGTTGCATCATTTGCATCATCATTGTCATCATGTCTGGTGTCGGTGCTGCTTGAGCTGGTGTCGCTGAAACGTCTTGGGACATTTGGTCAAAGTTATGAAGGGTAAATTCATGAAGGGAAAATTCATGAAGGGTAAATTCATGAACGATAAATTCATGAAGGGGAAATTCATGAAGGGTAAATTCATGAAGGGTAAATTCATGAACCGTTAATTCATGAAGGGGAAATTCATGAAGGGCAAATTCACGAACAATTAATTCATGACCGATCTTCACCCAATTTGTCTGATCGAAATGAACGAAGCTGTTAGCCAGTACTTGCTTCAAGTATTTGGTACTAAGGGTCACCATCTTGCTAGGTTATCAAGACGCCAGATCACAAGACTTGAATCAACTGCAGGGGTAATTCTTAACTTCGACTTAACTCTTACAGATAGGAAAGATGTCATTGACTCCAAGCGTGATAGTCTTTGTGCGTTCTTACGCAAACATCCATGGGTTGATATAGATTGTCAATCACCTTACGAAGATCTTGTTGAAGCATTCACGATTTACAGACAACTCCTTGACAGACCTGAGCAGAACATTCTGGTCGAACGTGATGGCACATTAAACCCAACAGACCAGCAACTCCAGAGAGAAGAAGCTTAAGAGTAAACACATTCATTTACAAACGTCACTTTTTTGAATTTTTTTTCATGAGCGTTCACGTGAAGATCAATGATGACAAAACGACTCCATGGGAAGATATCATTGACGACATAGAGAACGACCTTGATGAAAACATGATGGGAGCAAAAACATCAGTTCAGATCAAACTTGGTGAAGTTCAAGAAAAGATCTCTAAGACTGAAGCAAAATTAAAAGCTCTTACAGAGGTTGACGTTTATTACAGAAGTTTGGAGAGAACATTAAGCAAACTTGAACGACAAAGTCAAAGTCTTATCATTGTTCTTCAGAAACTCAATCTTATGCGACAATCATACAATGATTACATACACGTTAGAGACTTACCTTCATATTCTACTCCAGAGATAGATTTTTCAGATATTACCCCAATCCTTGCTGACACAACACTTACGATAGCAGGGATGCTTCCTACATACCCAGAGTATGATAACTTACCTCAGCTCTTCGAATATCTCAAGAAGAAGTTCATGATCTTACTTTGTGAGACCATGAAAGGTAGACAAAACACCAGAACAGAACGAGAACAAAGCTTATTAATTGACTTATTATATAATACTAAAGATATAAAGGAGTTTTTATTCTAACTTAGGTATTTTTGGGAAGAACTTATCTGGATCATATTTGTCATCCACAGGTCTTGGTATCAAAAGTCTCTCTGGTTCTTGGACTTCAGGTATAGGATATGTTTCCGATGTTTCCGATGTTTGCTTTGGTTTGTTTTGTTTGTTTGGCTTCTTTGGTTTGATTGGTTCAATCAGATCTTGAAGTTTTCTTGGTGCCTTTCTGGGTCTGAAATGTTCTCCATCTTTATCAGTAATAGTTGTGAACCAACCATTACCGTCAAAGTTGAATATCTTCTCAAATGAAGTTCCTTCATCAACTATTATCTTCTTGATCTTTCTCTTCTCCATTAGTGGAAAAAGTAACATTTCTAATTTGAATAAACAAATTCAATTATAAAAAATTTTATCGTTGATTAAAAACAATGAACCAAAAAACTGAATTAATTTATAATCTTGCTTTAGATTATGTTAATAAGAATGCTGAAGATCCAAGTTATTACCCAGAATTAGAATTCAATTTCTTCAAGAACAATTCAGCATTGTATATCATGAGTCCAACAGATAGGAGTTTCTCAGCAATTGTTGAATTTCATCCAGAATATAATGTCTTTTCATGCGCTTTCTATGGTAATGACAAAGAAATTTGGTCACCACCATATGATCAAATAATTCAATCAGAAAATCCAAATGATATTATTATCTCACTTGCACGAGGATTTATGCTTTATGACCAACTTAAAAATATCGAAGGTAAACTATTAAAAACTTAAATTTCACATCATTTTTTGATCCTAATGTCGTTCCAGCAAATTCTGTTAACGCTACCCTTGAATATGAAATCAGTTTTCCACCATGTGGATATTGGCACACGTATGATATTATTGTGATCTCAAAATCAATTGAGAGTTTTAAAAAACCACGTGATGTTACTTTTCTTTACATACTTGATAAAAAGACAAACCATGTCTTTAAAATATCTGATACAACAATATTTGGAAAAGCAATAATGAACTTGTATTCCTTAGAAGATGAATTATTGAAATATAAGAGTTGTATTTCATATGGTTTTAATTTGGATCAATATTTTGCAAAAGAAACAGATAAAAATAAAGCAATTTTACCAAATTTCTCTGATGAACCACATTACGTTTTAAGATATTTGTATGATGAAGCTAAAGAAATAGATAAAGAACATGAAGGGGAAAAAAATTATAAAAAATTTCCACAACCTGTTCCAGAAGGTCTTCTAGAAAAAGGATTTTATTTACTTCTTGAACTTGAATGGGATAATTTAGATGACCAAATTAATAAAATGAATGATATAATTAAAGAGTGGAAAAATTTATCAGAGTTTCTTTAAAATTTCTATGTTTTTAATTAGTATTTAAAGAATGCAAAGTATTTATTTTCCAATTATGAATAAAACGCGTGCTAAGTTACCACCTGAATTTATTTCAGCAAAATATAAGCAAATCAGAGTATTAGATGTTAAATTTTTTGAACGAAAAAATAGATTTATTTTGAATAATGAAACTGAACTTCTGACTGAAAATCAAGAATATGATACACCACAAAATCAGATTGTTTTCTACTCAAATATGATGGAAAATAGAAATGATAACTTTGTATGTTTTGCAAATTCTGAAAATCTTGTTAATCAACAATTAGTTATTCCAATCAATCATCCAATTGAATTCTTAGATTTAAATTTCCAAACTGTTGATGGTGAAGACTTGACTAGTAAAATGATAACTCGAAAATTAAAGTCTGAAATCGAGAGAAAGTTTTTTGAAAAAAACAATGAAACAGGACAAGAAAAAATCAAAACAAAGAAAGTTTCTGAAGAAACTGGTGAGATAAGTTTATTTGATGAAAATGATTATAGTTTAAAAGTTGAACTTGATGATGCAACGAATAATGTAATAAGCCTTCAGATATTTCCTGATAAAACTAACTTAAATGAAAAATTTACTCTTAATAAGGAAAATCCTGATATTGGTTTCCCATATTCATATTGGACCGAAATCTTCTATTATTTATTATCCAAAAAAGCACGAGTTCATACAAGTGTTGATGAAACAAAACATTATTTTACATTTGATATGACTCCACAAGTGCCAAGGAAAATTTTCAAAAACAAAAATAAATTTTATGTTATTTTACAATTAGAATATTCAAATTAAATAAAATCTTTCCAATGAAATCTTATATTCATCAACAATTAAATTATAGATGTCATTATAAGTTAAATTCAAATCATTAACGACACCATTTTTATTAACTTTAATTGCTGAAATTTCTTTTATTGGATTTATTTTTGTTGCTAATGCTCCACAGCAATTGACTTCTTCGTCTAAGAAATACTGTATCTTAATTTTATCATCTGAAACCCCGCACAAAGTACTTATTACATGAATTAAACTATCATGAGGTAAAATTATTTTTCCTGAATCATCTATTAAATTCATTATATTACCACTATTGCTAATTAACATGTCACGATAAATATGCATAAGTTCTGTTGTAATTTTATCATCAGTATCAACTGGTTCATAGACTTTCGGTGGTCCATAAACAACTTGAATTCCATCATCGGATGGTGTAGCTTCTGTTACAATTTCTCTTGTACTAAATTCTGAAGGTTTTGGTTTCGGTTCTGTATCACGTGAATTTACATTAACTTGAACATTCTGTAATATTTTACTTTTGTCCTGGTTAACACTGTATCCAAATGTTACTTCTCCTTTTGCACTCGTTGTTGGTCTATGCCTCATCTTTTTATTTGATTGTGATTAAAAAAATAGAATTATTAAATCATTTAATTAAGTTTTTAACGTCCGTCCCAATAAGCTTGTTCATGTATATTTGATGGGGCAGCTGGTTCATCGACTTTCTTCTCCGCGCAGTTCATGAAGGATGTTGTTGAAGATTACCCTTGTTCGTTCACGAATTCTTTTCTGAGCTTGGTAAACGATCGTGTTTGGTTCTGAATGTGGTAATATACGATGCCAATTTTGAGTCTCCCATTCTGCGCGAAGGAAAGTATCGTGGACAATGTACAATTTGACATCATGATCATCAACATGAGAAGTAGTTCTCTCCAGAACACCTTCGTAAAGTTCATGTGTATCTCTTTTGTGAAAATATACAAATGAACCATCTTTTGGAACTCTGCATTCTGCACGGTATTTTGTCATTCCTTTCCCCTTTCCATTCTTCTTCGTCTTTCTGTATTTCCTGAAGATCTTCTTGCAATCCTTCTCACACTTCTCCTGTATCTTGTCATTCTTGCTGAAAACAATTACCATTTGAACTGCGTAGATGAAATCTTGTCTGAGTCTCTGAAGTACAGCTGGACGAAATGTTTCAATGAGCTCTCTTGGAAAGATCGTAAAAACACGTTCAACCCATCCATCTGCATCATGTTCCATAAGAAACTTCACTGAATCCTTGAATGAGTCTGGATCAAATGTACTTGGTGCTCTTCCTTTCTTTGTCTGAAACTTGTTCTTTGCATTGTCTCTCAACTCGTTTATTGCTTCTTCAAACATCCATCCAATGTTAATGTCAACCAACTTTTGAACACCTGGGCAATTGATGTCGTCTGTGATAAAGTTAGTATACCTAAGTCGTGTACTGTGGCACTGCGCGCCTCCGTACACCACTTAGCGGTTTTGACACTTTACGAAACCGTTAACGTATATTTTACAACACAAACGACAACACTAACTTAACCTTAAATATATACAAAGCCACCAACCACTTCACCTCACTAATGTTTTCACAAACGACTTCACTTGTAATGCATGAAAATTCGGTTCAATTCATTTTTGACACTTTACATATATCATATTGCAAAAAAGTTTTTAAAATATGATGTATGAATAAGAGTATGATTGGTATAGATTTGGGTTGTATAAATGTGATTGAACAATTGTTAATGGAAAGTTCAAAAACTTGGGTGCAATCAGAACTGATTGCACCCAAGTTTTTGAACTTTGTATAAGGAATTGTTGGCTATGATGTACTGATCATGAATCAGTACATCATAGCCAACAATTCCTTCCCAAACAACCCGAAATTTGTCTGATTCCACACTAATTTTATTAATTTATCTAAACTTTTATCCTCGTCTACAATTTAATCATCAATAATTATCTCTTGTTCTATTTCACTATTATATATATATATATATTTATATGATTTGATTTAAAAAAAATAAATAAATAAATTAATAAATCATTTACTCAAATATATCAAAAGTTTTATTTTTATATATAAAGATAACTACTTTTAAAAAAAATACCCTATATATTTTTGCCATGTAAACTATTTTTGCCATGTAAACTTGTCACTTTTGTCAGAAGTGAAGTGAACCGAATTTTCATGCACAACAACAAACGACTTCACTAATGTAAAAATAAACGTTCTCACTTACAAAAGTATTGCAACTCCTCCCATTGCTGTGCTTCATATAACAGCTCATAATCTTCTGACTCACGTTCTTCTTCATATAGGTCAAAGTCACTGTCATAGTTTATACCTGTAAGTTTTGACAAAGCTAATGAAACACGCTTACCGTTTGTATCGTATGCTTGTATAAACTTTCCATTCTTCATTCCTTCATAAACGCTCAAACTAACTTTACCCTTTCTCCCTCGTATCTGATAGAATGTATTTTCACGAGGAACGAAGAACAAATTCTTGAACTCATGACCGTTGTAGTTTGTTATCTCAATAGTTTTCGTCATTTATATAAAAATAAAATAAAAAATAAACTTAAAAATTAATGATATCACCACCCTCACACGTATGAAAACATAGCACAAAAATAGATTTAGGTGAAGTGGTGAGATCTCACCTGTTTTTTCACCCTGTTGAATTCATTGCTTTATAACTCTCTTCCTTGGTTTCTTTTTAGTTGCTTTCTTCACGTCTGTCTCCAACTTGACTGTCTTTCTTCTTCGGCCGTAATGATACCAGTTACTTCCACCAGTCAATGGGTCAAATGGTCTTTCGTAATGGTTTCCATACATTCCATAGGGACCATACGGAAGAACTACTAGTGGAGAAGAAACATTTTCTTTAGTTCCATCGACTCTATTTAAATGCATTGTTTCACCTTTCATCTGGTCATTAAAGTCTTTTGCGTGTTTTGCAAACTCATCGTCTTTTCCTAAAGCATTTTCTGACTCAGTCGCAACCAAATTGGATGCTTTATTTATGAGCCCCATTTTATTTAATCTTAACTTCTTTGCAACCCAGCCTCCAATCTTTCCTTTATTTGCGTCTAATGTCTTTGAAACCCTTCCTCCACTCATTTTATTTACTGCGTCATAAGCTCCAAGTGCTTTTGCTCCAAATGCTAATGCTTTTGTTCCCATTGCGCCTAAAGCTGCCCAAACTACCATTTACCCCATATTAAAATCATCTCTCTTCAATATTATCTCATAAAAGTTCTCGTTACTGGAGAAAGTCAATGAAACATAAGCGTTCTCACGGGCTTCGCCCTCACCGCTTTGCGGTCTATCTAACTTATTTCTTATATCATCTATACGCTTCAAAATGTCTGAACAATTGCTAACATCTTCTACAACAGTTATTTCATCATGAATGACCTTCAAGAACAAGCTCATTTAATATGCTATTAAAATCATCTCAATAATGAGTCCATCCTTTCCGTCTTTGGGTAGCACAACATCTTTCATTGAAGAAGGTTCGACAAGTCTTATGTTAAACTTACTGACAAAGTTTGTTATACTATAATGCTTTGGCGGCGAATACATGTAGTTTGAAAGACATAATATAGATTCTTCAGCAAATTCACTTATACTGGATTTTATAACAATGTTCTCACGAGACCAAATACCACCAATTGACAATCTTGTAAGCAATCCTGCTGAACCTTCTACTGTAAACGTCGATGGTAACATTCCACGAAGGTCATCTATTGACATCGTTGAGTCACTGTATTTAAATATTTTCTTAAAGCAATCGTCATTATCTAACCATGCAATAGCTTTGAAGTTTTCATTCGAATATACATCTGCTTCATTAAATGTAAAACCTGACTTCTTTGCAGAGATGACTTTAAAATCTATTGAGTTTGTTTCAAAATTATATGCTATGGTAACTTCTGAAGGTAATGGATGTCCTTCCGCAGTCAGTTGTTCTCTCACTACCGTTTGAAGCTTTGTATTAAAAACTTTCATGTCATCTCCTGTATCTAAGTTCACATACACAGCAACAGGGAAACTATCTTGCTTCTTTGTTTCATCATTATATCTCAAAACATTAAAGTTCTTCAATAATATTGTTCTTCCTGCTGGAATACTTCGAACCTGTCTGATTTCAATAGCTTTCTCACCTCCTACATACTCTACCCAGTGTCTTGGATATTCATAAGTATACTGACTTTCTTGAATTTTGGTTGGTTTCATCATAACGTGTTCATAGTATATCTTTATACTCTTGTCAGTTAGACTCGGTGCTATGTTCTGAATATTTCTGACTTGCATTTTTAATGGAGATAAAATGAAGCATTTAATACATGACGTAGATGAAGACATGAATGAAACTACAGACAAACTTAACTCTTCTCTTATTCTTCCTTTCAGCAAAGATTATGAGTTCTGTTCAAATGGTGTGTATTTCTATTGTGGAAAGATGGGTTCAGGTAAGACATTTAACCTCATTCGTCATATACTCATAACAGAACGTTTAGGAAATGACTCATATTATGACCAAATCATTATATCAGCAACTTCAGACTCTATGGACTCAACAGCGAAAACATTTATGTCAAAAGTTCAAGCCTCTGTCGTTAAAGTTCCAGACAGTGAACTCATTGAATTTCTTCAACGTTACATTCGACGTAAGAGGAAATATTATGCCATCGTTGAATTTATACAGTCAGGATGCAAAAGACTTCTGAGGAGATGGAAAGAATTATTGACAAACACCACTTACGTCAATACTCAGGAGTTTACGATATGAAACGACTTACAAACTACATTCTATCAAAACTTTCAAAATACCCCTTCAAAAAGTATCCTTCAAACACTCTGCTCGTTTGTGACGACTTCGCCGGAAAAGGTTTAGTGTCAAAACCAGACTCACCATTAGCTAACATCATAACTAAAGTCAGACATTACCATTTAACTGTAGCAATACTTATGCAAACATGGAGGTTTTTAGCTTTAAACATAAAACGTCTCATAACTGACTTCGTTATCTTTCAAGGTTTCTCACGCTATGACATTGAACTCATTTGGAAACAGTCAGGTATAACATTACCTTTTGAAGAAATTTGGGAAGCATATAAGTCTCTCATCTCTCCTCGTTCATACCTTGAGATTCATATCATGACTAATACCATTAAAGTCAAAAATATTCCATGGGAACGACCAACATTGTTTTAAAGTTTAACCTTCAATTGACTGATGGTAAACAAATTCCATGCATCTCTGTCGCCATTTCTGTTAATATTTTTGCTGTCATTCATATCATCCACTTCCCCATCCGTTAGCTTTTGAGGATATGTGTTAGAATAGCTGTTCTTAAATGAAGGCTTCTCTCCCTTGAGAGCATAAACTCTATAACTTTCTGCATACTTTATGTTTGAACCTCCTGAGCCATCATTGACATAAATTTTTATAGGCTTCCACCCTTTGTTCATATTCCTGCTTCTTCCCTTTGCTCTTTTGTTCAGTAGTTCTACATCTTTATACACAGCTCCTGTCTCAGTGAATTCAACAATATTTTCATTCGTTAGCTTTACATTCAAACCCTTGTCGAGTATATTATTCATTTCATACATATAAAAGGTTTTTATTCTATATGAAATGAGAAGCAAATCCATCTTAGCTGGTGCCGTTAATGTTCCAATTGAACCAACATCAAATGTTGACTCACGAACGACAAACAATATTGTCATAAAGAACTATAGTTCGGAGTGTTTGAAAGAAAAAGAACCAGATCTTAAGTCGGTGAATTTAAACACAGCTTCAAACGCTAACGCTACATCAGATGTTAAGTTAGAGTATCCACCACTGGACCAAGTTCTTTCAAGAGAATCCAACGACAACCCTTACACAAATGTTCAAACAAATCCTTCAGATAACGTAGACCATTACCTTCTTCAGTTATACCAAACAATTTTACTCAAAGACGATAAGAAGCTTTTGACAAATCTTATAAGTAAGAACCAAATAATTCTAACAAAGGAGGACCTTGAAAATGTTATCTCACGAATAACAGGGAAACAAAGTGTCATTGACTATCTCGACCCTGAAATCGAATGCTGTGGTCAAACTCCACTATTCATGAAAATAGGTAACATCCGCATCATTGAAACACCAGGAACTACAGGAGTTGAGTTTAAGTATAAATATTCGAACGAGTATACAAAACTATCTACTTACTATAAATTATGTCTTAAATATGTTTTAGTAAATTAAAGCAGTCAGGAGGGCTCTTTGAGCCCATCTTGGCGCTTTGCGCCGTCAGTCAAAAAATTTCAAGTTAGCAATTTGTAATATCTGTCCAAAACTTCTTCAACAGTATCGAACTCATCTTCATAATGCAAACCTAATCTTATTGACTTGGTGCAGTTTTCACTAACACAATATTTTTCTGTTCTCTTGACTGACATAACTAACTCATTTGTTTCATCAAACAGCAACAACCAAAGTTCATGACCTAATACATAACATTCATACTTTATATTTTTAGCTCTGAGTTCTCTTGTAAGCTGTTGCATTTAATATTTTCTAAAAAGTCAACTTCAACAGTCATTCGCACTGGTGCCTTCAGTTCTACAGGCTCTCCTTGAAAGTCAACAAGTCTGAATTGCATGTCTTTCAAATTATGAGGACTAATGCGAACTCATTTACCTAAATGAGTTGCTATGACAGGAACGTTTGGAATGAACATTGAATTGACTGCATAACAGAAAGACTTATATTCTACTGAACCTTTACTATTAACTCCTGAAATACCTGTGACATTAGCTATTTTTGACTTAATGTACAAACAATTACCATAACATACGTATGGAACAGATTTCATCTCAATCGTTTTGTCAACACTTTTCAAAGGAAATGTCATATGGTATGCACCCAAAAGAAGTTGTACTCTATGACTCATTCTTGGTATCTTAAACTCTTTCTCGCTGCTGAACTTCAATGTTCCCTCAGAAGAGAGTTCGACATCTATGTTGTCAATAGTGTTTCGTACCGAAATGGCTCACAAAAAAGTGACAGAAAACCTTAAATTGCGCGGCAATTTTAATTAAAAAAATAAACATTAATTTTTGTGATTGATATTATGCATTTTATTTATATTATATAAGATTTAAATTTAGGGGAAAAATTGGAAAAAAAATAAGATTGGAAGTCTTTAGGTAAGAAGGAAAGGGCAAGAGATATATAGTGTACCTATATACCTCTTGCCCTTTCATTCTAAGTAGAAATGGGAGAAACTTTGTCCGCATCATAAGTTATGCGGACAAAGTTTCTCCGATTTCTAATGGGAATTGCAGGCTATGAGGCACTGATATATAATCAGTACCTCATAGCCTACAATTCCCCTTATTAGACTTCCAAACTTTGAGTTAATGTCAAGACATTAATTCAAAGTTTGGAAAACTTCTCGTAAGAATCAATCGTCAAAAACCTCGATTGCAGTTATATTCATTGTGTTAAATTTGATTTATTTTGAAATTTTTATAAATTAAATTTTATATAACATAAAGCGTTATGAATTAGTATTTCCATATGAATTTTATCTCGAAAATAGTAATTCTGTCCAGTTATATTTCGGTTAATTTTGGAAATTTCTAGGAATACTTTAAGATAGTATGATTATATATAACTCTGCCTTCATGATTTATTTTAGCTTTCGCGCAAATATCAGTTAACTTAACTCCATTATTTGATTTTGTGATGGCTTCACAAAGCCAATCAATATCAATCTCTTCTGGAGAATGTCTTCTCATCTAGAATATTTTCAATACTTTACATACAAACATTTTTATTTCTAAAAAACTTTTTAATTTTTTCTAGGATATATGAATGAAAATAGTTAGAACAAGATTTTGAAGCTCAAAACATTAAAAATTATTAAAGATTTGTATAATATGATTAAAAATGGGAAATAATATGAGGCAATATAAAGGAATATGAATATTAAATAAATATATCTAAATAGAAAGAATCAGAAAAATCAAATTATTGGCGCCAAAAATGTCACCTTTTTTGTGAGCCATTTCGGTATGAGACATATGTTGTCAATAGTTTCTTCATTTATGAGAGTATCTATGACTCCAGCAATTTTATCTATTCTATACCCAGCTCTATTAGGAAATGTTATAACACTTCTTTTGTCATCTATTTCAATCTCTATGAAATCTGTTTCATCTGTTATGACAAAAGTTGCGATAGTATTGAAGTCAACAACTCTGAAAGCAAGCGCTTCATTCTGAAGACCTAAGTTTGTTTGTAGCTTTACTGTCCCGTATTCGTTTGGGTCTGTACTTTGCAAATAGAACAACATTTTATTCTCATTAAAATATGACTATTGCTGCATATGCGTATGAAACAAATGAAGCAAGAAGAGCACATGAACTAGTAAACGAAAACTCAACTTTAACCATTGAAGGCAATGATTTAGTCATTGACGATGGAAAAACTAAAAAAGTCATTGATTTCGATACTTTTAACACTTATGACCCATTCATTACAACAAGCAAGGTTCCCATCATAAATGATGGAACGGTGCAATATATAAATTCTACAGTAGATGCCTCATTAGTGAAAGTATTAAATGTTCTCATTGAATTGTTAAAGAGCTTTCGATTTGACGACAACATTAAATGCCTAAAGAATTTAGTCATGAATGAGAAACAAATTCTCGGCGTTGCTGGTAGCAGTAATGATGTACACCTTATGACATTAGAATATTATAACGAACATAAAGATGAACTGAAAGGAGAGAAGGGTGACACCGGACCTCAAGGACCACAAGGAATACAAGGAATACAAGGAATACAAGGACCTCAAGGCGAAAACGGTTTGAATGGTGAAGATGGAAAGGATGGAAAAACTGCTAAATCATGGATATGGAACCTTATAAATACTGTTTAACAGCTGCTTCATATGGAGTTCTTCAAATACCAAATCGGAAAGATATGGGCAGTACTTGGTGAAGAAGTTTTAGATGACGTTAAAAATGCTTTGAACTTCATTTCAAATGGTTCGGATACTATTAAAACTTTATCTGGTTGGATGCAAGAAACAAGGAGTCAAATAGATACTGTAAGACGTATAGCAAACAATGCACGTACGGGATTGGATACTTTACGAGAAGCACAAAATACACTAAAGGAAGCAAATGATATTCTTGGCTCAGTATCAGACATGCATGAAGATTGGCTTAAAGGTATTGACAAATCTTTAAAAAATCACAGTCAGTCTATTGCTGACTACAAGAAGAGTATAGATTTTTTACATAGTGCTATGGACGTACATGATGGAAGCATAAGGAACTTACTTAATGCTAACAATAACTTACCAGGAACTATTAAAGCATTTATAAAGTCCTTTGTAAAACCTGGTGCTCTAACATTTAGGTCTTTGAGAGCAAGAGCATTGAAGTCAAGAGATGCAGAAACTCCAACAGAACCTACAGAAGGAACTGAAACAACAGAAACTCCAGAAGAACCACCAAAACCAACAGCTAATGAAATATTGTTCGAATATTTTCCAAGGTACTCTGTTCTCATTGCATACATTCAAGAAATACTTAAGAAAGCAGACTTGACTTTAGGAGATGATGAAAGTTCTGTATATCTTTCGTTCCAGTTTCAAATAGCAGAACTTTTGAGACAGATATGCTTAATGTATGACAACATCTCTGATTTCACAAGATATGATGACGACCATGACCCCGAACACGGTGAAGAAGAAGTTTTACAAACATCCATTAAGACAGGAAAGGTTTTAACACAAAGTCTCATTATTGACACTAAAGATGGCGAAGTGGACGTTCTTCAAGAGCTGAAGAAAAATACTTCTTCGGGAGGTGGTGGTAGGCATGAACTTGAAATAAATGAGATAGAAGAGAAATTAGCCGAAAAAGCAGATAAAAACCATGTTCATTATATAAGTTCAGACGAACAGATTATAACGGACTACCATGGATATTTAACACAGGATGAACAAATAAGCACTGAAGATGTTAATGAAAGAAGATATAAATTCATTCGTGCTAAAGGTTATGATATACGCTGTACTGTACAGTATGACACAGGTAAAGCACCAGAAGCATTTGGTTATAACGATGAAATTTATGCCTCTACTTTCTCTGTTAACGGTGTATTAGTTGAACCAAGATTTACATTGAGAGTTAAGACAAAAATAACCGTTGAAGATGCTATTAAAAGTAAAGCTGACAAAGATGAACTTGACGCAACGAACAAAGTTTTGAAATCTCATAAACACAATATCTCCGATATAAATGAACTTCAAGCTACATTAAATAGTAAAGCTGACAAGAGTATATAAGAATTTCCGAAAAAGTGACAGTCAAAAAAGTGACACTTTCAATAGGGAGTAACACTTAAAAAGTGACAATTTAAAATTCATGATCAGTACATCATAGCCAACAATTCCTTATATAAAGTTCAAAAACTTGGGTGCAATCAGAACTGATTGCACCCAAGTTTTTGAACTTTCTTGAGGGAATTAAAGGGTGAGAGATTTATAGTCTATCTATATATCTCCCACACTCTAATTCCCTCCCTGACAGCGGGAAACTTTGTCTGAATGTTAAACTATTCAGACAAAGTTTCCCACTGTTTGCGAAGGAATTGTTGCTATGATGTACTGATTCATGAATCAGTACATCATAGCCAACAATTCCTTATATAAAGTTCAAAAACTTGGGTGCAATCAGAACTGATTGCACCCAAGTTTTTTGAACTTTCTTGAGGGAATGGAAGAGTAAGAGGTATACATTATGAATATATACCTCTTACCCTTCCATTCCCTCTCTGACAGCGGGAAACTTTGTCTGAATGTTAAACTATTCAGACAAAGTTTCCCGCTGTCAGCGAAAGAATTGTTCCATCTGGTGCATAGAGTGTGAATCTATGCCCCCAAATGGAGCAAGTCCCTCGCGAAATTGCCCAAACTTGCGTCGCATTTCAAAGATTGCGACCCAAATTTTGGCGATGTCTAGTAGAGATGGAGTATTTTGAGTCACTGACCTATATGCAGTGGCTCAAAGGGCTCCATCTCTACTTTGAAGCAAGGAAACTTTCCTCGAATTTTGATAATTTGAAGAAAGTTTCAAGCAATTAACAAAGGATTACTCGCTATGAGGTAAAAATTCTAGATTTTCACTCATAGCGAGAGCTTCCCTTTCATTGCTTGAAAACTTTCCCCAGCTTCAAAATGGGGAAAGGGCTGTAAGTCGACTCCGATACCAGCAGGTACCAGAGTATTTAAAAGAGAAGCCCTCGTACGAGTTTCTATGAAGACCTTCTCATTCAAGAAGATCTTAATAGAAAATCGTACGAGGGCATTGGAAACTCGCGTCTGGTACATGTTGGACCAGAGTGTTTGAGATTGAAGACTCTGGTACTAACATGTACCAGAATTTATGATGAATTTAAGATGGACCATTATAAAATGGTAGCGGTTTGTTTCAAAAAAATTTAGATGAGATTTGCATAGATATAGATTATATGATTTATACATATGAAAAATAATATATAAAAATATAATTTTGAGATAATTATGTAAATAATATTTTAAATATTTGAATTTGAGGTATAATTTTATAGTAAAATATATTATAAAGAGTATTTATATAAATATTGTAAAATAATATAAGTAATAAAAATTGAGACCCCCTCCCTGTTTTTGATGTTTTGTCACTTTTTCGGTAATTCTTATTGTTTCCTTGACGCAACGAACAAAGTTTTGAAATCTCATAAACACAATATCTCCGATATAAATGAACTTCAAGCTACATTAAATAGTAAAGCTGACAAGAACCATACACATGAATCCTTCACTACTGTTAGAGCAGACGACATAATATTGAACTATACTCTTGGTTCAAGTGCACCTTTAGAGAATCCAAGTACAAGCGTAAAAGATACACTAAACTCCTTAAATAACAAATGTATGAACATTGAAGGTCATGTCAGAAACTTTGAAACACATGAACTACCAACAATGTTAGATAAGAAAGCAGACAAAAATCATACACATAACTCCTTCTCAACTGTTGCTATAGAAAGTATTGAAGGAACGGTTGGCGGAACTGGTGGGGAGGGCGGAGTCACGTCGCACGCGGCTGCATTATATTATAAACCTCCTAACTTTCCACAAGGTTTAACATCGAATGAAAACATAACAACGAAGAAAGAAATTAGCTGTAAAAATGTTTATGTCATGGACGATGAAAATAATGTTAAATTCACTGCTCAAGATTTATATGATAATAAAGCTGACAAGAACCATACACATGAATCCTTCACTACTGTTAGAGCAGACGACATAATATTGAACTATACCCTTGGTTCAAGTGCACCATTAGAAAATCCAAGTACAAGCGTAAAAGATACTCTTAACAATTTAGATAACAGTTGCAGGAATATCGAAGATCATGCCAGAAACTTTGAAGCATATGAACTACCAACAATGTTAGATAAGAAAGCAGACAAAACAGAGCTTCAAACATTAAAGACAGAAATTCTTCAAACATTATATCATGTTGGTTCTATTTATACGTCAATGAACTCAACAAATCCAGAAACAGTTCTGGGTTTTGGTACGTGGAAGCAGATTGTAGATAAATTCTTATACTGTGCTAGATATTCAAAGCAAACAGGAGGTTCGAAGAAAATTAAAGAAGCAAACCTTCCACCGCACACTCATACAGGAACTACAACACAACAGGTAATCATTCACATTCAATAACAAAAAGAGGTTTACAAATCTTGCAGCAGGTTCGGATAGACAGGGAATGAATAGATATGATATTTCAAGTGACCCAGTAGATTTCAAGCACAGGTATTTTCTGTGGAACCACAGGTAATCATTCACACACTTTCACAACAAATCCAACAGGCTCGGTGCAGATTATATGCCACCATTTGTGACTGTATCGCATGGTACCGCGTTCAATGAACGCGCTGAGCCTAGAATAAAATCTTTAACTTTACATAAATGAGCTTGAAAGAAGTATTCGAACAACATCCATGGAGGTCATTTAAGAAGTTCAATGAGCAGCAAAAAGTTGGGGATTTACTAACAGAGCTGAAGTGAAAAAAGTTCTTTGACAAAAATGTTGTACATCAAACAAAAATAAACCCTTACGACGTTATATACGAAAACATAAAAACGTTTGACAGAAAAGTGACAACTTACGTGTCAAAAATATAAAAAGTGATATTTTATTCATCATTATCTTCTTCATAATTTATTTCATATTCTTCGTCTTACCAACAAAAGATGGGAATGTGAACAATTGCGGGCAATTTTAGCCATTTTGGCTTGGAACTAGAGCCGCGAGGTACATGGATAGTATCAGTACCTCACAGGCTCTAGTTCTCTATATGGCGCCGAGAAATTTTGGTGAAATGTGGTCGCATTTCACCAAAATTTTTTCGGCGCCATAGGATGAATTGAGGGTGAGAGATATTATTTCATACAATACTACTCTCACCCTCCAATTCCCAGCAAAATGGCTAAAAATTGCCGCAATGTGAACAATTGCGGGCAATTTTTAGCCATTTTGGCTTGAACTAGAGCTTGCGAGGAACATGGATAGTATCAGTACCTCACAGGCTCTAGTTCTCTATATGGCGCCGAGAAATTTTGGTGAAATGTGGTCGCATTTCACCAAAATTTTTTCGGCGCCATAGGATGAATTGGAGGGTGAGAGATATTATTTCATACAATACTACTCTCACCCTCCAATTCCCAGCCAAAATGGCTAAAAATTGCCCGCAATGTGAACAATTGCGGGCAATTTTTAGCCATTTTGGCTTGGAACTAGAGCCTGCGAGGTACATGGATAGTATCAGTACCTCACAGGCTCTAGTTCTCTATATGGCGCCGAGAAATTTTGGTGAAATGTGGTCGCATTTCACCAAAATTTTTTCGGCGCCATAGGATGAATTGGAGGGTGAGAGATATTATTTCATACAATACTACTCTCACCCTCCAATTCCCAGCCAAAATGGCTAAAAATTGCCCGCAATGTGAACAATTGCGGGCAATTTTTAGCCATTTTGGCTTGGAACTAGAGCCTGCGAGGTACATGGATAGTATCAGTACCTCACAGGCTCTAGTTCTCTATATGGCGCCGAGAAATTTTGGTGAAATGTGGTCGCATTTCACCAAAATTTTTTCGGCGCCATAGGATGAATTGGAGGGTGAGAGATATTATTTCATACAATACTACTCTCACCCTCCAATTCCCAGCCAAAATGGCTAAAAATTGCCCGCAATGTGAACAATTGCGGGCAATTTTTAGCCATTTTGGCTTGGAACTAGAGCCTGCGAGGTACATGGATAGTATCAGTACCTCACAGGCTCTAGTTCTCTATATGGCGCCGAGAAATTTTGGTGAAATGTGGTCGCATTTCACCAAAATTTTTTTCGGCGCCATAGGATGAATTGGAGGGTGAGAGATATTATTTCATACAATACTACTCTCACCCTCCAATTCCCAGCCAAAATGGCTAAAAATTGCCCGCAATGTGAACAATTGCGGGCAATTTTTAGCCATTTTGGCTTGGAACTAGAGCCTGCGAGGTACATGGATAGTATCAGTACCTCACAGGCTCTAGTTCTCTATATGGCGCCGAGAAATTTTGGTGAAATGTGGTCGCATTTCACCAAAATTTTTTCGGCGCCATAGGATGAATTGGAGGGTGAGAGATATTATTTCATACAATACTACTCTCACCCTCAATTTTAATTACTTAAACTCATTCTATTTTTTTGACATGTAAATGTCACTTTTACTGAGATCTGACACAATGTCAGATCTCTTTTTTTCGTATATAAGACGACTACTTTTTACCAATTTACTCCAACACTCCTGACGCATACCAATTTGACACTCTCATTCAAAGCAGAAAAGGAGGACATAAACCATTCCTCAGCTTCATTAATGTTAACACTCGCAAAGCTTTTGCGTATATAATGAAAAATAAAGGAACTCGTGAAGTGTTAAGAGTTTTACAAAAGTTTGTAGCAGAACATAGCCCAAGTACTTTAACATCAGACCAAGACAGTGCATACCTCAGCAATGAAATCACAGAATTTCTCATTAAGCATAACATAACTCACTACACTACTGAAGACCATAACCATAACATACTCGGCATCATTAACCGCTTCATAAGAACGCTCAGAGATTTAAACCAAGAGCGAGACTTTACCGAAGAAACAATGAAACACTTTCTCGAAGTATATAATTCCTCAACACATTCTACAACAGGACATACACCAAATTCAATGACACAACAACAAGAAGAAAAGTATATACAAAAGAAACGAAGCCAAACACAAAATATCAGAAATTCAACACAATTTACCCTCATTCCTGGTACAAAAGTTCGTGTAGTTCTTGACGACAAACCGTTGACAAAGAAACGTTTAAGGTTAAGTCGAAATTATTATATCGTAGACTCTACGCAAGGTAATGGATATCTTATAAAAGCTGCCGACGACTCTATTGCGTTTTATCCTCGTCATAAATTAGTCGAAAGTAGTAATGGCAAACTTGCTGAAACCATTGACGAAGCAAAGCGAGGAGTGGTTATTGAAATACTTGGCTATAACACAAACGATGACACTTATAAAGTAAGATATGAAGGAGGCGTTGAAGATGTTATACCATCTAAGAACTTGAGAGAGTCGAAGCCAACACATCTGGGACCATTAGAGCGGGAGTACTGGAAAGACAAAAAATATGCCAGAAAGAATAAGAAAATTCTTCTAAACTTTTTCATTAGATGTAAATCAGACATGAACGAGAACAGTCATGATATCATTAATGGTACCATTTATTTACACCAAAAATAAAGTTTATGTTAGAATGTTAGATCTAACACGTTTTCTAACCACTTTTCTAACCTCATTTCTACCCTCATGAATTTCCTTAAGACAGAAAAAATAACGTTAGTTTTATTTTTTTTCTAATTTTTTATCTTGTAGGTAAGAACAGAAATGTCAGTCGAAGCAAAAACATTCACTAACAAATCTAATGGCGAAACATTCACAAAAGGCACTTATAACGGTATTGAAGTCTTACGTAGAGACAAGGATGGTTATATAAATGCAACAAAGATGGCAAGAGAAGCAGGAAAGTTAAACCATTTAAACAGATTTCTCAATAGTGCTAAAATGCAGGAAATTCTTGAGTTTTGGTTGAAAGAATACGGTCGAGCCAAAAGTGGCTCGACCTCAAAACAAGCATTTTATGAGCTTACTAAGGGTGTTATAAATGAATTCAAAGGTATTTACATACATCCTGACTTCGTTCATTTTGTTGCTGAATGGTGCTCTGTAAAGTATGCATTTTATGTCAAAGATATTATGGACTCCATAGACAAGAAAGTTCATGAGAAGTTAGATGAAGAAGAACTCGAAGATACAGTAGAGAATGCTAAACCTTTGTTCGAACAAGAAGTTGGAAAAATGTGCGAAAAACAATTAGAACATGAACGTGAGATATGTTATGGTTATAGAGATTCTCCATACGAACTAGACCAATGGGAACAAGAAGATTTAAAGAGAGAATTTAGAGAATATGAACTCGCTAAGATAGCATTAGAAGCTGCAGAAAAGAAGTTAAAAGTTTGGGGTCGTTTTGTACAAAAATATTGTGAGTAAATGAACTCATTATTTTTGCATCATGACACGAAGTGAAGATTCGCACTTCGTCAAAAAAGTGAAGGTTCCCGATGGTTTCAAACCGCCATACTTTACATGAAGATAGTTTACAATGTCAAGTAAATATCATGTACGATAGAAACGGTTATGTAAAGTTTACATTTTGTACAAAAATATTGTGAGTAAATGAACTCATTATTTTTGCATCATGACACAAAGTGAAGATTCGCACTTCGTCAAAAAAGTGAAGGTTCCCGATGGTTTCAAACCGCCATACTTTACATGAAGATAGTTTACAATGTCAACTAAATATCATGTACGATAGAAACGGTTATGTAAAGTTTACATTTTGTAAAGTTTTGTCTTGAATCAGGACAAGTCTTGTATTTTTTCAGAACAAGTCTTGTATTTTTTCAAGACAAATCTTGTCCTGATTCAGAACAAGACTTGCACTTTTTAGTCAGTTTTTCTTGTAAAGTTCTCAAATTTGAGAACAATTGTCCTGATTCAAGACAAGTCTTGTATTTTTTCAGAACAAGTCTTGTATTTTTTCAAGACAAATCTTGTCCTGATTCAAGACAAGTCTTGCACTTTTTCAGGAAATTCTATCGTCCAACTTTACAAATGTCACTTTTCAACATGATTGCATTTTGGTCGGGGAACAACTTTCTCTCATTTTGTCACTTTTTCTATCGTTGTGTTTTGTCACTTTTCCCTCAGGGTGTGTGTCAGAAAATATCCAAAATCTTTATAGTCTCGTATCTCCTTCAATTCGTGACGGTTTGACATGTATGACACACCATTCAATTCAGAATTATGTGCTGAATCTTATGACCTTCATTTGTTCGTGACTTCTTTTCACATATGTAACCATGAATTTTTAACATTTCTTTAACACAGAAAAATAAAGTTAGTTTTTTATAAAATATTTTTTTTTATCCGGAATATAAAGACAGATATGTCAACAACAGAGAACACAACAACTGCTATCGTTCATGAAGCCATTAATGAAGAATATGAATACATACAGTATAACAAACAATTGAGACTCATTCGTTCGGTCAAAGACGATATGTACCAGATGCAAAGTATAATGAATGCTCTTCGTTCTACAAAGCAAGCCTATCATTGGTTTGAAAACCAACAGACAAAAGAACTTTTAGAAGAATTTCCTCATATGATTGCTTCCCTCGGAAAACCGAGGGAAGAGATTCCATTCGAAAATCGCAAGAATTTGGCACCTGGTTTGAAAGGTTATTATGTTCATAGACTTTTAGTAAATGCTGTAGCAATGTGGGCTTCACCTCGTTATGCTTGTTATATTTTCATGATGTTAGATGAACTATATAAAGCAGAACGTGAAGATATGGAAAAGAAATTTCATGCAAAAGATGAAGTCATTGAATCCAAAGACAAAAGCATACAGAAAAGAATACCACGTTCAGTACCAAAAGGAAAGGAAAAGAGTTATAAGTATATGATATATACTGAAGAGTTGGAGAAAGAAGAAGACAGTGACATGGTTATGTTGCATTTAGTCAGAAGAAACAACAAAAGCTTTTACGACCTTGCTAAGATTTACAAATCTGACAGAAATTGGTTCTATCGTGAAAACTTACCGATTTCAATGACACCGAATGAAGATGTTAAACAGATAGTTCAAGACACACTTCCTCAAACACACTATGACATCAAAGGTTGCACAATACTTACATTCAAAGAAGACTTAACATTACTGAAGGAAAAAATAACAGAATATTTCGATAACTTCAAAGAGGAAGAATGAAAAAAATCTCGTCGGGTGCCACGTTAGAACCATAGTGGAGAAAACCATGATAAAAACAAAACGCTCCATGTCGATCATAATCGACGAAGTGCTGCAAATCTTCACTTCGTCAAGTTTATTTTGTTTTTACCATTTAATTGTTGTAAAATGTCGATATGAAGACTAACCAAAAATATATTTTTGCTTAAATGACGTCAGGGTCAATTTCTTCAACCATTTCACTTCCTTCGTCAATGTCAATAGAAGCTTCTTCAACCTTTGGTAAGAATTTCTGTATAACATCTTTGTTCGTTATTGTCTTCAGAGATGAAGGATAATATTTCACATTTGTTTCACCCTTCTTATATTCTTTCTGTTCGGAAAGATTCATAGCAATACTGAAGAAGTCAATGTTAGAGTTCTTTATGACAGTATAATGAGTATCTTTGACATTCACGAAGAAACTCTTTTGTTTCAAAACTACTGCTAACTCTTGTGAAGTATAACGTTTGCGGTCAATGACGATAGCTAATGGTCTGACATACTGACCGAACTTAGATTCTTTCACAAACTTCTTGTTAAAGATAACATTAACATTTGAAGCATTATTGAACTCATTCTTGATGGCATTAGCGAGAGCATTGTATGAAAAGAACTTGCAATCTTGCATGTGTTTCATTATAATAAAAAGTTCGAAATATTTTAAAACTAGCCTTAAAAAATCTAAGCTAATTTTTTTCTAAGAAATTTTTTTATTTCCTACTAAAGATGTATCGGAAGTCGTCTAAGTTAGAACACTCGGAAATAAAACAACTTCTTACAGAAGCTAACATAGATGTTGCAAAACATTACGCGACAAACAAAAAAGCACTCGCTGACATCCTCAATGACTACAATGGTGAAATAACTTATGATAGAATTCATGAGTTCATAAAGCCGCAACGCGGCGAGGACGAAGTCCATGCAAGAGCATTTCCTTTAAATGACGTTGCTATTGACTTATATCATAGACGTTCAATACCTCATGAAGTAAGAAGAGAAATGTTTGACATAACAAATGCGAACGTTGGTCATACTCGTAAAGCTCTTTCGCATGATGTTCGTCAAGAAATGTTTGAACTTACGAACTCAAACGTTGGTGAAACAAGAAGAAGAGACGACACACTGAAACAACAGAGAAGAGAGATGTTTAAAAGTGCTATAGAACAAGTTCGCAAAGCTAATAATGTCATTCGTTCCATTGACGACAAACCAAAAGAAGGTGAGAGATGGTTAAAGAAAGATGAAGAGAATAGGAAGAGAAATGTGAAGTCAGGCAATAGACTCATTGACTTTAACATCGAAGCTTTAGATGAACCAAACAGAGACTACTTACACAAACATTTCGGTAAGGTTTTCATGAGACTCTTAGAGAAGATTAAAATAAACTCCCAACAAAGATGGATGGTATGTTATAAACTTGGTGGAAAGTATGAATGTTCTACGTTAAACCTCAATAATATTGGAACATTACTACATCAGCTCTTGAAGGAGAACTTTATATCAGAGATAGAAGCAAATGCTGCAGGTATTGTTGAAATGCACTATGACTTCTTCTTGACAAACATAAAGAATCTTACTGAAATAAAGATGTATGATTTAACTGAATATGAAGGCTTAACGATGTCAGATGTTAAGAAAGGAAAGCCACAGAAGCGACCATATAGAGATGAAAGCACACTGACAAATGACCAGAAAGCCATTTTGGAAGCTCTTAAGCAAACAGGAAACCCAGCACTTATAGAAAGCTTTTGGAAAGATAATGGTGAAAAGAAGTTTTATAAGAAGAGAAGCGGTCAGTTCTGGAAGTATCTTTGCACATTACCTATAAATCTTGAACGCCACCAAATCTTCAATGAACTGAACAAAAGAACTGCAACACTTATGACAGAAGACAATTGTTTCGTTTATGCTTGCATTCAGGCTGGAGTAAATGAAGAAACTATTGACCACATGAGAGAAGTCATTCGTGTTAGAGACTTTCCTCAAAGTAAAGTACAAGAAATTTCTGACGCAACAGGTATAGCATTTAATGTTACCATTGGTTACTTCAATGACTCAAGACATAATGAAATAAAGAGATACATACCAAAAGAATGTAAAACTGTTCGAACTATTGACTTACTTCTTGTTGAAGACCACTACATGCTAAATGAAAGACTTCCAATGACAACATATTTCATTCGCAACTATATAGAAATCTTGAAGGAGTGTGGTGGAATGAACATTGAGAAACAGATGAAGATTTATACAAAGAGAGAGAACAAATATGTTGTTCGTTATGATAGAACAACACCGCTATGGGATGTTATGAAAACATTGTGGGAGTGCAAATATTTCAAACCTATTTCTTATGGAGAACTTTTCACATATACGACTGACTTATATAAACAGAACCTTGCACCATTTAAAGATTTGACATATACTCCAAAGTATTGTGTACAACTGAAGAAGAAAGCCGAGTCAAAAGAAGTAAATAAAAATAAGTGCAAGTTCATTCCTGAGCACGTTTTCTTTGCTGACTTTGAGTGTAGTACGGATGGCTTTCATAAAGCTTTTAACATCTGTTATGACAGTGAAGATGGTTCAGTGAGTGAAAGCATTTGGGGTCAGAACTGTGCAACAGAATTTTTGGAACGACTTCCTGACAAGAGTTTAATATTTCCATAACCTCAGTTATGATATAAACTTCATCTTAAGACACATGACAGAAGTGAAAGGAACTCCCATCATTAAAGGTTCACGAACAATGCAAATAACTGGCTTATATAAAGGAAGGGCAATTATTATAAAAGACTCTTACAGTGTTATAAATAAGAAGCTTAAACTATTTCCTGCTATGTTTAACTTACAAACAGGACCGAAAGAAGTATTTCCATATAACTACTACAGCAGTACTTTGTTAGCAAATGACAACAGAACTGGTGTCATTTCTGAAGCGTGTAAGTTTATCCAGGATGTGGATACGTTCATGAAAAACATAGATTCCATCAAAGGTTGCAGAATAGATGAAAACCACTTCGACTTAGAAAAATATAGCACATTTTATTGCAAACAAGATGTAAGAATTTTAAGAGAAGGTTTTGTTAAGTTCCGCAATGACATATTGAAAGAATTTGATTTAAACGTTTATGACTACGTTAGTATTTGTTCAATTGCTAACAAATTATTTGAGAACAGAGTATACTTCCCGAATGGAAATCTTTATGACCTCTCAAATAAACCAAGAGAATTTATTTCGAGATGCATTCAAGGTGGAAGATGTATGCTGTCAGATAACATGAAACAAAAGAGCGAAAAGAAACTCATTGCTGACTTCGACGCTGTTTCATTATATCCATCCGCTATAGCAAGACTTTATACTTTAGAAGGAATTCCAAAAGTATTGAAGGATGAGATGTTAAGCACAGAGTATCTCATGAGACATTTATTCAACGACGACCAAAAGGAACCTATTGGTGAAAAGTTTATGTCTGGCTTCTTTGTTCTCATTAAGATAACAGAGATTAGCATACATAGACACTTTCCTTTAATAGTTTGTGACCCTGAACTAAATCCAGAACTTAACGTTCCCAGAAGTTCAAACACTTGCTGTCTCATGTATGTTGACCATATAACATTACAAGACCTCATAAAATATCAAGGTGTCAAATGTGAAGTGTTGCAAGGATACTATTACGATGGAAACAGAGATATTAGAATAAGAGATGAAGTAAAGAAGTTGTTTGAGTTAAGGTTAAAGTATAAGAAAGAAGGAAATCCTTTGCAAGAAAATATAAAGCTCATTCTGAACAGTATTTATGGCAAAACTATTCTATCTCCTATTGAGTCAAAAATAACCATAGTAGATGACAAAGATGCTATAAGATATGCCATCAGAAACTACAACCATATAGTGAAGTTCGAAGGTTTGGATGGTTCAGATAAAACTATTTTCAAGCTAACGAAAAGCATTTGCAGACACTTTAACTTCTGTCCACTTGGTGTTAATATTCTATCTATGTCGAAGAGAATAATGTGTGAAGTATTCTGTACTGCTGAGACTTAGGAATGGACATCTTTTATAGCGATACCGACAGTATGCATCTCTACAATGAAGATATCCCTCGTTTAGCTGAAGAGTTTGAGAAACGTTATGGAAGAGTTCTCATTGGTAAAAACCTTGGTCAATTTCATAGCGACTTTGCAGAAATAACACCTGGAAAACAAAGTTTAGCATACAAGTCAATATTTTGTGGAAAGAAGACTTACATAGACTTACTCACTAACGATTTAAATGAAGTTGCATTCCATGCACGTTGCAAAGGTGTCAAACAAGACGTCCTTGCTTTAACAGCTAATGAAATGTTTCCTGAAGCTATACAATGCTATTACAATGAAGATAAAGGTTTAATGGTTCCGCAAGGAAAATTTGACAAAGACTCTGAGTTCAGTGTTATGAAACTTTACAAAGCACTTCATGATGGTCAAGAGATTGGATTTGACTTATGTAAGTCTTCTAGTCCTTGCTTTGCTGAAAAGTTTAACTTTTCTATTCAGACTAAGACTTCATTCATAAGAAAGCTTAAGTTCTGAGGTCATGAATGAGAAAAATAATAAGGTCATTTATTTTTGTCAGCAATGAGGTCATTCGTGATAAAAATAAGCCGCTAGCGGCAAGGCGAAGCCCATGTGGTCATTTACAATACTGCGATGGTAGAGTTTAAGAGTTGTGCTTCAATGTAGAGACAGTCCTTATGGTCTGGAGGTAAGAACACTGGGCAGTTATGGTCATGAGTGGAGAACATGTCTATCCAAAACTCACGATTGAAGCCAGTTAATTTATAGTATTTAGGGTTAGGAAGTGGTGAAGTTCTTGTATGACCAATGAACTCATTTTCAACTCCCTTACTTAAGTTTGAATATAATATAGCTTGCTTTCTATCCAAATGCCAGGTGTTACAATCTTTGAAAATTCATTTTTCCTCGGAAGCATTGCATCATAATTGAAAACATTCTTGAAATCATCACTTGGTTCAGAGATTTGAAATCTTATACGTAATGGATTTTCTTTCTCTTTAGCGACTTCATTGAATGGTGAATATATAACAAACTGACAGTCATGAGTTCCATCTTCATTTTCATTAAATTCATAATGAAAGTCTATAAGTTGTGGCCGACTACCTTCTTCTTTCAGTTGTGCAAGAAACTCACGTAAAGGCTGTAAAGTTTGTACTTCAATGTTGAACTTTTTCTCGAACATCTCATTAAATGAAATCATACATTGCAACAATGTTGTATCGTCTTTAAAGTATTTGTATATGTGAATGTTTTGGGCGCTTAAAGACTGTTCGTCATTTTCTATCTCGACTTGAAGTATAAAGTCAACCTTTCTGAAAGCACGTGTTATATACATAGATGTTATGCCAATGTACTTCTCTTCATTTATGTTCACAATCCAGTCTGTTGGAAACTTAAACGTTACTCTGTTCCCCTTTATTTTGACGTCAGGGTTTTCACTACTGAACGCAACAGATAAAGGTATTTGTCTATACATTTAATTCGGATAAAAATAAACCATTTACTCTTTCTTTGCTTCAGCTTCTTTAGCTTTTGCTTCAGCTTCTTCTCTAGCTTTCTTCGCCAGCAAACGTGGGTTCTTTTGTCTTCCAGCAGCTAATGCAGCAAGTTGTTTTTCACTAAGTTTTCTCTTTGGTCTCTCTGGCTTTTGTTCTTGTTTTTGTTCCTTCAGTTCGGATAAAATTTGCTCACGAATTTCTTTCTTCAATGCTTCAACATCTATGACCCCTTGGGTCTTGTCCGTAGGGCTTGTCTGAGTCATTTGACTGCAGATAAAAAACAAAATTAAAACTTTAACCGATGTAAAATGAGCTTGTCAAAATCAGAGCGAGAGTCTATTATATTAAATGACGCAAGAGGAATACAACATCCTTTCTATTACGTAAGTCAGAGTAAAGATGGTAAAATATACGTAAGAAAAAGAAAGGTTCCATTAGCGAATGCAGAAAGCGACAACATTAAGGTGTATGGCAAGGGTGAAGTCCACGAAGCCCATATAAAACCTTCTGTTCAAACTGAGCCACCAAAGAACAAGAAGAAAAGAAGCCAGATGTTCTTTCAATAACGAACCAAGAGCTTATTGCAAAGTTCGTGAATTTCATTGAAAAGCAAACCGAGTCAAAGAACCCTGACCCACCAGTGAAAGAAGTTGAGACAAAAGAGAATGTACAGTTCATTGAAAATGTCAAGAAAACAACTTCCACCACGAATGCCAAGAAGAAGAGTGAGAATAATGAAGTAAATAGATATTTTTATCTGAAGTAAATACATGCAGAACGAACAGCTAAACGAATTTACTCCAGCAGAGCATATTCATCAGATTCGCTCATATTTCGATATCATAGACAATGCAGTTCAAATTGGTGACACTAATAGAAAATATTCTGACGCAAAGATTCCATCACAACCTGGAACTGCTAAAGATAACACATGGGTAACATTCAATCTCTCACCTCCTGGTGAAAATATGTTGGACCTTTACAATACATTCATTACGTATAAAATGGAAGGTCAATTTATTGTAGATAAAGAAATTGGTTCAGGTTCCAATAAAACAAACCCACCAGGATTTTGGATTGGTTTCGATGACGCTTTCTATGCAGTTGCTGGATATCAAATCCTTGCAAATGGTCGTATCGTATATTCTCAAGACAACGCAAGAGAAGAAGCATATATAACTTCAAACTCACAAACTACCGAACAAATAAAGAAAGTAGATGTTTTCTCAAAGACTCGACATGAAGATGTATGGAGTCATTCGGGAACATGCAGAACAGGACAAATTGTTAGTGGTCCAATTACAGCAGGAAAATCATTTGATTTTAAGCTTCGTTTAAGAATTCCTGTTAGAAGATTCCTTCCATTAGAAGCTATTCGATTTATTCCAGCTTTTGCAGGAAACATTCAGCTTAAAGTAAAGTTCAGTAGCGACGCCTTACAATGCACATCTATATCTGTAAATGATATCATTGCTTTCAATCCAACTCTTAAAGTTGCATTTGCTTCAGATTCAAATCCACCGACAAATAAATTTGTTCCATGGAATGAACCATTCACTATGATAACGAAGGCAATAGAAGCTAGTGGAACAGTTACTATTACAACTGTAACCCAGCAACTATTTCGAAAAGATGGATTTTAATGAATGTTTCATTCATCCAAAGTCATTCTCTTTAGACCCTAACATTTATACAGAACTTGTAGAACATTATACAAACGAGGCTTTATGTTTTCCTGTTAAAGTTATGGATTGGATTCCTATGGACGGTTCATTCTCAAAGAATACAGATAGTTCAAGTGCAACATTTACAGCAGCTTATACGCCTATTAATGTTAAAAGTATTTGGGCACTATTTAGAAAGAAAGACAACTATTATGTTAATTTTGAGAACCCTAAGTTTAAATATCTTCAGCTTTCCATGGGAGCTTATGGAAATATGCCTGCAGAACCGAAAAATCATATGGACCTGTATTTTATGAAATGGTTGCGAACGCTTGCAATACAAACAATGATATGATAGGATTTAATGAAGATGTTATGAGGTCATTGGTGGATGATGGTAGTGTGGAACATAAATGGGATAGCTATGACAACACACATTTCTTATGTGGTTTTCCAACAGAAGTGGACTTTTGCTTCCAGCAAGGTCAAACATCTACTGCTCCAATAACATACAAATTGTCTGTTAAAGGACCTATTGAACTAGCAACTGAAAATGTACCAAAGCCACTGAGGGATTGTTGCTTTGCCATTCAGGTGCGTGCTAATGGCATCCCCATAATAAGATTAGATGACTATAACTTAGCTGCGGACGACAGTGAGGAATAAAGGATGAACGTTTATTTTAAAGCTTATAAATGAGTTCTTCATCAAGCTCTCGTGAACCTTCACCATCTATGAAACAAACTTTACCAAACGATTATGGAGCACCTATTGAATATTTCTTACGAGCTGCACAATGGCAAAGAGCAGTCTCACCAAGGTTAGGTGTTCCACCAGCTCCTGTCAAAAATAGCATTTGGTCAAGTCCTTATATAAGATATGGTCTCCCACTAGGTTTGCTAGCTACAGCAGGAGCAGTTATGATGTTGAAAAGAAATAAAGCAAATGTTGTAAATAATACTGAAGTAGCTGAAGTTAAACAAACTCCAACACCTTCACAAGCAAAACCTTCAATGACTCCTGAACCTATGGAAGTACAAACTCCTGTTCAAAAGTCAACTCCTAAACCGACTCCAACATTTAAACCAGAACCTACTCCTCAAATAAATCGTAAAACTCCTGCGTTTCCTTACTGAAAAAATAACGTTATTTTTATTTTATTTGAACATTTTATTTAGAGTAAAATGACGACTAAAGTCACTGAAGCAATGAAACAAAAGTTTTTGGTAGAATACATTAAATCAGGAACTATTCCAGAAGGTTTTTACATTCATACTATGAAGGATGGTAGAGTTCAGTTTAGAAAGATAAAACAACCATTAGATAGAGAAGGTATATTAAGGAAGATTAAACTTCATGAGGACAACATTGCTAAACTTAGGAAGAAGTTAGAAGAGTTGGAGAAAGCAGACGACAGTGAGGAATAAAATATTTCATTAGTTTTATTTTTACTGAAAATTTTTATTTGGATGTAATGACGAAAACTATTGAGATAACAAACTACAACGGTCATGAGTTCAAGAATTTGTTCTTCGTTCCTCGTGAAAATACATTCTATCAGATACGAGGGAGAAAGGGTAAAGTTAGTTTGAGCGTTTATGAAGGAATGAAGAATGGAAAGTTTATACAAGCATACGATACAAACGGTAAACGTGTTTCATTAGCTTTGTCAAAACTTACTAACATTTATTTTGACAGTGACTTTGACCTATATGAAGAAGAAAGTGAGTCAGAAGATTATGAGCTGTTATATGAAGCACAGCAATGGGAGGAGTTGCAATACTTTTGTAAGTGAGAATGTTTATTTTTACATTAGTGAAGTCGTTTGTGAAAACATTAGTGAGGTGAAGTGGTTGGTGGCTTTGTAAATATTTAAGGTTAAGTTAGTGTTGTCGTTTGTGTTGTAAAATATACGTTAACGGTTTCGTAAAGTGTCAAAACCGCTAAGTGGTGTACGGAGGCGCGCAGTGCCACAGTACACGACTTAGGTATACTAACTGATAATAGCCTCTTCTTGTTCTTCTTCCTTGTGATCTTCTTGTTCTGCTTCCTTGTGATCTTCTTGTTCCTTCTTCCATTTATTGAACAGTATGAATGCTGTGTCCTGGATCATGTCTTCTCTTGCACGATAGATTACTTCTTTTATATGGTTGATCATTTTGTCCTGGTCTTCATCACTCTCCAGTAATCGATGGAAACATACTTGGATTTGTTCACTCGGCAACACTGGTAGCTTATGCAACAGCTTCAAGGTCCTGTAGTGGAGGTCACGCTCTGCGCGGGTATTGTCGGTTCTGGATGTTACACTGGTATCTGTGGCACTTTTGGACGTCACTCTGCTCGTCTGCATTATGTAGAAATGAAGTGACTTCTCAATTTTTTCTGTGGTCTCGATGCCACCCGAACATGTCACAAATACCTAATTTCTTGACATTTTGACATGTCACCGACATCAAAATTGAGAGCCTGTTTGTCATTGTATCGGACATTGAATGGCACAAAAACCGTTTAACATGTCATAAGTTGTCTATCGTCTGGCAATATTAACATGTCACTCAAATCATCAAGCAAGTGCCTCGTTGTCATTGTAAAGTCAATTGAATGACAATAAAAACCGTTTAACATATCACATATTGCTTTGAATTTTGTAGGGTCTAAAATGTCATGGGCTCACTTTTTGGCGGGATTTTTCCAAAATTTCATGAATGTTGCTTTGGTTTCTTCATAAGGGGGTATGCATTTTGCTTTAGAAAATTCATGATACATTGCTGAGAAACGGGCTGAAAACGTCGATTTTTGTGAAGAAACGGGCTAAAAATTAATGTGCACGTTTTTGTTTTTAAAGGATTACAAATTTGTGCACAAAACCCGCATACTATACTACTTTGAAATTATTGATTGATTTAGTATATTGAACTTGAATTAAAATTTTTTATCTTGAATTATATTTCAATTTCATTTTTAACACCATAGATGTAAATTATAGTAGCAAAAAGATTGATATATAAGAGATAGGATGAATTTATTTTATAAAGTAAAAAAAACAAATTATAAAATTATGGGCTAATGCCATGATACACAGCATTATAGGAAGCAAGGTAGAAAACAATCGATATCAAGAAACCAATAAGGAATCCAGATATAACATCATCAATATGATGCCTATATTCGACAATTCTCATTGAACCAATATAGAAAGCATAACAAAGTGGAAGTAGCTTCAAAAGGATAGACCAAACTCTGTTATGATCAATGATAGAAATGAGTGACAATGAGAAAAATAAAGCTCCAGAAGCAGCTGTGCAACTATGACCTGAAGGGAAGCTCTTGAATGCTTCTTTCTTTAGTTCATCTTTTCTTTTATCAGAGAGCTTCTTTTCTTCATCTACAGATGCTTCTAAAATTTCTGTTGTAAAAGTATAGTAATCTGGACGTGCTCTTCCGACGTATGTCTTTAAAACATGGCAGATATCACCAGCAAACATGATACTTGACAAATGAGCGCATATAATTTCGATAATATCAAAACCTCGGGTGTATTTAATGTTTTTTCCGTATTTAACTATAAAATATATGATTAAATATCCTGTAATAGGCACGGCCGAAACAATTGTTAAGTTTGCTCCTCCACTCATTCCGGTATTTTTATATGGATACATGCAATTTGGATCTTTTTCGGGTATAAATAGCTGATTTGGAGTACGATTTGCAAGCCAATACCACAATATTCCAAGAACCAAAGTCACAACAATATCCTCAATGTGCCAATCAGATACTGCCATGAATAATGAATATTTTTTAATGACTTTTAGTGATAAATATTTCTAAAAATAACATGCTCTATTTAGAAAAGTAGTAAAAAACCTCTGATTCACAAAATTTGAAATTTAGGACCAAACTACCCAAGTTGATGAATAGTGAAGAATCATACAGAACAAGAAGAGCGACGAATGGTCTTTAAGCTAGAAAAAAGATATATTCCTAATCCAAATGTTTGAAAATAATGAGAATTTCGTATTTATTGATGCTGTTTTAATACAAAGCCCAGTGACAATCGAATGATAGATCAAATTTTTTGATTTGATAATGGATTTCCAATGAAAAGCTCATATAAAAGTGACATTTAGATGACTATTGCACCTGTTCCTCTTAATATACCAGCGGGCACTTTCAAAGAAGATAAAGTTAATCACAAGGAAGAAACAACAGTTGAATCTTGCGAAAAATTAGTTGCTCTTATGACAGATCCAGTTGATTTGCTTTATGAATCAATGCTTCGTAGAGAACCAGAACAAATTACACGCTCAAATATTTATAATTATATCGGAACAAAGAAAACAATGCCATACAAACCACTTTCAATTTGATTTTTTTTTTAATTTTGTGATCAAATTTCATATATAACTGCTCATACCTTTAGAACAAAACATCAATTTTCTTTCATTCCAATATCAGTTTTTAAATGTCGTTAAAATTATAGATGAACTTTCTGATACGCCTTTCAAAATGTTATAGAGATACCGTCAATTGTCAACCAACTGGCATTTTATTGCATATTTTGTATGTAAACTATTATTTTTATAAATTTCAGATTATTTTCTTTAAATCTCCCTTTTGATAGCTGAAATAAACAATATATTACCTTATATCACATAGGTGAATTAATATATCAACTGATTTTCATCATGAGGTCCAAAATTCCGAACAAATATTTATCTTTTTTGTAAATATATAATGTTTTAAATCGAATTGTGCTATCTTTTAATGCGTTTCTTGCACGTATACGCTATGGACACAATAACAATTTGTTTCACATGAGTAATTTTATGACATGTAAATGATGAATTGGCAAATTTCCAAAATTTTTGCCAATTGATTGAATCATGGATTGGGATACTCAAGTTACATTATTTGTGTGCAATATTGCTCCAACATTGCCGGATTCGTTTGTAGTAAGCATTTTACAACAATTTGGCCATGTTCTTAATTGGAAACGTGCAAAAACTATAAATGATAGAACTTTAGATTTTGGATTTGTTGATTTTGCTTCTCCTAATGATGCTCTTAAGGCTCTACGATTAATACCCTATGTAAAAGTTCTTGATTTATCATGGACTGCCAAACTAGATCGTTCTCAAGAATTAAATCTTCAAGCATTTCAAACAGCTAAAAATCTTCGACTAGGATTCAATCAAAATCAAGAAATTCGAGAAGATCAGCTTACAATGAAAGTAATTAACGAACTAATTAGCTCTGCAACTTTCGCGAAAGCAAATGAAAGAATGGTTGGCATTATTGAATCAGAATTTGATGAAAAGCGTGAATCAGAGCATTTCAGATACCAAACAGAAGTCAGAAAAGAAGATGAACAATTTGATAGCTTATTTAAAGAAGCTTTGATGGTACAAAAAGGTATAGAAATATCTAGAGAAGCTCAGCTGAAATCAATGGAACAAGCAAAATTTGAATCCCAAGCAAGGATTGATAGAAAAAATTTCTTACGAAATTGGAAACGTCCGATGCTTGAGTCTAATGATATAGAGAGTTTAACTAAATTTGCCCAAATTTGGACGCAATTTAATAATTATCGTAAAGAAAGAACTACAATGCGTGAAAATGAGAGGGAATACGAAAACTTACTTGAATAAATTGTTTGAATATTTATGTTTTTTAAACTATTTTTAAAATTCATCTTAGGAATATTTTTAATTTTTGTTAATTAGATTATTTTTGTAACATAAGTAAATAATTTATAGTTATCTGGAGGGCTAATGTAGTTGCGTAGTTTTCAAATAAGTTTTTTGATGAAATAATTTTTAAATTTTTATAACAAACTAGTTTACAATTAAAACAAACATGGAACGTTAGAAACTTCGGCCAGAAGTTCCTCATTCTTATAAGATATCTCGTATATCTCTTTAAAGTCTTCCTTTGCGTAATTCTTTCCTAACCAAGGAGTACAAATTCTCATCCAGCTGTAGCGTGGAACAATTTCACCAGTTTTCGGATTACGTCTTGAGTAGTGTAATATTGAGCAGTAATGTAATGATTCGTCTTTTGGACAATGATTTATTCTTCTATCGTAATCTGATTGAGATATCTTCTCAATTCTGATTCTGAGAGCTTCCATAATATCCTTATTTGTGACAATAACAACGGAACCATCTGCTGGAACTCTATTTCTAATCCAGTGAATAACTCTTTCGGTTCTGAGTGTAAGTTGTGCGATAGACTCACCATTAGGTGGAGTCCAGTAGAAAGAATCTCTTACTTTTTCTTTAATGTTCCTAGATGCTTGAACTTCTTTGGGATTTACGCCTCTAGAAAGGAGAGAGTAATTGCCGAACTCACGAGGTCTTAAATATAAGGATGGTTTCCATAAAGCACCTTTTAATTTCATTGTGGCGGCAGTCTCGATTGATCTTACAAATTCACCTGTGATATAAGCATCAAATTGGAGGGGAAAGTGTTCATTGATCCAATTTCCTGTGCATTCGGCTTGCAAACGACCGAAATTTGTAAGTCTCCAACGTGATGGATGAAGATTTTGAAGTTTTTCGTCCATTGTATATGATAAACCCAGTTGTTTCTTTTTAATTGCAATAGCTCCTTCACTAATAGCATTTCTAACTATAACCATATCAACTGGAAATCTTCCAAATTGTGACGAAGTTTGCAGCATTTTTTTTATATTTTCTGACAAATCAAAAATGTTTATCTTCAATCGTTATTGGCATTCCTTTATACGATGCATCAAGCTTGCCCTTCCGAGAAAGGATTCTTTTTAAGGTTAGAATGCTCAACTAGATGACATTTATTGAACATGAATATAGAAGAAAATGGAGGGATATTTAATGCATACAATGACACAACTATTGCATTAGATATCCAATTGGCACGCTAGAGAAATGAATTTGTTGTTTTTAAAAATTCATATCAAATACATTCATTTTCTCTTTCCTTGAAACATATCTTTTCCAAGAGGAAATTGTAATAACTTCATATAATCAATTAAGTGAGTAATTGCATCGAAAAGAATGCTAATTTCAGAAAAATCAATTCAATAGTCAATTAAATACATGGTTTATTAATAACAAACATATGATATAAATATAATATGAATAATACATTAAAACATTCAATAAGCTTTGCTGATTTGTTGTTTCTATTGTTCAGAATTTTCATCGTCTGAGTATTCGCTGCAATACGAATAATAATCATCTGAATAAGAGTAAGAATAAAATGATTCGTCATCATTTTGCGTTTTTGAATCCATTATGTTATCATTTTGATTTTCATTTGTCAATTGAATAGATAATGGAGTAAAAATTTCATCTTCTTCAATATAACTTAAAAACCCATCATTATTTCTCAATATAGAAAATAAATCAAATCCATGAGCCTTCCCTACAATATTACAATAGTCTAAAGCTTTCAATATTGCTTTCTTTGTGCGTTTTCCTAAATATGGAATCGTTTGCGTAATGATTTCAATATATGATGACTGATTCAAATAATTAATTGAGTTAGATCCGAGAAATGTCAGCTCCTTTGAGAAAAGACGAATTATTAATGATTGCAAGACAATATTCGATTGCATTACTGTTGATATCAAATGTAATAAAAATGATAAATGTGATTCATCAATCTTTTCCGTTTCTCCTTGTAAATTAATCAAAATTTCAACTAATCTCTTCTTATTTTCTTGATCTACGCGTTCATAGATACTATAAACAAACGAATACGCTCCTGATTCAATAAAATCTTGTTTCTCCTCATAACTACGACTAAAAATAACTAAAAACTTAAGAAACGATGCTAAAAAGTCATCATTACAGCTGTTTTGTTCGATAATAGAGAATAAATTTGGTAATATCTCATTTGGTAATAACTTTTGAGAAAGTAGCGGATTAAAGTAATAAAACGTATAGATCGTCTGCATTTTCATACTTGCATTGACTTGGAACTCATCATGAAGTAAAATTTCAATTAAATTTTGGAAAATTAGCGCGATCTGCTTGTTTTGACAAACAATTTCAATGAACTTAAAACATGATACTGAATTTTGCGCGTTTTGACAAATTGATGAAGATATGAATTCAAGAAATGGGATAAAAGAATCATTTTGAAAGAAGTATCGCATATCAGAGCGAGATGAAGTTAGTACATAGGCTAATATTTCTATGAAATTAGCTTTTTCTAAATTTTTAAGTATAAAATCGATTTCTTTTCTTCCAAACGATTTGATTTTGAGTCTAATATCGCAGAATGTAATATACTTAATGATTTGAACTATGATATCGCTGCTTTCATTTTGGCTAGCAATGTTTAGCATAATATCAACGTATTTTCTATGTAAATGGAATATATTTGAACTGTAGATATCCAGAAGTTCATGAAGTACTTGATCATCTATATTATTATTTTCGAATTTTTTAATGACGGAATCTAACTTCGTATTAATGTCATCTGCTTGATTTTTATCGCCAATATACTTGGAATCAAATCTATCCTTTTGCCTGCTAATTATATTTCTGGAGCTAATATCATTCTCGGGATCATCCATAAAAAATGAGAACATTTGTTTAAAATAGTGTATCAAATTAGATAACACTCAAATGTTTTCGTATTTTTTCCTTACTATTTTCTGCTATTGAGGTTTAATTTCAATTTTGCTAAATTTGCAATGAATGAGTAAGAATTGATTGGATATCAAACAAATACCGAGTAGTAGAGTGTTATTAGTTCCTTGGAAGACATAGAAGTAATCTGATCAATTTCTTTTCGAAATTTGTCACTAATCTGAATTTTTTTCAATTGAAAACATCATTTCTGGATGAATGATTCACATAAATATCTACAGAATTTGATGGATTATGTTCAATTAGAGGTCAGGGCCAAATCGATTGAGTTTAAACATGATCCTGTCACTAACTTTTCTGTTGATTTAGAAGATTTAAGATCCGTTACGTACTTCTTATCAACAATACAATTACCAACAAAAGATTCGATCTTTTCAGAGCTCAAATATCTTAGCGAAGAGTCAATTTCATTAGAAGATCTAAAAAAGAACATTGAAGAACAAATTAATGCTTTATCTACTATGACAGGCAACATAGAAAGCTATAAAAAGTTTCTAACAAGCAATATCCCTATGTTTACACGATATTTTTACAACTTATGCGATCCGAATAATGAAAACCTTGATGAGAAAACATTGAAAGCCCATAAATTGTTTTTCTTGAAAGAAATGAAAGAGTTGTCATTCCAAATTACTTCAATTTATGATAAAAACAATCAATTAGTTCATTATCGAAATTCTCCAACGCAAAGTATCCAATTATTAGTTGGTGCTAATCCACCATTCCTTCAAGAAGTTATCTGTAACATAGAACAATGCATTTCAGATCCAATTTTTGCGAAATACAAAAAAACATTAAATGCAGCAAAATCTCTTTGCGAGAATATAGCTAATGAAGTAACATTAGCTTTTATTAGTTCAAAAGATCATTATTCAAAAGCAGATTTTGCAAATTTAGTTTCATTCCGAAATCAGCTCAAAGAATTCATTTCTTTTACAGGACATATTGATTATACTGCTAAAACTAATCTTTCTCAGACATGCTCAGTGTTCTTGTATCATTTAGACAACATTTTATTCGCATTATGTTTTTTGACACCACAAAAAGTGACAAATTTGATAGATGTATCGTCAACAGCCATAGAAATGACAAATCTCATCAAAGACATCAAAATAGGTGATGAAATATTGACATTCTTGAATACAATTTACATGGCATACAAAAGCAATTTCATGATACAAGGAACTAACCAAGAACTTTTGAAATTTTTGGATTTATTGACAGAAGATTTTGAAAGAAAAGTGACATTGCCATCAATTTTAGAAAATCCATCAAAAGGATACTTTTTATCTGTCTTGTTTTCAAAACTCTGTTTGAATGTAAGCAAAATAGAATTCGATCAAGGAATTTTTGATATAAAAGAGGTTATTTTTGACATCACTTCACTTTTGACAATTTTAGACAAACTACAAACTCTTAAGCCAAAATCAAAATACAGGATTAATGAATACGAGAAATATTTCATAAATAACTCAAAAACAGCAAAAAGTTTACAAACAAATAATGAAGAATCAGAATTTTCATTCAAAAAACTCGAAACAATCAACTTAGATGAAATCAATTTAGATGATGAAAACAAGATCAAAGAGATCTATGAATTGATCAAGAAATCTTTTCCTTTTGTTGAAAATAACAATAAATTAAATGATTTTCTTGTTAAAACAAAGAAATTCAACAAAATTGTAAAAGAAATGAATATCAGAGCAAACAAAATGACTCCTGATTACTCACAATCAAATCTTTTGAATGGAATTTGCTTCATTTTAGATTTATCTTTTGCAGAAGCATTAGAAATTTCGAAATTTGATGATAATTTATTATCATTCGTCAAAAAACTTGATTCAATGGTTAAGTTTTACGACAAGATGAAACAAAAAGTAACTTATCCTTCAATATCTATATACACAAAACAAATGAAAGAAGATATTGAATTTTTATCGTCAAAAGTGACATTTGATGACAAATATCGTGAATGTAATTTATCAATTCATTTCGAGACATTAATAGAGTTGTTATCTAAATTTGTTTCATTGATAGGAATGAATCAAACAGAGAAAACAAACATTAAATTTGTTATTGATTGTTTAGAAAAAGTGACAGTAGATTTGTCACTTTTATATCAATCTTTTACTATTGAAGATGAGAATTTCATTTTGTATGGTCAATTTGTTTGTGAAATGAGTTCATATTTCAATACAATAAGTCAGAATCTTCATAGCAAGTCAAACTTGGATGTTTCTTTGATCAAAGGAATTTCCAATTTATTAGGAAAACTTGAAGATCTTTTATCATTGTTTATGACTAACAAGTCATTGTTTACAAAATACTGTGGTTTCCTTTCTGATGTTTCCAAAGTTATTTACAGTATTTCATGATTAGAAACAAATTACAAGAATGATGATAAAATTAATTCTGTTTTGTCAGAAATCAAAGAAGAAAATGAATTATCAGAAGAAATCAGCATTTTGTCACTGATTTATTCAGAAGATTCTCCAAGGGATGGAACAGAAATCTCAGAAACAGAAATAATCTGTAAAAATTCCATTGCTCTTCTTTCACAAAAAATGAAATTCCAAAATAACGAACAATATTCAAAAAGTGACAAATTGAGAGGTTTATTCAATAAACTTCTTCAAACAATTGGCAGCAATGAAATTGAACTTGAGAATGTTGTTTCTGTAATTGACAAATTCAAAGGTACTCCATTAGAAGAATACATAAATTTAATTTGTTAAAATAATCTTGGAACAGAAAAATTCTTTGAAAATTGTTTCGAAATTTTGACAAACAATCTTTCAATCAAAGAAATCATTCAAAAAATGGAAGATTATTCTTTGAAGATTGATGAAAATGTAATTATTGAAATCAAGGAATTCATTGCTCCTTCGATAGCTTTTTATTATGAAAACAAACAGGAAATACTTGATATTGTCATGGTTTTATATCAAAAGAAAGAAAATTCTTTACAAGGATTCTATAATTTAGCTTCGATTTCTATGAAATTAAATGAAGAAAAACCAAGAATTTCAGATATTCTTGTTTATCTGGGAACAAGAAACAAAAAGTTTTCAATGAAATGCTATTATTCATCCAAAGTTTTGTCAAATGATCATGAATGTATCAAAACTATCTATGACAATTTCATTTCAATTTATTTGGATCAATCTAATGAAAACAAATTCGAAAATGAATTCAAGAAATTGTCACTTTTATTAATCAGTTCACTTCAATTTAATTCCATATTATTTAATGACCAATTTACTCTATTATATGGAGAGAAATACAGAGAACTAAATATCCAAACGATAAAAGAAAAGATTTCTAAATATGACAATGAAATTGAAATCACAAAAAGTGACATCAAATTGTCAGAAAATTATCAATCATTTGTTGATGAAATTAAGTCATTTGATGATATTCCAATTGCTGAATACATCTCTTTAGCATTAGGAGGATTAACAAGCAAATACATTGAGTTAATTCAATCACAAACAGAAAGTCAAGAAATGAAATCCCAAGCCAAATCAATTTTCTATAAATTGATTGAAAACTATCAACAAAGTTATTTCATTACGAACTTTGTTTCAAATGACTTGATTTCATTGTTTTGATACTTTGTTTTCACTCTGAAATCATCTACAAATAATGGATGGCATGATTTCATTTCATCAATAGTTTCTATTTTAGAGAAATCTTTAGATGATGAAATCAAAATCATTGAAATATCAGATTTTATTAAAAATCTTGAAGAAAGCTTAACCAAATTGAATGATGAAACAATCTTAGCAGCATATCATGATTTACTTGTTGCAATGAAACAAAACCAATCACAACAAACTGCACAAGATTTAATTGATTTAATGAATCATATGAAGGAGAAAATCCAAACAGAAATTCCTCAGTTATTTAATGATTTTGACAAAAAAGCTACTGATTATTGTCAAATTCTCGAAAATCCTCCAAAAGAGTTTTATAAATCCGATGATACATTAGTTGAAATACAAAGGAATATGAGTAATTTCAAGTATTTTACTCAACTTTCTTTTGGAAATGAATTTGATTTTTCAACAGCAAACTTAAGAAAATTGATTCGAAACAAAAAGAGGTTCGAATTAATTGTTTTTAGAGAACTTGTTGATTCTGCAGTTGCATTAATGAAAGAAAACAACGAAGATCCTCAGATGCTTGAAGAAGTTTTCTCATTATCGATTTGTGCAGATATTATTGCATTAAATACAAATAGAAGAAGAGAATCAACTCAGTTCTTATTAGAAGTAGCTAATTTAGCTACTTCTTTACAATGTAAAGAGTTGTTAATAAGATGCGCCGAATATGCAGATGGCTTTTAAGATTGTTTTATGATTTTAAAAATATTGTTTTGTTTTTTGTTATTTACTTTGTTTTTTCATCCATCCTCAGATGGTAGTAGAAATATAAATATCTTTGTTCCTCATCTGGAGTTCAACAAATGCCATTTTGAGTCTTATGAAGACAATAAGAGACTGACTGAAGACTTTGTTTCGCATCTGAGATATACTTGTTCATATATTGTACCCAATAGGAGAACAAAGAATCCAAAGGCATTTAAGATAGATCTTACAAGTCTTTTGTCGTCATTAATGTGCTGGGTTTGACTAACTGAAAGGCTTGATCTGAGAAGATTATTCAATTAGTTATGAATGAAGAAACTAAAGGAGTCCGCACAAGACAGCAAAGGAAGATGTTTGCTGCTAAGCAAGCTGCAGTTAATGGCCCAACAATCAAAAAGCTAGTATTTAAATTTTATTAAATTTTTGAATTTATTTTTTAGCTATATTCAATAAGTAATGACATAAATGTATATATTATACTGTACGTTTATTTACAGTAAGACAATTATAACACAATTAAAAAAATAGTAACGAAATTTATTGTTTGTTTTCCTGGCGAATTGGTGTAATGAATGATTCACCAGCTGGGTGTAATCCATCTGTAACTTCATTGTAATAACGGCGATCTTGGTCTGAGCAGTAAATCCAGTTTTCGTCTTGATGTTCTAAGCCATCATCGAAGAATAAACGGCCAGAAACAACAGTTCCGTGATCCCATTCTGCTTCATAGCGGCCACGACCTGGGAAGAAGAGAGTTCCTTTTCCATGAAATTCTCCATCAATTAACTCACCAACATAACGAGTTCCATTTGGAAAAGTAAATTCACCCTTTCCATCCATTGTTCCGACCTGATTCCTTTCACCCTTGTATGAGCATTTTATAAATTCTTCCATAATGAAGTAACGTACAAAAATAAAAAGTGAGGAAATCTCTTTTAAAAATTAAAATATGAAAAATCTTTGTCTCCTTTTCCTTTCGATTAGATGATTCTTTATCGAAGATACATAGGTAATGAAGTGTTTTCATTATTTGATACCAAACTCTATCAACTCGTTTTCGAACATAACTTTTCAACATCAAAATGCTTCAACAATTTGGAAGAAGCAAAAAACATTAGTACAGACGGCAAGTTTTCTATATTATACGATCTTAATAGCACAAAATACTTAATGGCAGACAATTTTCGATATTTCATTATCGAGTATCCCTTATTAAACATTATTAATGCCTGGAAGCAGACTAATTCGCCTACTGAAGAACTGGAGCGCTCGGGCATAACAAAAGCAATAGGATTTTATCCGATTTTCACTGAATCATCAAATGGTTGGGGTGGTCTTCTTCATACTACATTACCAGAAAAGTATGCTCACGAACCTACCACATATCTCGATGGTACTCTAGGTAATATCGATTGGTGGTATAGCATTGGAATGCTATGCAATTTTCCTTCGATATATTATGAATCAGGGATTCCTTCCTCCCCTGGGGTAAATACTAAACGAGTTAGTCTTTGGTGTGCCATTGGAAATTCACAAGTTCAATTTAATATTATCAAATACTCCTGTATTTGCTCGAAATATAGTTATTTGACGTTTGTATCCATGGCATTCATATTCATTTGTACTTAAGTTAAAACAATCTTGTATGATAAATTAAATTTCATTGTTTTCTTCTCTTGAGTAGATTTTTCTCCTCTTTTATAACGCTGAGATTAATCATCTGATCCGAAATCAAACATATTAAAAAATTACCGAAATAAAAATCATCCAAAGGCGATAATTATATGATGATTCGAATTGTATAATGTAAACAAATTAAATGCAGTATATTATTATCGATTCTTTACAAAGAATTTTAATTGCAATTTTTTAAAACAAAAATCCCCGAGTGAAATCCTGATCAGTCACTTCTTCATAGTGTCGAGAGTCTACAGTTTTAACAGCTAAGGTTTCATTGATGTGATGTTTATGAATGAATTTTATCGTCAAAATTTTGGAGGAAGTAATAAAAATGTCGACTAAAAGCAAGGAAGGTGAGTCGAAGCAAACTGAAATACCAGAAGATTTAGAAAAGACTACAGACATACAGAACGATTCTGATACAAATAGTTCAATAAACCTTTTTGATTACTTCGTTTCGAACGATCGAGACCAAATAATCAAAAAATGGGGTCATTTGTATCAGAAGGACAAAGACAAAGCCTTCTGCGAGCTGATTTCGTTGATTTTCCAGTTGGCGGGCCACAAAATTGAAATAACGCCAGCTCATTTCGAAAGCATCGCAGGTGAAGCCTTACTAGAGGAATACAATGATGCATCAGAGAACGCTCCATCATTCAAGCCACCAATTACCTCATTCTCAAAGAACATCTCGAAGCTACTCCCAGAATTCTGGAATTTTATATCGAAGCAGATCATTTCTACGCAGGCAATCTTCACAAAACAAGCCCTTAGCTACAGAAACTGGATTACCATACTCAGCGAGTCCCATCCACGCTACATCCGCACAATTGCCGTTCAATGTGCCTCATCTCTCTTTCTCGCGCTTACAGAGTCCATCAGTACCAAGTCAGAAGAGCTCTGCCGTCTCCAGAAGAAGTCAGACCAGTCAGATATCATCAAGAGCAAAATCGAGTCACTGACCAACGAAAACCGTTTCTATCTTTCATCTGCGAACAACCTCTACAACGCTATTCTCGTCAAATCTCTCCGAGATGTCGATCCACAAGTCCGAATTGTTTCATTAGATTCCTTAGTTGACGGAGCTATCCAATGTCCTAACCCATTCTCCGACGAGACACATCTTTCACAACTCGCGATCTGCGTCAGAGACAAAGTCACGAAAGACCGTCAAAACGCCCTCAAATCCATTTTAAGGTTAATTGAAAACACACCAAGTGAAAACTGGAAACATTTATGTGAAAGGATTGAAGAGAACCTTATTGATTTATGTGACGACAAAGACAACAAAACAGTTGAAACATCATTGATGATTCTCAAGAAGATGTCAGAAAACAACTGTTTGCACTCATCAGACGAAGAACTTGAGAATTGTTCATTTCTTTTGGCTGATGCAACTCCAAGTGTAAGAATCGCTGCTCAAAAATTTGTCGTGTCACGTTTCTTCGACCAATCAAAAAGTGATGATGAACAACTTACACATTTGATTGACTTCACAAAGAGGTTTACAAAAGACGAACTTCAGTCAGTCATCGGAGTTCTTTATTCAGTTATTGGTGTTCTTAAGAAGTTTGACGTTATTTGTCAGAAATTGTTGACAATTGATGAAGAACGATCACAACGATTATCAATGATTCTTTTGTTTTCAGCACAGGCAGCATCAGGTAAGATCGAAAATATTCCAATTGAAGAAAACACGGAAATCTTGGAAAATTTAAGTGTCACATTTGTTTCTAAACTTTCACAACTTATCTTAGCATATCAATCAGATCCTCATACACAAATCTATTTGATCCAATGTGCAAGTCTTATTGATCTTGACTGTGTTTCAGAGTTCTCAGTTGACAGGATGTTCCCAGATTTGTTAACAAATATCAGAGAAAGTTTCATTTCAAGTGATGATCCAAATTTATTCAACTGTGCATCATCCGTTTTGTACGAACTTTCAGTTGGTCATCACCAGTTAAACCAGATTGCACGGACCGAACTTGATCGATTAGCAGTTTGTTGTGGTGAAGTCAATGGCAGCAAAAGTGTCAACATCTCAAAATTTTTGTCCGCCGCTAGATTTGTCAACATGTCAGATAACGACAAAATTCGTAATGTTTTATTTGACGGTGTCAATGACGAAAACAGTGATATCTGTCAGAACTCTATCGAAGCACTTGATTTATTCTTCCAATGGGATGTTTTGAAACTTAAAGAGAAACCAGAATTAGTTGATGATTACAAAGAAATGTATTTAAAGATATTTGAAACATTCTCATTGAAACTTGAATCTAATGATACAAATATCAAATTGAAATCGATGAAAGCTATTTCTAATTTATTTTGTTTACAGAACATCATCAAAAGTGATTATTGTCATATTGAAGATAGTTTTATCCGAAATTATTGTCGTGTTTGGCATTCATTGAAATTCAGTCGAAACAATGATCTTTTCAATCATTTAGTTCGCCCATTTTTATGGGGTATCTTTCCACGCAAATATTTGTCACATTTCATTATTTACATTGGTGATGAAACAGTTCGTGACAGCTGCAGTCTGTGTTGTAACGAATTGAAGAAATCCGGAATTCTTAATGGAAGTGAAGTTCCTTTCTCCATTATTTACATGAAAGAAAACAATTATCCAGATACAATGATCCAAACCGGTGTCCGCTTTCTATGCCGAAAGTTCAACAAATTTGATGTTCTTAACTACTTCAAAGATCATGATGAATCCGATGAATTCGACGATGAAGTTCTTTATTTCATCCGAAGTCTTAGTCAAGACGAAGCAACAAAATATTTACCATACTCAGGTAAATTGCGAAATCAAGTTGAAAAAGTCTCTAAAGGTCAAAAACCAACAATCTTTAAGAAGAAAGTTCCTAAGAAAGAAACTGATGATCTTTATCACGACGAACTTGTTGTTCTTGAACGTGATTCATGAATTTTTATTCTCACAACAAATCAATCAAATAAAAATGATGTTTACTTTATTTATTAATTTTTTTCAATATTGAATCTGATTTCCTTGAAGCAGTACTTTTGACACAACATGTCTTAAAAATATATTACCTCTTATACGATTCGACAATTATATCAAACAATCTAAAATGGCTGATAATATTATAATATATTTGCAAAGAAAATTGATGAATAATGATTATAGAAAACAATAATTTAGACTAGAATTATCAATTGGGAGTGAGTCATAAATTAGATCTCTTAAAAACTGTTCAGTTTAGACAATTATTTTATTGTTCGATTCATCTCCACAATCACAGATTCCAAAATCAATTTAAAAGATAAACTTATTAATCAATTCTTTAACTTCATATCCTTTACCTACTGCGTAATATAGAAAACATATTATTTTTGGATGTTTTTCTCCAAACGAATTTTCCAGCTGGACAAGCATAAGTTCCCTTTGCGATATAATTCATTAAATTAATTGTCAAAAATTTGTAAAAACAAAAATTAAATTGTAGGAAGTTAAATATTGATGATACATGGTAAAATAATAGATTTTATTATTCAATGAAAATTTACGGTTTTTTGCCAGTGTGCATGAATTCGGAAGAAAGTCATCCTCATTGGATGACAACGTTTGGAATAGTTACTTCAATCATCAATTTTCAGGAGTAGAAACTAAAAACAGTCAAAACTGTAATCTCACACCAGGTCAAGGTCAATATTACTTAGACGAGTGTAATTTTTTTGATGATCATGACCAAGTTGTCAACTTTAACCCAATTAACAACTCATTATTCCTCCATAATCTTTGTTCTTTTAGTAACTGCACTTCAACATCAGAAGGAAATTGCATTAACTACCAAATTGGCAGTGATAGTTCAATTGTTCAACGCAAATTCTGTTGTACGAAATGTGAAGGCAAAGGAAATGGCCAATTTTCATATACAAAAGTTGGCACCGATAACTTAAACTTTATTATTGAAAGTTCCCTTTTCGATGTAGGAAATGAAATTGATGGATCTGTTATATGTCAAACAATGAATGATAATGTCGTTGTCTCATCAACAAATTTCTCATCAAATAAAGCTTCTAACCAACCTGCTGGACATTATAGATGTGAATCACTTAAATACATAACAACATTTAACTATTCAACTGTTGTTAATAATTTAGCAACAGATAATTATGTAGATATGATAAATATTTGGTATAAAGCTTTGATTGATTCATGTAATATTATAAATAATACCAATACAAAATCAGAATATGGAATTATTTACCATACAGTTAATTCTCTTACTGTAAAAAGTTGTTCTTTTATTAACAACACTACTCCTCAAGGTTCATATTTGATATATAACTATAATGATCAATTAACAGTTGATAGTTGTTACATTGACAATTCGACTTCATCAACATTTCTTAGAAATGTAGAACCTACTAATCCAAGAGAACTATTTACTAACAATTTGATTCATTTTTCAACTGGTAATTGCCAAGCAGAATTTGCAATTATCAATAAAAGTATTTCTAAATTTAATAAACTTTCTCTTTTTTTACAAACTTTAGTAAACATTTCTAACTCTTCATAATCTATCCAGATTTTCCTTACTTTTACCACCCCTCTAAAGTTGGGGACACCGCTTATCGTTGGGAGTAGCTATTAAATAGAACCACCAACGGTATTTTTGAACTGCCGATGTAGTGTAGTGGAAACCTCCGACAAAATGATTCATTATGCCAAGGTTTGATTCCCATTTAGCCAATTTTTTTTCTTTTTTGGATCATGAATTTTTTTTGGGGTCACTATAAGATTTGTTTCATGTTCTAAATCTGCTGCATATGTAATCTATTTTTATTTACCTATTTTTTAAAAATCTATTGGATTGCCAAATTTGAATATATTTAAAATCATAAAAATCCAAAAAAAACTATAAATATATGTTTTATGCATAGTGCCGATACTCAAATATCAGATTACTTAGATCCATGAATAATATCCGAATTTTTTTTCTTAAAATTAAACTTCAAAACTTCTTCCAATCTTATTCTTCATCAATTGTAAATTTTTAAAACCATTTTTTAAAATAATTTTGCGTAAATTTTATTCTCATGTTGTTTTAATCGAAAATTGATACATTTTCAAAAAAATAATATTGACTTATGAAATTCATTTTTAAGGTGAAATAGTATTGTTTTTATTAAAGTATATGAATAATATATAAAAAATTAATGAATAATATAAGCAGATTTTTAGTTTACAAAACAAATATGAGCAATGCAATTTCAAACTTTTGCTGGCAATTTCGATATTGCTCAAGTTTGTAGTATTTGTGATACCTATAACATCGGCTTAATCAAAATTCGATTTTTCTTATGAGTTATTGAGAAAATTTGATTGCAATGAGAAGGATTTCGACGTTTTTGATAAACTAAGAGCTGAGCTTTAGGGGTTCAGTTCATTTATGGCTGTAGTTTGATGCGTAGATCTCTTTTTTATTGTAAATTCTTTCAGCATGGAGATCGAGAATGAATCTTTTGAGAACTTTATGAGTTTTTACACCCGTAAAGAGGTCCTTCGAGGAAAGATAGTCCAGACTACATGAAGATGTGGGTTAACCAAAAAAATCCGATGGTTTCCCCATATTCATGTAGATCTTCGAAAAAATGAGCACCAAAAAAGCCAAAAAAATAGGCTTTTTATTGGATTTGTACACTAGATCAATAACCTATTTAGGATCTGACACTCTTGTTAGCCAGAGATATGAGGTCCTTTCAAGGAAAACGATCTATTCATCCATAAAAAAAATGAATTATCGTTTTCCCCAGAAATTACATGGGGAGTGGTAAAAGTAAGGAAAATCTGGGTAATATTTCCACATCAAAGAAAACTCAATCGGGAACAAGATAGAACATCTTAATTAGACTTTCAATCAGATTTCTTTCAAAATGTTTTTCTTGATTTTTTTATACAATGTGGAAATTTTGAATTGTTGAATATTTCAAGAAATTTTAATTATCACAAAGCAAAGAAAATAATTTAAATATATGAATATTTGTTGTGGCGATGTCAATGGTAGCAAAAGTGTCAACATCTCAAAATTTTTACAGCCGGTAGAAATCGACTATGGGAAAGTTATTTTGACAGTTTTGAAAAGTGACATATTTTTTCAGAGGGACAAAAAAAATTAGTTAATGAGCCAAGAATTCATCATTGACAATATTCTTCCTTATCATTACAATAAGTTTTTCTTCGTTAATGAGTTTACTGATATATCTATTCATACAAATAAAGAAGTTATTCCTGCCCACAAGATTTTTCTGGCTTACAACTGCAAATATTTTCATAAATTGTTTGCAGATAGCGCAGAAAGCATCAGTGACTATACAATTCCGTTCAATCCCCTTTCAGAATTTAAAACTTTTATTTCAGCTCTTTATTCAGGTCAACTTAGAGTTACACGCAAATCTTTGATTCCTCTTATTTCAATCTCCGAGTATTACGGCTGCGAATATATGATAAAAATATTAAAATTTTATTTTTCTAAAATATTCCCAGATGGACCAACAGTTGATTGCATCAAACAATTTTGCAAGTGTGGCTGCCTTAAATTCTCTTTAGAATACATTGATCAAATCATTTTACTTATTTCTCAATCTTCTGAAAGTCAGAAACAGAAAATATTCAAGCATATCTACATCGAGCATCTACTAGAGATAGTTAAGTCAAAATATTACAAATCCTTGCTTTCAAACGAAAGATTTCTTCTAATTTCGCGTGTTTGCCAGAAATATACTAATATCAGTCAAGAAGACAAAGAAAAGTTATCTTCTACCTTAGATTTTAATTTTGATGATATTCAGTCTTATGTTTTGAACTATAACATAAATTGGATTCCATTTTCAGTTTCAAAGAAAATATTTAGTAACATATTAGATTACAGACGTAAAACAATGTCAAAGTTCTTTGAATCATTTCAAAAACAAGATTTTTATAATTTTTCATATAATTTTCTTGTTTCTTTATATTCTATTCAAGAATTTAATCACAATGAACAAGGTGTCTGTGATATTGTTCAAAGTGTTTGCAAAGCAACAAATATGAAGGATAAAGCTTTTGATTTCGAAGTTTTCTCTTTGGATGCATCTCCATCGAATATTCCAGAGCTTTCTCTAGTCAAGATCTTCTCAAATGACAAATATTACTGTAGTTCTGATGAAATTGAAGGAAATCCATACTTTAACATTTCATTCAATAAAATTAGAGCAAAATGTCATTCAATTGCCATACAATCCATTGTTAATAATCATGGAACAATGATGAAAGCCCCTGAATCCCTTTTTATCGCCTTAAATGGCAAACCGGATTTAATTGAAGTTCCTGCATCGCACCCTGGTATTTACAATTACAAACCTGATACCCCATTCTTGTTGAATCATTTGCATATAGAGAGACATCCAAAATCGAAATATAATAATATTCTTAGAATTTCCAAAGTTAGTGTTTTTGGAGAGTTGTGTTAGAATAAAAACTTAGATTGCGTTATTTATTGTTCTCTAAAGAAGATTAAAAACAAATAATTTTTTTTTAATTTCTTTGATAAAGAAGAATTAAATGAGAGGATATGTGTGGTAGCTTTCTGATATGAGAATGAAAAGTTTCAGAACCTCATTCATTAAAAAATTTAAAAAATACAATTTGAAAATCTAAAAATTACTAATATTTGTGAGGCATTTCATATCATATTAATCTTAATTTTTATAAGAGATATATTTATCTTATTTACGTGTTTAAATAGTAGTAAATGTGTGATATCTACTTATATCATGTCATGCAAGGATATTTCGAACTTAAAATATTAATGTAGATATTGGAAATGGATGGTATATGTGACAATTTTTCAATCTTTGGTCAAATCAGAATCCAAAATTTTTTAGGACCAAAAAAAACAAGTAGAAAAGAAAAATAATTAAGTAGATTTATCATATGTTTATGTGTGCGAGAAAAAGGTTTTGCAGGGATAACAACAAAACGAGTAATATTCGAAATTAGAAGAGATTCAAAATTTACTGCTTCTTGCCACCCTTCTTGCCAGCTGGCTTCTTGGCTTCTTCCTTGACCTCTTCAACTTTCTCAACAACATGATCTGGGTGTGGGCCATAGCACTTGAGGTCGTGACCGTTGATGACTGGAACGATCTTGCCCTCAGCTGTTAAAGCCTCGAGAGCCTTGCGAGCGCATGTAAGGGAGATTTTATAACGCTCAGCGAGCTTGCCGGCGGAGATGACCTTGTTCTTTGGAACGGACTTAGCCATATCAGCAGCTTGTTCTGGTGTGATGATGACGGCCCACTCACGTTTCTCCTTGTTTGTAGCCTTGGTCCATTTCTTACGAGCGCCTCCTTTAGCGGACATAGATCAAAAAGGACGCCTTAAAACCGCCAAATTTCTGAGATTTTAGAGGTTTGGCTCAGCTCGACCATGACCTGTTAATTCCAGTAAATGAAAATCAAGAATTGATAAGAGATTTGGATGTATAATAAATTTGTGATTCATGGAAATTTCCCACATTACCAGCGATATCGAAAATAATCTTCTTCTTTTCATTATTCAGCCACGTATGCTTAAAAATAGGATAATTTAGTAGTTATAATAGCTTAATCACTGATCTGTATTCAAGGATATTCTTTATTTTAAGCTTATCTTATTGAAATTTATTGGGTAATATATAACTCAACTGATTTCACAAGAATAATGACACCCATGCTAGCTTTTATTTATATGTTCATCAAATAATGTCTGTATATAAGCAAGAATAATGAAGCACAGATTTTCAATATTTTTTTTGTCAAATATTAACGATGTAATAAGATGCCGATTATTTTGGCAAAAAATATATTGGAGTTCATTACTAGAATCATTTTTCATGTATTACTCATAGGCAATGCGTGCGATCCAGAAGGATCATGATACTTAAGCTTTTTTAATAAAGTAGTGCTATTTTGAGCCCGAATAATTCATTTTCATCGTTTCCGATTTGATGAAAATCAATAGAACACGCAACTTTTACATAATAAAAGATAAGGAGAATGAGGATAGTTGATGTGTATAACTGATTGTTTGATACATCTAATTATTAATTAAGACTCCATATATTAATAGCCGATAGATATTGCAAAGCTCATTAACTCCTATCCATAAGATCTTTATTACTTGATTCGGATTTGGGTCGTCAAAACCTCATAGAAAATCAACAATAATAAATTTGCCTACAGATTATGTGGGATTTCTGATGTCCGATCTACGAGAACTACTTTTTTGGATAGTGGCTTCTCATTCTTATACTTAATTGTTCGAAGTCATGTATTTGAAGTTATAGATTTCCTAATCCACCTGAAATGATCAAATTTAAGATTAAGATAATATTGACATATTGAAGATACCTATATAGAGAATTGAATCACATGATATTTATTCATAAAATTCGGATTAAATGAATGCAATAGAAATAAAGACATAAAGAGAATCTGGAGCGCGCTTTTGATATGATGTCTAAGGATATTTATAAATAACAACAAAGCATTTACATACTAGAAAGAAATAAAAAAACAAAATAGATCTAATGAAGTTCAAAATTGAGCAAGAAATCAAAGTCATCAACAGAAGTATTAAACATATTGACATCTTCTCGAGGCATGAGAATTGAGTCAAGCTTTTCATCTAAAGAAATATTCGTTTGAGGGTGCAAAACTTCAGTTTCTACTTCTATGCCAGCCGGAATAATAGGAGGTATCTTAACCTCTACAGGTTCAGGAACATCTGTATTATTTTTCTCTTCATGACGCATAATCAATAACCAACGATTTCGAACGGAGTTACCGGATCTACCAGCAAAGAATCGCGCTATAGCGTTCCAGTGAGGACCCATTTCTTTCTTTTTCTCTATAAGTAACTGGTCTTCTTCTGGTGTCCATCCGCCCTTTTGTAATGAAGGATCTAAGTAATTGTACCATCTTTCTCTACATTGTCTGGGGTTTCTGTTAGCCATTTGCTGTGAAATCCAGACCCAGTCTCTTTCTGGACGGCTCATAACTAATGATATAAGCTTTAAATCGTCTTCGCGAGTGAATTTGCATTTGGATTGTTTTCCATTTTTAGATAAAGAAGTTGAAATAATAGGTCGTACAGCAGGAAGAAGTTGGATGGGGTTCATTCCTAGAATTTCTATACGCTCTAATTAAAATTAGTAAAGTAAGAATTCAGAAACAAATTTTGTGAGAGCTCTCATATCAAATACTAAATTCTGAGTGTTTGAAAGAAACCTACAATTAACCGCTGAATTTCTACTCAATTAATCACAGGGGGGTAATACCTATTTCTTCGCTAATAATGTTGTAAACAGAAATTCATCAAAAGTGACACCTCAGAAAAGCTAAAATATTGAATTTTTGGAACTTTTGATAGAGCACGTTTTTAAATATTAATTAAAGTAAATGTATATTTTGTAAAGATTCTTTTTAATAAAAAATAAAATTTTGAAGAAGAACACAAAATCTTCTGAAAAATAATATCACATAAACTCATATTATTTTCTAATATATAACTATTTTATATAAAAATCAAATTCAATGATCTTAAAAGCGAAGGATAAACCTCAAAATTTACGAATATAATGAGTGGGAATATAATGCTTATCTATCATAAAACCATATGAAATATCAATTTTTGCTTTACGCCTAATTTTTGACGACAATTAGCAAAAAATGTTAAATGTTAACACTCAGTCCATTTGAATATGAAAAATAAAATTGACTTTGATTAAATGTTTTTATTTATCATGCAATTCTTCTTGCGACCAAAGATTTGAATAAAAGTTCAAAAAATAAGATAGCTTAAAAAATAATGTACGGTAGTGTTTACTAATAGATGAATAGTATATAAATTCTATTAAAATGGATTTGATCCAAAAAATATATAAAATTTGATCATAAATAAAATCGTTTTAAATTACTTCTTCATTTAAATTATAACAATTATTTTTGGTTTTATATTTTTTGGATCAAATCCATTTTAATAGAATTTATATACTATTCATCTATTAGTAAACACTACCGTATATTATTTTTTAAGCTATCTTATTTTTTGAACTTTTATTCAAATCTTTGGTCGCAAGAAGAATTGCATGATAAATAAAAACATTTAATCAAAGTCAATTTTATTTTTCATATTCAAATGGACTGAGTGTTAACATTTAACATTTTTGCTAATTGTCGTCAAAAATTAGGCGTAAAGCAAAAATTGATATTTCATATGGTTTTATGATAGATAAGCATTATATTCCCACTCATTATATTCGTAAATTTTGAGGTTTATCCTTCGCTTTTAAGATCATTGAATTTGATTTTTATATAAAATAGTTATATATTAGAAAATAATATGAGTTTATGTGATATTATTTTTCAGAAGATTTCTATATGCCTATGAAAAGTACTCTCAAAACTAACTTTTTCCTAATTATAATTAAATCTAGAATATTGTATTATGCTTAGTATTATTTCATTTTTCTCATTCAATTTAGAATTTACAAATGTCAAAAAAATGAGAGCTGTCACTTTTGATGAATTTCTGTTTATTACAATAATAAGCAATCCTACCTGAGACGATGAACAATGAAATTTTAGTCAATGACTGACAAAATTTTTGAAGGATAATTTTGCAAATATATTGATTATAGATTAGATGAAAAGATCATATTTTCAAGCTTAAATTGTAAATTTCAGTAATAAATTTCTGAAATGCCAATTTTTGAGAGAGACCACACCAAAAAGACTTGTATATTATCTATCATGATATCTGGAAAAAATTGCATTACTAAATTGATAATTTCTCAAATTTGTTAATTGAAATCAATCAAATTCCTCAGAATCGATAATACATGTTAGCTGATTAGTTATTTTCAATAAGATATGTTTTATCGTTCAGCAATCATTGACTAAACCCATCATTAAAAGTTCTCAATTGAAATGCTTAATGAATATATAAAAACTTTGTGATTTCATACAATTTCTGTACTTACAACAAGAAAAGTAGTTATTGGCTTTCTTATACAAGGCAAAACTATCTCATTTTTGGTTTTCATAAATGAAATTTTCAGTAAACAGTGGAATTAAGTTATGATTTCAATATATTATGTTCAACGTTCGGAAGAAAATATATTATTTGATTGTTGTATAGTTCATTTGAGTAATTTGGAATCATTTTGATATTAAATATTCTACTTCTAACTATGATAAATTAAAATTTTGAAGCAAATTGCATGTAATCATTTGTTTTTCATTTGGGATGTAAAAAGAGTTTCATTCTAATTCTAAATTCATAAGAGCCAAAGGCAAGTTTTATAAAAAGCTAAATTTAGCATTGGAACGCTCTAAATATAGCATAATGAAGTCGCCGAGGATCAAAAAAAAATTAAAAATTGGAAAATAAAGTTTATAAATTAATAAAATTCTTCCAAAAAGCACCAATAATTATTTTTTGTGAATTTTTAAATCATTGCAAATGATACATTTTTGTTCAACTGCAAATTTTCTCAATCATTCTACACCTTGGATCGTAATTTTTTAGAAATGGTTATTTTTGGAGTTCATCTCCTGATAGTTAATGATAGTGAAAATATAAATTCTACCTACTGACGTAATGCGAACTTAAAAGACAAGACATTAATTATATTCTTATGAAATTTGTCAAATTTTCATTTTTTTATCTGTTTTTTATGGATGAGGTTAGTTTTCCATCATCTGAATTTGTTCTAGAAACATCCGTCATAGAATTAGTAGATACTGAAAGATATGATGATGCACTTAGGCTAATTAGATCATCTCGACGTATAATGACTCCTTTATTAATTAGAAAACAAGCATATTGCTATTTTAAGCTCGGAAACCCTGCAAATGCGCTAGAATGCTTGAAAAAAGCAGAAGAAAATGGATGGATTTTGCCTGAAATTTTAATTTTAAAGGGACAGTGCTTATATAGTCTTCAAGAATGGGATACTGCTTTAATTGCATTTGAAACAGCCGACAAAATGGGATCTACTCCGGAAACAAAACAATGGCTTACGCGTGTTAAAGCACACATTTCAATAGAAAATTCTCCAAATGCTCCAAACATCTTTTTATTCCAACCTGACATCATTTCAGATGTCAAAAAAGAATTTTATCAAACAAATCAACTTCTTGCAATTCGTCTTTTTATCAAAGATGTAAAAGAAGAAGAATTAACAGTCACATTTAATCCTACATCAGTTGAAGTCTACGTTAAAAAGCAAAGACCAATTTCTGTTCATTTGAATTTGCCAAGAGAAATTAATACTAGCCAAAGCTTTTTTGTTATCAATGATTCATCAATAGAGTTGAAGATAAAGAAAGTTCAATGTGTTAATTGGGATGATATCGAAATATAACAATTGAACAATTATTTACTTAATTTGTTCATATTTAATTACAAGTACATGAATGATTTACGTATTACATGAATATATTCAATCAAAAACACAATATTTACTTTATTCGATCATTTTTTTCGAATTCATATTAAAATCGACACATTGTAATCCAGAAACCAATTACGACGAGTCTGTCAATCTGTTATTACATACTTTGCTTCGTTCATCATTTTTATTTTCAGAAATTATCATATTTAACAGAAACAACAAATTAGGAAGTTGAAACTTATTAAAATAAAGCCTGCTTGTAATGTATTTTATTAAATCATTCTAATAATGCTTTTTTTATGAGCAAATTAAATTATAATATCCAAAATTTGATCTTTTATGGATTTTTTATTTTTAACTATATATGGACTTACTACTTATTGGAATATTTTGATTTCGAGTAATTATTTTTGACACGTAAACTCATATTTGTTATATGTCAAATTTTAAATGGGCGGCTTTGACAATGTTTTTCGAGGTAGAATTAGAGCATCAGCTTAAACTTCTACCAATATTCCTTTCACAAGGAACAAGCCAGACAATTGAAAAGCAGTTGAAACATCAGAAAGAAGGCCAGTTTATGCTTGGCAAAGGCCTTATTTTGAAAATTACAAAGATTATTGAAATTGGAAAAGGCCGCGTTTCATCAAGAACTGGCTGTGCCTCATACAGCGTTAAATTTAAAGCTCTTGTTCTCAGACCTTACGAAGATTTAGTTATCGACGCTAAAATTATGATCCTCAATGAATTTGCGATCATGGCTAATGCAGGACCGTTAACGGTCGCTGTTCCAAAGACCCTCCTAGAAAAGGATTATGATTTTGAACCAGAAACCCTTACATACAAACAAAAGAATGGAGGAAAGACTCTTGGATCCAAGACAGTCATCCGTGTAAAAATCATCACAGCTGTTCCTCATAAGGATCAAATCCATATCTCCGCTACTGGTAATCTTATTGACCCAATCCTTGGTGTCATCGGTTAAGCTGTCTATTTACATTATAGATATATATATTTAATTGCCTATAAAATAAAAATGTCATTCATTTATTTGGATATTTATCAATAATTAATTTTTCCTTCAAATACATTTTAGTTAACAAAATTACAAAAGACTCTAATACATACTGTTACAAATCTCCAATTGCCACAAAAGAAGAAGCAAAATAGCAAATAATCTAGATGGTCAGGTATATAGTCATATTCAGAGAACATATACTTATCGCATGAAGCTATGATACTCTATGGTTTCATTATGTTCTTAAGAAATGGTCATAACGATATATCAAAAAATCGATTTATATCTATCTATAAACTACAAGTACATTATTATAGGTACCATTAATAGCAAAATCATATGACGGATCTAATTCTTTCTCCTTCATAAGATTTTCAAAATTGAGTTCATAAATTTCTTAAAAAGTTTTAGACTTATGGATGCGTTGTATGCGTAAACATCCCCAAACATAGAAAAATTAAAACAATGCTTCTATTTTTATGGGAATTAAAAATTAATTTTTCTTTGAGAAGTAAAATTAGACAAATTTATGATTATTCATAGAAAGATGATCAGGGAAACTTAATTAAAGCGCTTGAAAGCTTCCATGTTTGTTGTTGTGAATTGTTCTTCTGGAGTGATTGGCTTAAGACTATAATTTGGTAAATATTTCGGTGATTCGCAGCTGAGAATTTTAGCCATATACTCTGGGCTTGCATTCATGCGGCGCTCTGTAAGTGTCATTTCATGTTCGCGATGGACTACATATGAGGCCATCTTATCTGTTACCCAACGATCTGATGTATCAGCATCGTAAGAATATACATCAGCATCAGGTTTATTTTGGCGAGTGATTCTTGGAATGTTTTCAACTTCATCATTCTTCGGACGTACACGTGGCTCAAGGATGTTCTTTCTTGTATCAGCATCGTAATAGCGTTCTTCGTACCAATTTCCTTTAAGTGTTGGAGACTGTTGCATTTGATAAATAACGGATAAATTATTCAAAATATGATCGGCAATTCATTTTTATTTGTGAGTATCGATTATAAAGTCCATTATCATGCGCCTTAATTCTAACACACAAATATTGCATTATTTCAATGATAGAATTCCTATAATACAAAATTTCATGCTTATCTCATGTGAATTTATGTTAATAGTCATTTTAACTCAAGCATATGATGCAAAATGGTTCTACAATGCACAAACTAATCAACAACACTGTGATTACGAACCAAACACAATGAACTTTCCCATCTGATGTTACTGCTAATTTTGATTAATATCATAGAAAAATGTGTACAGTATTTTGTAGCTAATCTATATTTCGATTTTTTGAATAATAATTCACAAAATTTTTGACATAATGGATAATCAAGAAATCCTCGAAAATCTCGAATCAATTGTTTTTGTAGACCCACAAAATGTTTTAGCTTCTAAAGAATGGATGAATGGAAGTATTGGTGAAGCGGCACACATGTTACTTGAATGTGACAAAAAGAAACCATCGTTCATCTTAACAGGTTCATGCTATTTTAATGGAAATTGTGAAACAGATGGTCCTATTGGAGCAGGAATACTTTGCAGAACATTACGCAGTCTTGGATTTAACACAAATGTTTTAACAGATTCTTATGCAGCATTAGTTGTAATTAGTGCCGTTAAAAATGCTCCAGTATACGTTTTTGATGACGTTGAAAAGATATCAAAAGATATGTCATTCCTTGTAACAGTTGGAAGGCCTTCAAAATGCAAAAAATCATTAGATTACCTATCACCACAAGGAGAAGTAATCAACAACTCTGTTATCAAGCTTGACAAACTCCTTAAATCATCTTTAGACCCAGAAATTAAATATCCTTACAAAGTTATAAGTATCTGCGATAGATTACAGGAATGCGGCGCCGGCAATCTTGAATGCATTGCCAGAGGTGCTGACGTTGCATGCACATTATGTGACACATTAATCATGTCTGGCTGCTCACATTGGGGAAGTCTCGCTTTAGCTGCGGCACTTATTGCTTTGTCTGAAGATAAAGAAACAGCAAAGATGTTCATTGAATTATGCGACCAACAAAGCCAACTTCTTGATGAAATGCTTGAAGCCGGTTCTTATGACGGTGTTACAGGAAAACAGGAGAGATCTATAGATGGAATGCAATTTGATGCTGAACATATAAGTGTTACACATAGTATTGTTATGTTAATCAAACAGAAATTTGATTTGTTTTAATTTTTGTTTTGTTTTTGGGATTTCATAGAATATATCCCTTTGTTTTAACCCAGAAAGCACTAATCTCAACACGATGTTTTCAGGTTGTTGAGAAAATTTGAATTATTTTTATTACTCTTATGATATGGATCGTAACTGATCAATAAATATTAATATTTGTTTTTACATGTTATGAATAATTAGTTAAAATTCTTTTTAATTGAATTTTTTTTGTGGCAAATAAGAAATAAAGATTAGAAAAAATTAAATAAAAGTGGTCTTTAGAAAAAAGAATGCAATTAAGAATCAAAGAGAATTGAATTGGTAATTTAATCCTTTCCTTGATTCTTATACAAAAGGAAGGATCTTGAGCCGAGGAAGCCCTGGCCGAGTGAGGATAAGATCCAAGCGCAGGCGGAAATGATACCAAAAATTTTTATATAGCCATTACCCTTTGAAAAAGCATCAATAGCGTAAAGAACGCCGCAAAGGCCAGAGTTTGGAAGACCAACAGCGCCAACAACGTTAAGACCAAAGAATATAATTTCAAGGAGGAACCAGCTGAGAGAAAGGTCTTCCTTCTTGCACTGTTCGTAGTATTTCATGTAATTGACTCTGAAAGCGAGTGGAATACCAAGAATTGTGTAGATGATGCTGAATACGATGTACTTTGCAACACTATAATTAGCCATTGAGCCAGAGCCGAAGGCAGCAAGCATATTGACGATGAGAGTTAAAGCCCAGACGTATTGTAAAATGTAGGCAACCTTGCAAGCAGCTGTATTCTTAATTGGGATTTCTCCGGAAATATCGTGATAAACAAATGGGCAGCAGACAGGCCAATTTGGCTTTCTGTCATCTTCAATATCGAGTTGCTGCTCTCTAAGGCCGGCCTCACGACGTTTAAGCTCCTCTTCCTTTGCCTGGATGCGGGCATATCTCTCCTGAGCGTCCATTGACATTGATAAATCTATGTCACGTTTTCAAATTGAATTATATTCCATCGGTTTTATCATAATTATCAGTGATTATGATTTCAAAAATTTTTAGGTAAAGAGATATAAGATGAATAAGAAACAACATAAAATAGACATATCATAACATATTGTTCTATGAAAGCCAATTTTCACAGAAATTTCTTGTCGATATTACCAATAAAACATTGTTTATTTGCTGAATCATATACTAAACAAAATATCATGCACTTTAAATTCTAATCACATTGAACAAACTATCATAATTACTTTTATTTTGATTGATTCATGTAATTTTTTTCAAATAAGGCCGCATATATGGTATATATCATATACAACAGCTATGATTGAAGATACTCAGTAGATAAAAGAATTTTATAAATAATTAATTACGATCGATTTAGATGTCTTTGAATCCACCAAAAAAGACATTTTGAAATTTTATCTCTATTGGTATTAACTCGATTATTTCAATAGACATCTTATGCTATTCCGATCATTTTGAAAATTAGATCTTATATTCTTAGAAATATGATTAAGCAACATATATATGAACAGCCATAGATTTATTTATGCATATGCAACCTTTCTTATCATTTATTTATATAGATATCAGTTCGATTTCATAAAATCTTCATAAATATTTGTGATATTCTTCACCGGAACACATTGATGTGCTGCAAAAATGAATTCCATTAAATCTATACAAAGTAGCCAGTTCTTCATATATACAAATTCATTCTGAATAAATTTGCCATATATATTTGAAATTATGGACTATTTTTTTGAACCATCAACTAAAAATTAGCTTGTAAATCAAAGAATAACATCCATATTGAATAATTGTCTAGAAATTAATAATCAGATTCTACATTCGTGATATCTGAACAAAAACAATTGGGAAAATATCATGCAGTGTATAAAATAACAATATACCTCTTAAGAATGGTATAGTTAGAATTTTGGTGAGCGTTTAGAATTTCTAAAATTTCACAGAATATGGAAGACTCTCAAGCAACAAACGTATGGGAGGTACCAGCTGCAACAGTAGCTATGTATCGAAACATGTTTTCCCAGTTCTTTGATTCTGATTTTTCAGGCCATGAAGAAAAGTATTATAGAGAAGCTGTTGATAACGCAGTTAATGAAAACAAAAAACGTATTTTAATTAACTTAGATCATCTTCGTGAGTTTGATAGGCTCAATGGTCATAATATTACACAAGAATTAATCAAAAATCCGAAGCTCTTTCAACAAGCAATTAATGAAGCACTTAACGAATATAGAAAAGAAGTTAACGCTAAAGGTGAACAGGATCTTACATTCGGTATTACTGGCCCAATTGGTGATCATTTTGTTTCACCAAGACAACTTAATACAAGATTCTTAAATCACATTGTGTGCCTTGATGGCATTGTTACCAAAACATCACTTGTCAATCCAAAACTCGTTACACTTGTCCAGTTTTGCCCAGCAACAAACCAGAGATTAAGAACACAATTTCACGATGCAACTGATCTTACAGCGCGTCCATCACGCTTTGCAATCCCTAACAAGGATGCTAACGACAATCCTCTTGAAGTAGAATACGGATTTTCTACATTCATTGATCATCAAATCATTACAATCCAAGAGCGTCCAGAATCAGCACCAGCCGGCCAAATGCCACGTAACTGTGATGTTATAGCAGACGCAGATCTTGCTGATGCTTGCAAACCAGGCGACAGAGTTAAAGTTTACGGTGTTTACAGAATTTTGCCAAATAAAGTTCAAGGTACTGCAAGTGGTATCTATCATCCACTTCTTATTGCAAATTCAATTGAAGTAGCTGCTCAAACACTTCAATTAAATCTTACAAAATCAGATGTCGAAAATATCCGCTTCATTGCTGGATACAAAGAGAACAACCAACTTGATGTTGAAGAAAATACCCATGTTCTCGATTTGCTTAGCCGCAGTATCGCTCCTTCCATTTATGGAAGCAGTCGTATCAAAGAAGCCATTGTTCTCATGCTTGCAGGTGGCTGCGAAACAAACCTTCCTGATGGCACACACATCAGAGGTGATATCAACATGCTTATGGTCGGCGATCCATCAACAGCAAAGTCACAATTATTAAGACACGTTTTAAACATTGCTCCTTTGGCCGTCCATACAACAGGTCGTGGTGCATCAGGTGTTGGTTTAACAGCAAGTGTTACAACAGATACAGAGACAGGTGAAAGAAGATTAGAAGCTGGTGCAATGGTTATCGCAGACAGAGGTGTTGTTTGCATCGATGAATTCGATAAAATGGATGAAGCTGATAGAGTTGCAATTCACGAAGCCCTTGAACAACAGACAGTTACAATCAGCAAAGCAGGCATCCACGCAACACTTAATGCAAGATGCTCTGTTGCTGCAGCTGCTAACCCAGTTTGGGGCACATACAATCCAAATAGATCTCCAATGGATAATGTCGGATTACCAGATTCACTTATCTCACGTTTCGATTTATTGTTCATCGTTTTGGATCAACACAATCCACAAGTTGATGCTGCAATTGCTGACCACGTTCTTGAGAACCATAAATGGAAGTCAAATGGTCCATCAACAACATATTCCGATGATGGCATTTACCTCAAGAGCGATGCAATTCCACATGTTTCACAAGGCGAACAACAGAACTACGTAACTGTCGAATTCCTTAAGAAATACATTACACATTGCAAAGATATCAAACCAACATTAACTAAGGAAGCTAACGAATTGCTTGTCTCAGCTTGGGCAGACATGAGAGCTGTTATGACAAGAAAGACACAGCCAATTACACCACGTACATTCGAAACACTCATCAGACTTTCAACAGCTGCTGCAAAGATCAGATTATCATCAACAATCACAGAACAAGATGCCAATACAGCCATTTCTCTTCTCAAGTTCTCTGTCTACGGCGAAGATGAAGAACCACCTAAGCCAAGAACAAAGAAGTTGATCAGTAACGACGACAAGAAGAAGAAGAGTAAGAAGACAAAGAAGACAAAGAAGGATGATGATAATGATGATTCATCAGAACCAGAAGCTGTAGAAACAGATGAAGAACTTGAAAATAGTTCTGAAGAACAAAGCGCTGCTTCAGAATCTGATGCAGAAGAAAAAGAAGGAGAACAAGTAAAGGAAGACGAACTTCCTAAGTTAGTTGAATCATATGTTGGTGATGAATTGGATGAAAAGAGAAAGGCATTCCAGGAAGTTTATAAATATTACATCAATCAGACAGATAAAGTATTCGTTACATTGGACCAGTTCATTGAAACTGTTGAGCTTCAGAAGGGTGTTGTTATCACTAGAGATGAATTGAAGATTTTACTTTCTGAAAATAAGAATGTTACATTTGATGATGAAAATATTGCATTTTAATGTATTTATAAGAATTTCACGAATTTTTCGTATTATGGTTGAATAAAATAATATTTATTCATAAAATCAAAATTATGCCAAATTACCCTCAATTTTTGACTTTTGCAACTTTTTCATGACCCCCTTATTTTGAAAGCAGGTTAGTAAGTAAAATATGGCTTATTTTTTAACTATGTTATGTGAAGATATATTTCTCATCTTTGTACTACTATATGTTTTTGATACTTAAAAGTACACTGTATTTTGTGAGGGTAAGGTATAAATAAGAAAACATGGTGTCATCTCTTGCATTTTTATTTCATTGAAAGTTTGGTGTTATATTGGTGCATTTATTGATGTCGTATAGATATTTAGAGAATAGTTGATGTTGACGTATTATACAGGACATAATGTATAAATTTATCAAGTTAATTTAGTTAAACATCATCATCTACTTTTGATATATTAGAGATTTCTAACACGCTTATGAATTTTTGGTTATATAGGTGGAGTTATTTGAGCTAATGAATTTTACATGAAAAATATGAATGCATTTCATAATTATATGATTTTTAAGCTATGTAATACTTTATAAATAAGCAAGCATGATTAAAAGTGAATCCTCAGATGGTGATGCTGTTTGTTCTTAAAAAAAATACATTATTTTGAAGGTTTAAATTTTTGTTTCTAAGTGATGCTATGTTTTATAAGTAAGGATATTATTTTTTAATATTTTATCATTATCTATAATTATTCTCTATTCTGTTTTGTCTTCCAAAAAGTATTCTTTCACAAAGCGCCATGCAACATCAAGAGCAGTCTTACCATTTTTATTCTTTGCTTCTTTATCGGCTCCAACTGAGATAAGATATTTAACAACTTCAAGATGACCATCCATTGATGCATAAATGAGTGGAGTACATTCCTTTTATTCTTTGCTTCTTTATCGGCTCCAACTGAGATAAGATATTTAACAACTTCAAGATGACCATTTTCTGTTGCCCAAATGAGTGGAGTACATCCACAAAAATTATCCTTTGCTTCTTTATCGGCTCCAATTGAGATAAGATATTCAACAACTTCAAGATGACCATATTCTGATGAAAAAATGAGTGGTAAGCCCAAAGATTCTACATTATAGTTACCGTTCTCTATAATAGATTTAATACGTTCGAGATTTCTTTCTTCGCATGCTTTAGTAAGGGGATTTTCAAGATAACCTTTTTGTGATGCACGAATGAGTGGTAAACCTAAAGAGTTTACTTGTTTATAGTTACCATTCTCAAACAAAGATTTAATACGTCCGAAGACATTAAAATTTTTGACTATTTAAAAAAAAATAAAAAACTAGCAATTGCTACTACACTCATTATATACACAATTCAATTTTTTTCCACAATTCAATTCAATTTTTTTCACAATTCAATTTTTTTCCACAATTTGAAAAATCCGTGATGTGATTCGGAGTGATATTGGATGGAAATAATTGGGGCAATATCAGATACTGTAGCTTTGAAATACTATATTGGATATTAACATTTAATAATTAAGATTAAGCTGAAACAAATCAATATTTTTCATTTCTTAAATGCATAATGCTATTTTTCAAAAAATAAAAAGTCTATTTTCCATAAGAATATATATAAAATTTTTATTTTATCGATAAGGTCACAGTAAGCTCCAGTTTTAAGGAAGTGGATACTTTAAATTTTTTGACTACTTAAGTATGGTTGCCGATTTAGACAATTTTTAAGAAATTTCCAAAATCGAGAAAATCATTCATACTCAAGCCATCCATTCTCTGAATTTTGCTCTCACATCAACCAATTGCGAGGAGTTTACAAATGCCAACCAAATTATTGTGATCTAAAATGTGAGTTTTCATAACTTTTTGTTGACTCATGTAGCTCAATGCTTATCAAATCTACATTTTCTTTTGGTATATATATAAATTCTCCAGGTCAGCATATAAAAAGAATCAAAATTACTGAAGTATAAAAAACACGTTTTTTTAACTTTTCAAAAGATTTTCATCGGTGTAATCTAAATTTAAAATAGAATGTCAGATAGCTCAGATCAAAATATTGAGGACTCAGTCGAAGATTCCGCAGATATGAAGGGGAACGACTCATCTGATAGTGATAAGGAGTTGAAGCTTGATGATTTGACACCAAAAGCGAAAAAGAGCTCTGGAGACGGAAAAATAGTTGAATCTCCAAAAGAGGCAAAGAAAGAGACCAATGGTGAAGAAGAGGATGGATCTGGAGAGGAAGAAGATGAATATGATGATGAAGTTTCTATTAGCGATTCGGATGAAAATGAAGGAAGTTTTATTGATGCAAAATATGATTTCGATAATCCTCCGCCTGTTTTACGATTCCAATACTCTTCTATTTACGCTACTTTAATAAGGGCCGTTAATTTGTTCAGAGCTTCTCATAAACTTCCTCCTATTGTAGAATCAATTGATCTAAATCGAATTGCGATGAAACACTCTCTCGCAATGGCGAAAATGGAGGTAAAATTTACTAATGCTCCAATTAAAGAAGAAATCAGCGATCTCCCATTTCCATTTTATTACGCATATGTATCTCGAAGTGATTCACCAAATCACGCATTTTTAGACGTTACTAACGAATGGGCATCTGAGCCAGGAATCTCCGCAGCTCTTCTGTCCAAAGTCAATACAATTGGATGTGGTATGGCATCAACAGCACAAAAAACCACTTTCTTTACAGTTATCGTTGCTGTCAAATCTTATATTGGAGATTCCCATCTTGTTGGCGATGAGCTAAGGAGTTTCTTGTTGGGCCAAAACTGTCTCGAAATTGTCAACAATATACGCGAAAAATACGATTTACCGCCTTATTTATGGAGCGATCAATTAGCAACGTTAGCATATAAATTCAGTCAGACAGATCCAACAAAAATTACCCAGAAATTCATTTCTACACGTATACCGAGCGCTTCTTCGAGCCACGTCGACTTCGGTAAATTTGAGTTCGAAAAAGCAAATCCCAAGACGATTGTTTCAGAATGGATGCAGCAGACATACCATGTCGATGCATTGTTGGGAGAATTCAACAGAATCGGTATTGGGTTTGTTATTAAGAAAAATTGTTATTTTTCAGTTCGTATCGTTACAAGAAGCATTTACGCGTCAATTATTGATGGATCAGAGAACTTAGTGGATCATTCCATACTAGCAAAGCATATTGCTGAAGAAATGAACGAATTTAGAGAACAGCATTCTTTAGAAAAGCTGTCATTTGATGACAACCTGTTTAAAGTTGCTCAGGATCATGCAGAATTTATTGCAAATGGTCAGGAAGGTATTAATCCAATCGAAGACGACTTTTACAAAAATGTTGTTGAACCACGTTATAAATTATGCGATATCAGCCATACTACTTGCAAAGAAATGCTTAGAGCTCCAAAAGAAATTATGAGGAAGTGGAGAAATAACACAGATTGTGTTTCTGTTCTTCTAAATCAAGTAGATGACATTGGTGTAGGAGTTTGCTTCGATGAAGATTACGTATGCCACGTAACGACTATTATATGTGATAGAGGTGACCATGGAGATGTTGTTAATAAGATTGTTAGCTTATAAAAATATTTAATTTGTTTTTCTTTTAAATAATAGTAACATTTTTATTTACGAACAAATTGATTGTAACAAACAAAAAGTATAAAATCGTTTCTTTCTTTTTTTTTCCTAATAAATGTTGATAATTGATAAAAAAAAAACATGATTGATTGTAGTTAACTAAAAAATGTTGGAGTTTGTTCATCATTCTCTTCCCTTTGCTTTCGAAGTTCTTTAACTAAAGCTGCCAAAGCTTCTGGATTAACTCCAGCTTCTGTAAGTTCAAGCAAAATGGATAATGTTTCGCGGTCAAGTCCTGTTTCAAGAATATTTGAAAGTTCGTGGAGTGAATCAAGGAGCTGAGCCCTTTCGTTGTTCATTTATTTTTTTATTTTTTTTTAGAATAAAAAAAGTGGACGTTTAAAAATTCATTGGGACATCGATTTATGTATGATTCTTCAAAGAAACAGACCTAATAATATTTGTGATTCATATTTCGCCATATATTCTCATTATTAATAAGTTATAAATTATCAGTGAAGTCTGCTTCTAGATTCATAATTCTTTCATTATCTCCTCGAACTTCAGTATTTTTCAGCAAAGGCATATATTATTTCATTATATATAGCATGTTATATAAGATCTCAGATGCTGGATGTATTGATAAATCTAAGATAAGATAATATTTAGTATTTGAGTGTAGTTGCACCAACTTTTTTTGTTCATATTTTTGAGGCGATAAAACGTCTCAAACATTAACAAATGCAAATCAAAAGCAATAGATTCGCCTATATGCTCAATCAAGAACTGGAAAATCATGAGTCATTGAACCAGCTCTAAAAACATGATTACCTGCAAAGTTTTTTCGTTTGTAATTTTAGTTAAAAAACAAAACATAGTATATGTATATGATTTATGATAATTCTAATTTAATGCTCAATTCAATTTTGCCCAAAAATTTAAAATTATCATCTCGAAAGAACTAAGCATAACAAAGCCGAATTAACAAAAAATCGATGATAATTTTAATTATATATAAAATCTATATAGAAAATTTTTAAGCAAGAAAATCATCGAAAAGATTTGGATTTTGTTTCATAAGGCAGAGGGATTCCTTCAGTCTTTCAATTTCCCTAAGTCCTTTCTTGTGAGCCTCTTTATGGCGCTGCTCAAATTCGGGTTTTTCTGTATACTTGAAAACAACTCTGTTTTCGTTTGTAACTTTGTCCTTTGTGTTTGTAGCAAGACGGTCGAAGATTGTTTTGAGGTCTGAGCTTTGAATACTGAATAATGCTAGGAATTTCTTGATTAATGCTGGAGTCAAGTATTTCTTATATGAAAAGATGACAATTGCAAAGTTTCTTGCAGCACGTAAGTTGACAGGAAGCTCTGTAGACCTGATTTCTTCAGATTTAATAACCCAGCGACTTTGAACGTAATATGCGTACTTAAACAGGACATCAAGCAGTTCCTCGGAGTATGCCGTCAATATAAGGCTCTGAACAACATCATCAAAGAAAATTGTTCTATTCTTATAAAGGACGTAATATAATTGCTCGCGTGGTGGTCTGGATGAAAGGGTATTCTCACTAATCTGCTCAATAAGGTCAGCGGAGAAGTCACACCTCATTCCAGTCAAATTATCTTTATATGTGAGGGCACTCATCTGCGAGGAGACATCTGTCGCTGCTTTAGATGTAAATTTGGTAATATCGGTTCCTTCTGTAAAGTCTATTGCTTTGGAATCTGGTTCTTGGTCTTTCGCCGTTGTTGTTTCTTCTTCGAATAAATCAGATGGTCTTGCTTGATAAATAGAAGTAATTGGCGTCAAATGGACTTGCCCGTCGCGAATAACGCCTAACGCCGAACAATGGTGTGTGGTGAATAAATTTTATTTGTTTGAAGGTAATGTGATTTTAGATCCATACCTGTATAAATATCTTGTGGTGGAGCAACCATAATCTTGTAAGATTTGTTTTTAGAGTTAAATGAGACTTGCTCGATATTTGGGCAGCCCTCTTTACGACTAACAAGTGGAAACTGAATGATGAGACTCTTTGTTGACATATCTGATGACAAAAAGAGATCCATCTCAGATACTACTGGGTCATCAGAATCAGACATCAAAAGTGACAACTTAAAATTCAATTTGAATTTCTGCCTTCTTCAAATTAACAATTTTGTATACTTTTTTTACGGGCGCTTTAGCGCCCAAAAAGTATATAAAATTGGAATTATCTAGATTATGATTATTTTTGCTTCTAATGCCGAACAGCATTTGAATCAAAAATAATCATAGTATAGATAATTTGAGTTTTCGAGTTCTATATTGATGTGATCTTTTGCATAAATGAATACTTTATGTGAAAGAATCGTCTCATTATTAGACGAATTCAACTATATTTTGATCCATAAATCGATAAACAAGCTATTTCCTTCTATAACAAGCTTGTGTTCTTAGTGCTGACAGAAATTTCAATTGTGTTTTTAGTTTAAAATTCATATATAATGCAAATATTCGATTTATACAATTGATTCAATTTTGCACGAAAATTGAATAATGGTAAGGAACAATACACCTGAGTTGATAATTTCTCTGTCTATATTTGCATCTTAGATCAAAATTTCAGATTTATTTTCGAGAGAAAAATATTAATTCATGGTCGGAAGACCATATTATAATTATTAAATGTAATTAAAACATTTATCGTAAGAAACAATAAATCATGGCTATTGCATGAAAAATATATCAAAATAAAATAAAAATTATTCATAAGGAATATTATTTGCATGCGCCCACTTAAGGAGCTCACTTCCAGTCTGTGTTGGGGCGCTGTCAATTGACTTTCTCATTGAAAGAATTGTCAAATGTTTGAAAGTGTATTCGTTTAGCAATCTGAGCTGCTCAAACTGCTTTTTAAGCATTGTATTGATTAAATCATTGACAGATTTAGTTTTACCCCAGAATTTATGTTCGACAATTTCACAAAAGTTGGAGTAATAAAGATCTTCTGTATCAGCTATCATCATGTTGCAATGTTCGAATAGATCTACTTGAAGTTTTGAACAATTATGAACTGCTTCTGAGCATAAATAAAGAATATGATGCAAATATGACAATCTTGTGAGAGATGGATTTGAAATAAGTTCTGTTTGCTTATAGGAGCATGCAAGCAAAAAAGCATGTACCATAAGTTCTACATATGTAGTTGATATTTTTGGATTCTCTAATTTTGATATTAAATGATCCACAACTGGTTGTGCTTCTTCGAGAGTTGCAAGGTCAAATTTAGGAAGTATTGTTTTTGTGAATTTTGAATATGTATTGAATGATTCAGAATCAAATTCCTCAATCTCTGGAGAAAAAGTAGGACTTATTGGAGCAAGAGGGTTTGGAATTTTGTCTAAACGAGGGATCTCAAGCGCGGCATCGGCAGTCTCTGAGGCCTCGCCGAAGACGGCGCTGCTCTCTACACTCATAACGTGTAAAAAATTTAGGGTTGTTAAAAATATCAAAAATTAGCGTTTTGAAGACACCATGGTGTCTTATAATTTTCCTTCCTTATTGGCGTGTAGAAATAAATGCGCCAATAGATTGAAGAAGAAGAATTGTTTTTCTCTTAATGAACTTTAATCCTTTTGATATAAGAATATTAAAAACATTAATATAATTTCGATTTCGGAAATTAAATTTCCAAATTTTTTGTCGATTTCGGAAATAACAGGATCCCGCATCCAACACGCAACAACAAAACACAAAACACACTTTTTGGTTCTTTCATCGTTTTAATCGTAATTTATGTAATACTGTTATAGACCGAAAATAGATTTTTTCGGTTTTCTCTTCAAATAATTGAAAGAATGATACTATTATAGGTTTATTATATTATATAGCATATAATCATGCTATAGCCGAAAATTATAAGTTTTGAGAAGATTGAATATAACACAAATAAATTTGAATGTAAGTTAAATTGCTTGTTGTTTTTAATAGCTATTCAATGAGAAATCCACTTTTGCAAAATTCAAATTGAATGATTGAAAGAACAGAAAAAGTCATTCTTTTCAATTTCGAATATGTTTCATTGTATTTATAATTATATGGCAAATAAGATATTTAAACTTGATTTTTGAAGGAAAATTCACAAAATTGAATGAATTCAAATAATTTTTATTCAAAAATAAACTAGTTATTTGAGTTTAATACTAATTATCTATTCAAACTACAAAGTTTGTAATTTAAAATATTTTGTGAGATCAGATTGAATTAATTCAAGGTTCTTTTCAATTAATATTAATGACCATATTACGCATTTTCGAACATTCTAAACCAAATATATAAAATGGGAGACGAATGTTAAATTTGCTAGACATGGGGGAGTTGTCTGCAAAGTTTTAGCTCTTATCTCTAACAAAAAATTAATTTTTTAAAAAAAGACCGAATACGTTTCACAGCGAGAAAAAAATAAAAGGCAAGATAGAATTTTCTAGACATAAAGAAGTTGTTTACCGAGTTTTAGCTCTTATCTCTAACAAAAAATTAATTTTTTAAAAAAAAGACCGAATACGTTTCACAGCGAGAAAAAAATAAAACTGTACACTGATTTTCATTTTCATTTCCAGTCACTTTACTTATTATTTTTTCTTTTTTTCATTTTAATTATAAATTATTTCATAATACGTTTATTTACGTTACCATTTTCTTTATTCTTTTGAATTCCATACTAGACACTTATAGAATATTTTGATTGTTAACGTACTTCATTAGAATGAATCCTTACAAAGGGTATGTCGATCGAATTTACCTAATTGGTATTTCCAATCAGATTGAAGAAGGTAAAATGACATGGGAAAAGCTTGCACCCATGTTCCCATCGCCCCAACCCTTCAATCAAATGATTTCAAATATTTAGATGTTTCAAAATCTTTTTTACAAAATCAATTTAGCTTACAGAATATCCCATTGCCTAAAGGCAAGAAAGGTCGTAGGGTCAATCCCTACGACCAAATCAAAGCTCTTGCTGTGATACATGACCACCGGGCCTTTCCCTGTGGTCAAACAAAACAATGGAAACGTTTGAAATTACAACAAATTGATGTATCTTATAGAGAAGTACGCAGATACTTCAAAGAAAATCATTTCACCAAGACGCGATTAGAGCATGCCGGGCCAGAAACAGCAGTAAGATATTGGGCGCTTTCACCCAATCTTATCTGGCACGCAGATGTTCATTATTTTAGGGGTGTTCGTGGCCAGTATATTTATGGCATAATCGACGATTTTAGCCGCAAAGTCCTAGCGTGTATACAAATACCAGATATGCTGGCAGCGACGACAGCGAACGTTGCGGCTTCCGCCTTCATTGAATTTGGCGCCCCTTATTGTTTCTGGACCGACAACGGTTCAGAAAATAGGGGCGCCTTTCAAGATCTACTTGATCTTTGGGGCGTCCAATGGCGGCATACAGACTCTCATTCTCCCTACCAAAATGGGAAGATTGAGAGATTCTGGCCGACATTGGAGCGCTGCCAAAGCATTCAGGCTATTCCTGCCTTTATTTGGGAGTACAATAATAACACACCGCATGAAGATCTCCCAATTAATCCATTAACTGGAACAAATTACACGCCAAATCAAATGTATCAGCTGAAACCGAAATACACAAATGCAGATACAGAAAGGTTGTGGCAAATATGGGATACAGATACAGGCATGACCGCTGTTGACACATTCACAGCGTAATAATAAACATAATTTTTTAATTTCATTTTTAACAAGTTTTTTTAAATGTATGTAATGAATAATTCATTAGAATATGATAATGCACATTGTAACAGAATAGAACAATCACCAAATTTTTTTTGAAATTAAAAAATAAAAGTAAAAAGTATAAAGTAATCTAACCAAAAAAGATATTTAAAAGAATTTTGGAAAAAACAGAATAAGGATAATAATATTATTTTAGATACACAATCGATGTACTGAAGAATAATCCGGTAAAATGATGATATAAAATTAGATTATTTTACAAGTAGCTAAAAGAATAAAACTATAATATAAAATAAATGAAGTTTAATGAAACAATAAAGGTTAAATAAATAATAAAGATTTTTATTTTATATCAGTATTGAGAAGAAGTAACAGCTGACACTTGGTAGAAAACTTCTTTATGTCTAGAAAATTCTATCTTGCCTTTTATTTTTTTCTCGCTGTGAAACGTATTCGGTCTTTTTTTTAAAAATTAATTTTTTGTTAGAGATAAGAGCTAAAACTCGGTAAACAACTTCTTTATGTCTAGAAAATTCTATCTTGCCTTTTATTTTTTTCTCGCTGTGAAACGTATTCGGTCTTTTTTTTAAAAATTAATTTTTTGTTAGAGATAAGAGCTAAAACTCGGTAAACAACTTCTTTATGTCTAGAAAATTCTATCTTGCCTTTTATTTTTTTCTCCGCTGTGAAACGTATTCGGTCTTTTTTTTTAAAAATTAATTTTTTGTTAGAGATAAGAGCTAAAACTCGGTAAACAACTTCTTTATGTCTAGAAAATTCTATCTTGCCTTTTATTTTTTTCTCGCTGTGAAACGTATTCGGTCTTTTTTTAAAAAATTAATTTTTTGTTAGAGATAAGAGCTAAAACTTTGCAGACAACTCCCCCATGTCTAGCAAATTTAACATTCGTCTCCCATTTTTATATATTTGGTTTAGAATGTTCGAAAATGCGTAATATGGTCATTAATATTAATTGAAAAGAACCTTGAATTAATTCAATCTGATCTCACAAAATATTTTAAATTACAAACTTTGTAGTTTGAATAGATAATTAGTATTAAACTCAAATAACTAGTTTATTTTTGAATAAAAATTATTTGAATTCATTCAATTTTGTGAATTTTCCTTCAAAAATCAAGTTTAAATATCTTATTTGCCATATAATTATAAATACAATGAAACATATTCGAAATTGAAAAGAATGACTTTTTCTGTTCTTTCAATCATTCAATTTGAATTTTGCAAAAGTGGATTTCTCATTGAATAGCTATTAAAAACAACAAGCAATTTAACTTACATTCAAATTTATTTGTGTTATATTCAATCTTCTCAAAACTTATAATTTTCGGCTATAGCATGATTATATGCTATATAATATAATAAACCTATAATAGTATCATTCTTTCAATTATTTGAAGAGAAAACCGAAAAAATCTATTTTCGGTCTATAACATAATTTATGTAATACATGATTTGGATAAATTTTACAATAATAGAACCTATATTATATTCTTTTCAAAGATTCTTGCAAATCATCAAAAATAATTGTATTTTAAAAAACGATCAATTTATCCTTTCATTATTTTAAACTTAAATTAGTTTTTATGATTGACTAAAGCAATCATATTTATTCATCATTAAATAAACAAAAAAAAATAATATTTGAGAGTTATTTCAAAAAAAACACATTGAATTTATTAATTTGTCTCAATTTCAGTATTATAAATTTTTATAATTTCAATATTTTGAAATACACTTTTTAATATTTCAATATTTATGATATTTCAATGTATTAAGTGGTCTCAAATTGAGCTTCTCAAATATAAGTTGGCCTATTCAAATAATAAAATTAAATAATATTTAAAATAATAAATAAAAGTGATTGAGGTCATAGCAAAACAGCTGTTTCAGTCATTAATTCTTAAAAATAAAAAGGGTAAAAACTCAATAGAATGGGTAAAATTCAATAGTGTCTGTGCTATCGTTCAATTTGAAGGTGTCTTTTGAAACCGCAAGACACATTGAATTTTTGAATTCAAATTATGAAATTTCAAAAAATTGATCCTTATCAGCCAGCAATTATTATTATATTGCTTGATCCCTTCTATATCTATTACTTTTAACCATATCTTGTTATTATTTTAAAAATTATCGTTTTCTCTCAATTTTGAACTGTTTATTCACTCTATTTTTTATTTAGTGTGCACGAATTCAATTTTTGTGAGGAATTCAAAGCCCACAAATTTGAATAGACAAGAATTTTTGAATTGTGGAAAAAATTTTCGAATTGTGGAGAAAAGTCAAATGTATGTAAAAAGAGCGTAGTAGCAATTCTATTATTTTTTTTTCAGATTTTTTGTAAAGTTACGATTTTTTTTTCAAAAACGAATTAGGTCATGGATCTGAATTTCGAATACATTGCTGCTCATATCAGCGATTATATTAATAATGAAAACTTCTTCGATACATTTGATATGAGGGATATCAAAATAATCATGAAAAATTCACATTTGACAGCTGATCAGTACGTTACTCTTCTTAAACAATCTTCATCAACTCTCAATTCCAAAGAATTATATATCTGTACAAGGAAGGCAAACGTTCGTGTCCAAAATCTCGAAGAAATTGTTTCAATTCTTAACTCTGTGAAAAGATACATGAAATTCAATATATTTGATGGTATTACAGATTTTTTAAAACAGAATGAGAAAGTTATAAACGATTCTACGAACGAAAGAGAAACATTTCAAGATAAATCCAAAGCGTTTCAAAAAGAAAATGAAAATGCGACCAAAGATACTACTGTCAATGTAACTAATGAAAATTACAATCATTCACGAGATATTTTAACTAAAATCACAGAACTTAAGAACTCTAGTGATTTTGAAACAGTTTACAAATTCCTTGATGAACTTTCTTCGACAGGAAACCACGAAATGATTTCAAAATCAGTCGAAGAAGGACTTTGGAAAAAGATTACTCCTAAAATATATGAATATTATTATCGTGAGAGAAATGTTCTTCATTTTGCAAGTGAAAAAGGAAATCTCAGACTTGTTCAATCACTCATCGAATGTGGTTGTGACAAAGAAGCAAAGGATAATTTTTGTGGATGTACTCCACTCATTTGGGCAACAGAAAATGGTCATCTTGAAGTTGTTAAATATCTTATCTCAGTTGGAGCTAATAAAGAAGCAAAGGATAATAATGGATATACTCCACTCGTTTGGGCATCAGAAGAAGGTCATCTTGAAGTTGTTAAATATCTTATCTCTGTTGGAGCTGATAAAGAAGCAAAGAATAATAATGGATCTACTCCACTCATACAGGCATCATATAATGGTCATCTTGAAGTTGTTAAACATCTTATCTCTGTTGGAGCTGATAAAGAAGCAAAGAATAAAAGTGGATGGACTCCGCTCATTTGGGCATCAAGATATTGTAAACTTGAAGTTGTTCAATATCTTATCTCTGTTGGAGCTGATAAAGAAGCAAAGAATAAATATGGAAATACTCCACTCATTTTTGCATCACAACATGATCATCTTGAAGTTGTTAAATATCTTATCTCTGTTGGAGCTGATAAAGAAGCAAAGAATAATAATGGAAAGACTGCTCTTGATGTTGCAAGTGGTTCTGTAAAAAAATACTTTTTGGAAGACAAAACCAAATAGAGAAGAAATTTAGGCAATGATGTATTCAAATGGTAAAGTAAGAGATTATTTAAAAACTATTTGTGCCAATTAACTCAATCATATTCATATCTAAAAATTCACTTTGTCAACTTTTCAATATATTTTTGAAAAAATGAAGGGGAATTCATTTTTTCCCCAATGAATTTCCTTATTTTGTTTTACTTTCAAATCAACTAGTCACATGTTATATCTAGCAAATTCTATTAGCGGGCCGATATATGTTGATAATTATATTTGCCACATTTATGAGATGAAATGGTTTAGTAGTGCCCGCCTATTTGATAACTATAACTAACTAGAAAAGATGTATAGTGTCTCCAAGAGCAAAAATAATGGAGGTTTATAAAATTCATCGCAACAAAAAAAAAATCCGACGAATTGGATATCATTCATTTAATTGTATGTAGATAAAAAAAGACGAAACTTGCAATAAAATTCTAATAAAATCAAACTCTATCTTTTACAACTTACTGTTGGAAATTTGCGATAATTTCCATGTGTTCTTTAATGTATTGAAGTTGTGATTCATTATTATTAGCAATAGTCTTGACAAGTTCTGGGTCTGCGCTGTTAATTGCCTGAGCCAAAAGGACGATGTCGTTCGGATCGATGTATTCGAACAAAGCATCATCGGAACCGATGATTGTTGTAGCGAATCTTACTATTGGCTCACCCTGAATAGCGTTAGGATACTTCTGCATGAGGAAAGAGGCGAAATGAGCAGAATATTTAAGTTGGTAGTCGTGGGCACATCCAGGAAGGACATTTATGACAGCTTCCAACTCCTCCATCGAAGGAGATAATTCGTACAATTCTATGAGTGATGCCCAAAGAACTGCAGGGTCGAATTTAGTTGTTTCGTTGATTTCTTCATTCTTTATCATCTCCATTGCCAAATTAACCAATGTATTAGCTCTTGGAGCAACCAATTCCTTATTTGCCCAAACAAGGAAATTAAATGCCTGGAATAAGTTGATTTTAACATCATTGTAGTTGACATCCAAGTCCTTTTCAGCTAATTCGCATATGGAGGACATTAATTCTGTGTTTTCTGGGAAGTATGAAGAGATGAAAGATAAGGTATTAATAGCGCTTGATCTAACGATTGGATTCTTGTCCTTGCATATGTTCTGAAGGTATGGGATTAATGCATCAAGGCATGGGGTTGTAATTGCTTGGCCATCTTCTCCAATTTGGAGGACAATTTCGGAAACTGTTCGACCAAGCTTAACGAAAAGCTCGGTAATTGCGTTCATAATTGGTTTAATGAATATTGGTTCAAGTCTTCCCTTCTCATTCTGTCTGAGATATATAGATTGTGAGCATGAGAGAATTCCAACGATATTTACGAAGATTTTCTGGGCATACTGTGAAGCTATCTCTGCATTGGAAATTCTTATAACGTAGCCAATGCAATCCCAGAGCTTGACGTTAATATCTTGATCATCTTTACTTGCAAAATTCTCGATAACTGTTGTAAATACATCCGAAATGTCCTGGCCATTTTTATTGAGGCCAAAGATAAGGTCTGGAAGGCTGCAATATACATACAATAAAGCCAAAGGGTTTTCGTTGTCATCCAACCCTCTCCAGATATCGATGATTTCATCGGCGTGGTCGGTGAACTGTTGTGGATAGTTTTTGAATATAAGTGAAATTAATTGGAAAGCGTGGCCAGATTTTTCACAGACTTGTGCATAATACTTCTCGTATTTCTCTTCGTCATCATCCTGGTTCATCAAATCCATTCCTTGATCCTCTTCTTCAATAAAATCTTCTTCTTCGTCATTTTCCATTCTTGCAAGCATTCCTGCAATCCTTGTGCCCTCTTCAAAGAATGGCTGTGCGTAATTGGCAATAGAAATTGGGAACAACTGGAATAATTCAATGGCAGTTAATAATGCGCTGTTTATAAGCTCATTATCCTTAACTTTCAAGGCCTCCAAGACTACTTTGACCATGTTCTCGAGGTCTTCAGTAACAGTGGTCGGATCAGCAAGAGCGAAAGCGGCAAATCCTTTTAATGCGCTTCCAATTGCTCCTGTTCCAGAAATAACGAGTTCGTCGATGATTGGCTTGACCGTGGCGTAAAGACCTTCCGGTAGATCCCTCAAATTCTTGATCAAAGAGGAGATTGCAGCGAATGCCAACTCGTGGTGATAAGAAGAGCTAGAAGAGAACTGCTGGAGGAGTATTTCAAGGGACTGTTGTGGGTTTGCAGGTGGTATTTCACTGTAATTGTAGATAGTTGCCAAAATTTGGAGGACATTTTCGTTTTCTGCCATTTGTAGGAAGTATTCCTCGAATTTCTCTTGTATATGGACGGCTATAGATGGTGAATTCTCTACCAGTTCCTTGAGAAAATCAAGAGCGGCGTCGATCAAGTAAGAAATTTCGGATTGTAGGCATGAAACAACGACTGCTTCGAGGTCTGAGTACATTTCGACCACTGTTGTTGGCGAATCTGACGTAATGGCCGTGGAAATCATGAGAAGAACGAGAAATGATTGTTCATCTTGAGCTGTGAAGAGAGAACTGAAGATTGGCATAAGGAACTGGATACTGTTATGCATAATATCTTCAATGGCTTTAACAGCTTCGATAAAGAAGAGGGAAGTGTCTTTATATCCTCCTTCATCTTGATTTTCTTGGGCCAATTCAAGAGAGAAGTTCACAACTGCTTGAATGATCTCTTCAAGTCCTTCTCCGAGGTTTTCTGGCTGCATATTGATGAAAATTGTCAAAATTTGGACTGAATTTCGTCTGATTTCAATTGGAATGTCTGTGTCCTGTATATAAGCGCACACTTTGAATACAAGTGGAAGTAGTGGCTCTTGGGCATCGAAACACTCTTCAATGCATGTATAAAGGTTATTAAAGTAAGAAGTGGCTTCTTGGACACTCTGCTTGATCTCAAAGTCTGCAACATTGATGACCATGGTGCAGATATTGTTTAAAGTCTCGCCATCGATCTCAAGAAATTCTATTAAATTATGAATGGAAGTAATGACGAATTCAAGAGATGAAATGCGTACATCAGATGACTCACCTTGAAAAGCATGAAATGCAATCGGAAGAAGAGTTTCCATGATGTAGCTGCCATAATTTTCGTAAATAACTGGGAAACAGATGAGATCTTTCCATAAGTAGAAAACACCTGGAAGAGCATTGGAATTTCCAATCATTTCCGTTAAATTCTGTGCTAACAGTAGGTAAATTTCGCTCTGAACTTCTTCATCATAAGAACTTGTTAAAATAAAGTTGCCAATACGATCGATTATCGTATATTGATACTTTGCATCTGGGGCTATTGGAATTAAACTTAATAATTGGTCAATAAGGCCAGAATTGTATGGATCTGGATAGTTAGTATACCTAAGTCGTGTACAGAGGCACTGCGCGCCTCCATACACCACTTAGCTGTTTTGACACTTTACGAAACCGTTAACGTATATTTTACAACACAAACGACAACACTAACTTAACCTTAAATATTTACAAAGCCGCCAACCACTTCACCTCACTAACGTTTTCACAAACGACTTCACTAATGTAAAAAATAAACGTTCTCACTTACAAAAGTATTGCAACTCTTCCCATTGCTGTGCTTCACACAATAGTTCATATTCTTCAGTATCGCTGCTGTCGCTCCAATCGTCAGAGTCAAAGTCACTGTCAAAATAAATGTTAGTAAGTTTTGACAAAGCTAATGAAACACGTTTACCGTTTGTATCGTATGCTTGTATAAACTTTCCATTCTTCATTCCTTCATAAACGCTCAAACTAACTTTACCCTTTCTCCCTCGTATCTGATAGAATGTATTTTCACGAGGAACGAAGAACAAATTCTTGAACTCATGACCGTTGTAGTTTGTTATCTCAATAGTTTTCGTCATTTACATAAAAATAAAATAAAAATTTTCAGTAAAAATAAAACTAACGTTAAAAATTTCTCATAACATAAACGTTCTCATTGCTTTATAACTCTCTTCCTTGATTTCTTTTTAGTTGCTTTCTTAACATCTGTCTCCAACTTGACTGTCTTTCTTCTTCGGCTGTAATGATACCAATTACTTCCACCAGTCAATGGGTCAAATGGTCTTTCGTAAGGGTTTCCATACATTCCATAGGGACCATACGGAAGAACTACTGGTGGAGAAGAAACATTTTCTTTAGTTCCATCGAATCTATTTAAATGCATTGTTTCACCTTTCATCTGGTCATTAAAGTCTTTTGCGTGTTTTGTAAACTCATCGTCCTTTCCTAAAGCATTTTCTGACTCAGTCGCAACCAAATTGGATGCTTTATTTGTGAGCCCTATTTTATTTAATCTTAACTTCTTTGCAACCCAGCCTCCAATCTTTCCTTTATTTGCGTCTAATGTCTTTGAAACTCTTCCTCCACTCATTTTATTTACTGCATCATAAGCTCCAAGTGCTTTTGCTCCAAATGCTAATGCTTTTGTTCCCATTGCGCCTAAAGCTGCCCAAGCTACCATTTACACCATATTAAAATCATCTCTCTTCAATATTATCTCATAAAAGTTCTCGTTACTGGAGAAAGTCAATGAAACATAAACATTCTCATTCATAAACTTCTTTCTTATCTCATCTATACGCTTCAAAATGTCTGAACAATTGCTAACATCTTCTACAACAGTTATTTCATCATGAATGACCTTCAAGAACAAACTCATTTAATATGCAATTAAAATCATCTCAATAATGAGTCCATCCTTTCCATCTTTAGGTAGCACAACATCTTTCATTGAAGAAGGTTCGACAAGTCTTATGTTAAACTTACTGACAAAGTTTGTTATACTATAATGCTTTGGCGGCGAATACATATAGTTTGAAAGACATAATATAGATTCTTCAGCAAATTCACTTATACTGGATTTTATAACAATGTTCTCACGAGACCAAATACCACCAATTAACAATCTTGTAAGCAATCCTGCTGAGCCTTCAACTGTAAACGTCGATGGTAACATTCCACGAAGGTCATCTATTGACATCGTTGAGTCACTGTATTTAAATATTTTCTTAAAGCAATCGTCATTATCTAACCATGCAATAGCTTTGAAGTTTTCATTCGAATATACATCTGCTTCATTAAATGTAAAACCTGACTTCTTTGCAGAGATGACTTTAAAATCTATTGAGTTTGTTTCAAAATTATATGCTATGGTAACTTCTGAAGGTAATGGATGCCCTTCCGCAGTCAGTTGTTCTTTCAATACCGTTTGAAGCTTTGTGTTAAAAACTTTCATGTCATCTCCTGTATCTAAATTCACATACACAGCAACAGGGAAACTATCTTGCTTCTTTGTTTCATCATTATATCTCAAAACATTAAAGTTCTTCAATAATATTGTCCTTCCTGCTGGAATACTTCTAACTTGTCTTATTTCAATAGCTTTCTCACCTCCTACATACTCTACCCAGTGTCTTGGATATTCATAAGTATACTGACTTTCTTGAATTTTGGTTGGTTTCATCATAACGTGTTCATAGTATATCTTTATACTCTTGTCAGTTAGACTCGGTGCTATGTTCTGAATATTTCTGACTTGCATTTTTAATGGAGATAAAATGAAGCATTTAATACATGACGTAGATGAAGACATGAATGAAACTACAGACAAACTTAACTCTTCTCTCATTCTTCCTTTCAGCAAAGATTATGAATTCTGTTCAAATGGTGTGTATTTCTATTGTGGAAAGATGGGTTCAGGTAAGACATTTAACCTCATTCGTCATATACTCATAACAGAGCGTTTAGGAAACGACTCTTACTATGACCAAATCATTATATCAGCAACTTCAGACTCTATGGATTCAACAGCGAAAACATTCATGAGTAAAGTTCAAGCATCTGTCGTTAAAGTTCCAGACAGTGAACTCATTGAATTTCTTCAACGTTACATTCGACGTAAGAGGAAATATTATGCCATCGTAGAGTTCATACAGTCAGGAATGCAAAAGACTTCTGAGGAGATGGAAAGAATTATTGACAAACACCACTTACGTCAATACTCAGGAGTTTACGATATGAAACGACTGACAAACTACATTCTATCAAAACTTTCAAAATACCCCTTCAAAAAGTATCCTTCAAACACTCTGCTCGTTTGTGACGACTTCGCCGGAAAAGGTTTAGTGTCAAAGCCTGACTCACCATTAGCTAACATCATAACTAAAGTCAGACATTACCATTTAACTGTAGCAATACTTATGCAAACATGGCGTTTTCTTGCTTTAAACATAAAACGTCTCATAACTGACTTCGTTATCTTTCAAGGTTTCTCACGCTATGACATTGAACTCATTTGGAAACAGTCAGGTATAACATTACCTTTTGAAGAAATTTGGGAAGCATATAAGTCTCTCATCTCTCCTCGTTCATACCTTGAGATTCATATCATGACTAATACCATTAAAGTCAAAAATATTCCATGGGAACGACCAACATTGTTTTAAAGTTTAACCTTCAATTGACTGATGGTAAACAAATTCCATGCATCTCTGTCGCCATTTCTGTTAATATTTTTGCTGTCATTCATATCATCCACTTCCCCATCCGTTAGCTTTTGAGGATATGCGTTAGAATAGCTGTTCTTAAATGAAGGCTTTTCACCTTTGAGAGCATAAACTCTATAACTTTCTGCATACTTTATGTTTGAACCTCCTGAGCCATCATTGACATAAATTTTTATAGGCTTCCACCCTTTGTTCATATTCCTGCTTCTTCCCTTTGCTCTTTTGTTCAGTAGTTCTACATCTTTATACACAGCTCCTGTCTCAGTGAATTCAAGAATATTTTCATTCGTTAGCTTTACATTCAAACCCTTGTCGAGTATATTGTTCATTTCATACATATAAAAGGTTTTTATTCTATATGAAATGAGAAGCAAATCCATCTTAGCTGGTGCTGTTAATGTTCCAATTGAACCAACATCAAATGTTGACTCACGAACGACAAACAATATTGTCATAAAGAACTATAGTTCAGAGTGTTTGAAAGAAAAAGAACCAGAGCTGAAATCCGTGAATTTAAACACAGCTTCAAACGCTAACGCTACATCAGATGTTAAGTTAGAGTATCCACCACTGGACCAAATTCTTTCAAGAGAAGCCAACGACAACCCTTACATAAATGTTCAAACAAATCCTTCAGATAACGTAGACCATTACCTTCTTCAGTTATACCAAACAATTTTACTCAAAGACGATAAGAAGCTTTTGATAAATCTTATAAGTAAGAACCAAATAATTCTAACAAAGGAGGACCTTGAAAATGTTATATCACGAATAACAGGAAAGCAATGTGTCATTGACTATCTCGACCCTGAAATCGAATGCTGTGGTCAAACGCCAATATTCATGAAAATAGGTAACATCCGCATCATTGAAACACAGGAACTACAGGAGTTGAGTTTAAGTATAAATATTCGAACGAGTATACAAAACTTTCAACAGAATATAAACTTTGTTTGAAATATGTTTTAGTAAATTAAAGCAGTCAGGAGGGCTCTTTGAGCCCATCTTGGCGCTTTGCACCGTCAGTCAAAAAAAATTTCAAGTTAGCAATTTGTAATATCTATCCAAAACTTCTTCAACAGTATCGAACTCATCTTCATAATGCAAACCTAATCTTATTGACTTGGTACAGTTTTCACTAACACAATATTTTTCTGTTCTCTTGACTGACATAACTAATTCATTTGTTTCATCAAACAGCAACAACCAAAGTTCATGACCTAATTAATAACATTCATACTTTATATTTTTAGCTCTGAGTTCTCTTGTAAGCTGTTGCATTTAATATTTTCTAAAAAGTCAACTTCAACAGTCATTCGCACTGGTGCCTTCAGTTCTACAGGCTCTCCTTGAAAGTCAACAAGTCTGAATTGCATGTCTTTCAAATTATGAGGACTAATGCGAACCCATTTACCTAAATGAGTTGCTATGACAGGAACGTTTGAATGAACATTGAATTGACTGCATAACAGAAGGATTTATATTCTACTGAACCTTTACTATTAACTCCTGAAATACCTGTGACATTAGCTATTTTTGACTCAATGTACAAACAATTGCCATAACATACGTATGGAACAGATTTCATCTCAATCGTTTTGTCAACACTTTTCAAAGGAAATGTCATATGGTATGCACCCAAAAGAAGTTGTACTCTATGACTCATTCTTGGTATCTTAAACTCCTTCGCATAACTGAACTTCAAAACTCCTGCAATAAGTTTAACATTCATTAAGTTTTTCTTCGTTATCCTTGTTTATTGTAGTATTTATGAGAGCATTTAACACTCCAGCTAATGTTTCCATCTTATATTCTACATTATTGTGAAATCTTATTTCGTGCTTCTTTCCATCTATTTCAATCTCCATGAAATCTGTTTCATCTGTTATAACGAATGAAGCGATAGTATTGAAGTCAACCATTCTGAATGCAAGCGCCTCATTCTGTAGACCTAAGTTTGTTTGTAGCTTTACTGTCCCGTATTCGTTTGGGTCTGTACTTTGCAAATAGAACAACATTTTATTCTCATTAAAATATGAGTATAGCTGCATATGCGTATGAAGCTGACAGAGCTAAACGTTTATATTTTGGTCAATACTCTCTCACACTTACTGACAAATATATTGTTATCACTGATGGAAATACTGAGAAATACATAACATGGAAGGACTATGAAAAGTTTGACCCTATTTTAACTCCATGTACTATGCCGTTTATAAAGGACGGTGAAATTATTGAAAAAGATAATACAACCGTATATAGGTCTGTTTATGAAGCGTTAGAATATATGTTGAATTATAATCCCGAAAGATTTTGACCAAGCACTACACATGTGCAATGCCTTTTATTAAGGACGGTGAAATCGTAAGAGTTCCGAATTCAACGGTTTACACAGCTGTTCAAAACAGTTTACAAAACATTTTAGCGAATATCTTTAATTCAGAAACTACAGAAATAAAATTACCATATATAACAGATGCTAAAGAAATTAAATCAAAAACGACAACATTATTTACGTCACTTAATGATTTAATGACTTATATCATTAATATTCCTGCACCAACTACAGCATTTGATCCAAACTCGACGGTTTGCAGTGTACCTTTCATAAATGACAGTTCATTAATTACTTTAAGGGATTCGACAGTAAATGAATCATTAAAGGCGTCATTAATGAAAATCATTGATTTTAATTCATTCACGAATACATATAATTCATTCATTAATGTTTCATATGCTTCTAAAGAAGGTGAGCCAAAAACTATCGATAAAGCGGTGTATGAAATAAAGCATCAACGACGAAATTGAATTCGTTAACTTTTGACGGTGATAGTTTCGTTAATGACATAACATCGGGGAAAACAATTTTAACGAAAGAATACTTAAAATCTCATGTTAGTGAGTTCGTTGAAATTGAAAAAGAAGGTGGAATTAAGTTCGATCCACTGAATTTCATTTTCAGCTTAGCGAATGCGGGTGTTAGTTTCGCTGAATGGACAACTATACAGAGTGAAATAAATGCAATATGGACGTTTTTGGGGTCAAAAGCGGGAATGTGTGAGCTTGTAAATGCTGCAAGAACATTAGGTGAAACAGGAAATTTTGTAGATGGTTTTAAAAGACTTGTTTCAAATGTTTTAACAAACACAAAGAAATTATTTAGATATACCATACATAACGGTCAGATTTTCGAACAGGTAGCAACAAACCCTCCGGTTATGGCTGCGTTGATGATGGTTAGAGATATAAAACCACGTAACGACGGGAACGAAGAACATGAACAACAGGATACTGGTCGGGTTATTCGAGACATTAAAAACGTGTATCCTGAAGTTATTGATTTATTTAGAGGAGTTAATGATTCAATTTCAAAACATTCTATAACCCTCGATGAAGAGAATAAATTAACAGATTATATATTCGTCATTATTGCAGAATTAATGAAGAGAATAAATGAAAAAGGAATTGGTGATATCATTAATGTCAGCGATGTAATGATGAAAAGAAATTTTGACTCATTATTTACAAAACCGAAAACAGAATATAGTCTTTATGACGTAATTACCGAATTAATGAAAAAGATTAATGATAATAAGAGTTCTGGCGGAAGAGTTGAATTAGAAGTGAATGATGTTAATGAGAAATTAGCCGAAAAAGCAGACAAAAATGAGCTTTTAGCTCTGAGTGATAAAGTCAAGAACCACGTTCATTATATAACTTCAGACGAACAGATTATAACGGACTACCATGGATATTTAACACGAAGTGATGAAGTGAAGACGGAAGACCCCAATGAAAGAAGATATAAATACATTCGTGCTAAAGGTTATGACATAAGCTGTACTGTACAGTATGACACGGGTAAAGCACCAGAAGCATTTAGTTATAACGATGAAATTTATGCCTCTACTTTCTCTGTTAAAGGTGTATTAGTTGAACCAAGATTTACTTTGAGAGTTAAGTCAAAAATAACGTTTGAAGATGCTATTAAAAGTAAAGCTGACAAAGTTGAACTCGAAGCAATGAACAAAGTTTTGAAATCTCATAAACACAACATCTCCGATATAAATGAACTTCAAGCTACATTAGACAGTAAAGCCGACAAGAACCATACACATAAATCCTTCACTACTGTTAGAGCAGACGACATAATATTGAACTATACCCTTGGTTCAAGTGCACCATTAGAAAATCCAAGTACAAGCGTAAAAGATACACTAAACTCCTTAAATAGTAAATGTATGAACATTGAAGGTCATGTCAGAAACTTTGAAACACATGAACTACCAGCAATGTTAGATAAAAAAGCAGATAAAGAACATACGCATAACTCCTTCTCAACTGTTGCTATAGAAAGTATTGAAGGAACGGTTGGCGGAACTGGTGGGGATGCATTATATTATAAACCTCCTAACTTTCCACAAGGTTTAACATCGAATGAAAACATAACAACGAAGAAAGAAATTAGCTGTAAAAATGTTTATGTCATGGACGATGAAAATAATGTTAAATTCACTGCTCAAGATTTATATGATAATAAAGCTGACAAGAACCATACACATAAATCCTTCACTACTGTTAGAGCAGACGACATAATATTGAACTATACCCTTGGTTCAAGTGCACCATTAGAAAATCCAAGTACAAGCGTAAAAGATACTCTTAACAATTTAGATAACAGTTGCAGGAATATCGAAGATCATGCCAGAAACTTTGAAGCATATGAACTACCAACAATGTTAGATAAGAAAGCAGACAAAACAGAGCTTCAAACATTAAAGACAGAAATACTTCAAACATTATATCCTATAGGCTCTATTTATACGTCAATGAACTCAACAAATCCAGAAACAGTTCTGGGTTTTGGTACATGGAAGCAGATTGTAGATAAATTCTTATACTGTGCTAGATATTCAAAGCAAACAGGAGGTTCGAAGAAAATTAAAGAAGCAAACCTTCCACCGCACACTCATACAGGAACTACAAACACAACAGGTAATCATTCACATTCAATAACAAAAAGAGGTTATACAAATCTTGCAGCGGGTTCGGATAGACAGGGAATGAATAGATATGATATTTCAAGTGACCCAGTAGATTCAAGCACAGGTATTTTCTGTGGAACCACAGGTAATCATTCACACACTTTCACAACAAATCCAACAGGCTCGGGTGCAGATTATATGCCACCATTTGTGACTGTATTCGCATGGTACCGCGTTCAATGAACGCGCTTGAGCCTAGAATAAAATCTTTAACTTTACATAAATGAGCTTGAAAGAAGTATTCGAACAACATCCATGGAGGTCATTTAAGAAGTTCAATGAAGCTGCAAAGAGTTGGGGATTTACTAACAGAGCTGAAGTTAAAAAGTTCTTTGACAAAAATGTTGTACATCAAACAAAAATAAACCCTTACGACTACTTTTTACCAATTTACTCCAACACTCCGACGCATACCAATTTGACACTCTCATTCAAAGCAGAAAAGGAGGACATAAACCATTCCTCATCTTCATAAATGTTAACACTCGCAAAGCTTTTGCGTATATAATGAGAAATAAAGGAACTCGTGAAGTGTTAAGAGTTTTACAAAAGTTTGTAGCAGAACATAACCCAAGTACTTTAACATCAGACCAAGACAGTGCATACCTCAGCAACGAAATCACAGAATTTCTCATTAAGCATAACATAACTCACTACACTACTGAAGACCATAACCATAACATACTCGGCATCATAAACCGCTTCAGAAGGACTCTCAGAGATTTAAATCAAGAGCGAGACTTTACCGAAGAAACAATGAAACATTTTCTCGAAGTATATAATTCCTCAACAAATTCTACAACAGGACATACACCAAATTCAATGACACAACAACAAGAAGAAAAGTATATACAAAAGAAACGAAGCCAAACACACAATATCAGAAATTCAACACAATTTACCCTCATTCCTGGTACAAAAGTTCGTGTAGTTCTTGACGACAAACCGTTGACAAAGAAACGTTTAAGGTTAAGTCGAAATTATTATATCGTAGACTCTACGCAAGGTAATGGATATCTTATAAAAGCTGCTGACGACTCCATAGCATTTTACCCTCGTCATAAATTAGTCGAAAGTAGTAATGGCAAACTTGCTGAAACCATTGACGAAGCAAAGCGAGGAGTGGTTATTGAAATACTTGACTATAACACAAACGATGACACTTATAAAGTAAGATATGAAGGAGGCGTTGAAGATGTTATACCATCTAAGAACTTGAGAGAGTCGAAGCCAACACATCTGGGACCATTAGAGCGGGAGTACTGGAAAGACAAAAATATGCCAGAAAGAATAAGAAAATTCTTCTAAACTTTTTCATTAGATGTAAATCAGACAAAGCATTTACCAGAAAGAATAAGAAAATTCTTCTAAACTTTTTCGTTGGATGTAAATCAGACAAAAATATATTTTAGGTGAAGAGGTGAGATTTCACCTGTTTTCTCACCTGTTTTTTCACCTGTTTTCTCACCCTCACCGCTTAGCGGCTCAGACCCTTTGGGTCTCGTGAATTTTCATGAATTTCCTTAAGATAGAAAAAATAAAGTTAGTTTTATTTTTATTTATTTTTTATCTTGTATGTAAAGATATGATTTCAACAATAGGTTCTACAACAATTCAAACAACTACAGCACCAAACTCTTTAGTCATGAATCCTACATCTATGTTAGTAGAGATGAAAAGCTTCATTCCTTCTTCATATACTTTTGAGACAGAAATACAAAGAATTAAGCAAGAACTTTTAACAAGTAATTTAGACTGTAGTGCGAAAGATGAAACAAATGAACAGTATCTTTATGACATGCAGGACATTATTGACCATTTACCCAAATTGCCTGAAATCCAACAACAAAAGCTCACTATTCATGAATTCGATGAAATAGAAGTGAAACCAACTGACTCAGTAGAAATAAAGAAGTTCATACGTAGAGTAAACTATGAGTTTCTAGGATATCATTGCAACCATAAAGTTATGGACAAAGATTGCGACATGGTATATAAGAACATCTCTGACATATATAAATCTGGGGAGTTTAAGACATACGACAACTTTGTTTCATTAGTTGCTGAATGTGTATGGCAGATAAGAGATAAAGATAAAAGATGTAAAATATGGAATGGACAAATAAAACCAACAACTTTTGAGTTAAAGAAAACCATTGACGCCTTAGTTGTTCTAGCAGGTCAAATTTCAATGTATAACGCAAAAATGAACCCACAATGTTCAAAATGTAAAGCAGCAATAAGGAAATATAACTATTCTGTCAAAGAGATAGAACGTATGAGAAACGACTATGCTGACTTAAAGAAAGAAGTAGAGAAACCAGCAGAAGATAAAATGGACATGTTAGCATTTCTGAACAAAAACTATCCAACAGCTGACGATTTCCTATTATCTGATGTCAAGAAGAAGTATAAAGAAACTTTCGGCATTGTTAAAACTTTTGACATACTGACAGAAGAAATAGAAGCTACGAAATTGTTTAGAATTTCAAATATACATCGTACAATTCATGTAAAACGCTTATAAAATAACTGGGGTGAAAAATTAGGTGAGAAAACAGGTGAAATCTCACCTCTTCACCTAAAATATATTTTTATTGAATTCAGCAACAAAATTCTGAGTAAAATAATTTTTAGGGCATGTGTCAAACCGTTGAGTTTTCACAAAATTTAAAAAAATAACGTTTACCATGTAAAACACTTATAAAATAACTGGGGTGAAAAATTAGGTGAGAAAACAGGTGAAATCTCACCTCTTCACCTAAAATATATTTTTATTGAATTCAGCAACAAAAATCATGAATTTTCCTTAAGATAAAAAAATAACGCTAATTTTTTTCTAAGAAAAATTTTTATTTTGTATGTAAAGACAGTAATGACAAACATTGAGTTTGAAACAGTTAGAAAGGTAGACAATGACACCAAAGTGGTTAGAATAGGTGATTTAAACGTAAGATACTCAAAGAAATACAACAAATATTCTTTGTCAGACATTATATCTCCATCTGAAAAGAAAACAAACCATTGGGTTAGAAATGCTTCAACTCAGAAAATTTTGACAAGAAATCCTGAGCTTATGATATCAGTAAGATTCTATGGAACTACAGCATATCTCATTGACAAAAGTCTTATACCAATAGTTTTGTTATGGATTGACCCAGTTGTTGGATATAACTTCATAACTTATGGTTCATTCGATACGGAACGTTGCAGTGAAGGCTTACTTTACATCGTTCAGAAACCGAAGGACTTCAATACAAAGAGATATAAGATAGGAAGAACATATAATATAACTCAAAGATATGACAGTACAGTCAATAGAGTCAAGGTTGTGTTCGTTAATGATATGAGAGCTGCAGAAACAGAACTACTTGAAAAGTTTGAGAAAAATGTATGGTGCTCCCATGAAAGGTAAAGAAACGTTTGAAGTAGATGAGATAGATAAAGCTATAAAATTATTTGACGAAGTTGCTGAAAAATACATGTAAAGCGTTTATTTTTGGTCTTTTGTGAAAGTCGAAAAATAAAGTTAGTTTTATTTTTATTTATTTTTTTATTTTGTATGTAAAGACAGTAATGTCAACATTAGAGAACACAACAACTGCTATCGTTCATGAAGCCATAAATGAAGAATACGAATACATACAATATAACAAACAACTTCGCCTCATTCGTTCGGTCAAAGATGACATGTACCAAATGCAAAGTATAATGAATGCTCTTCGTTCTACAAAGCAAGCATATCATTGGTTTGAAAACCAACAGACAAAAGAACTTTTAGAAGAATTTCCTCATATGATTGCTTCCCTCGGAAAACCGAGAGAAGAGATTCCATTCGAAAATCGCAAGAATTTGGCACCTGGTTTGAAAGGTTATTATGTTCATAGACTTTTAGTAAATGCTGTAGCAATGTGGGCTTCACCTCGTTATGCTTGTTATATTTTCATGATGTTAGATGAACTATATAAAGCAGAACATGGAGAGATGGAAAAGAAACTTCAAGCAAAAGATGAAGTCATTGAATCCAAAGACAAAAGCATACAGAAAAGAATACCACTTTCAGTACCAAAAGGAAAGGAAAAGAGTTATAAGTATATGATATATACTGAAGAGTTGGAGAAAGAAGAAGATAAAGATATGGTTATGTTGCATTTAGTCAGAAGAAACAACAAGAGCTTTTATGACCTTGCTAAGATTTACAAATCTGACAGAAATTGGTTCTATCGTGAAAACTTACCGATTTCAATGACACCGAATGAGCAAATAAAGGAAATTGTCAAAAGTACTCTTCCTCAAACACACTATGACATCAAAAGTTGCCACAATACTTACATTCAAAGAAGACTTAACATTACTGAAGGAAAAAATAACAGAATATTTCGATAACTTCAAAGAGGAAGAATGAAAAAAAATCTCGTCGGGTGCCACGTTAGAACCATAGTGGAGAAAACCATGATAAAAACAAAACGCTCCATGTCGATCATAATCGACGAAGTGCAAATCTTCACTTCGTCAAGTTTATTTTGTTTTTACCATTTAATTGCTGTAAAATGTCGATATGAAGACTAACCAAATATATTTTTGCTTAAATGACGTCAGGGTCAATTTCTTCAACCATTTCACTTCCTTCGTCAATGTCAATAGAAGCTTCTTCAACCTTTGTAAGAATTTCTGTATAACATCTTTGTTCGTTATTGTCTTCAGAGATGAAGGATAATATTTCACAATTTGTTTCACCCTTCTTATATTCTTTCTGTTCGGAAAGATTCATAGCAATACTGAAGAAGTCAATGTTAGAGTTCTTTATGACAGTATAATGAGTATCTTTGACATTCACGAAGAAACTCTTTTGTTTCAAAACTACTGCTAACTCTTGTGAAGTATAACGTTTGCGGTCAATGACGATAGCTAATGGTCTGACATACTGACCGAACTTAGATTCTTTCACAAACTTTCTTGTTAAAGATAACATTAACGTTTGCAGCACCATTGAACTCATTCTTGATGGCAGTAGCGAGAGCATTGTATGAAAAGAACTTGCAATCTTGCATGTGTTTCATTAAAATAAAAATATTAAATTATTTTGAAAAATAACTTAAAAAAAATCTAATCTAATTTTTTCAAAAAAATATTTTTTATTTCCTACTAAAGATGTATCGGAAGTTGTCTAAGTTAGAACACTCGGAAATAAAACAACTTCTTACAGAAGCTAATATAGATGTTGCAAAGCATTACGCAACAAACAAAAAAGCACTCGCTGACATCCTCAATGACTATAATGGTGCAATAAGTTATGATAGAATTCATGAGTTCATAAAGCCGCAACGCGCGAGGACGAAGTCCATGCAAGAGCATTTCCTTTAAATGACGTTGCTATTGACTTATATCATAGACGTTCAATACCTCATGAAGTAAGAAGAGAAATGTTTGACATAACAAATGCAAACGTTGGTCATACTCGTAAAGCTCTTTCGCATGATGTTCGTCAAGAGATGTTTGACATAACAAATGCAAACGTTGGTGAAACACGAAAGAGAGACGACACACTGAAACAACAGAGAAGAGAGATGTTTAAAAATGCTATAGAACAAGTTCGCAAAGCTAACGATGTCATTCGTTCCATTGACGACAAACCAAAAGAAGGTGAGAGATGGTTAAAGAAAGATGAAGAGAATAGGAAGAGAAATGTGAAGTCAGGCAATAGACTCATTGACTTTAACATCGAAGCTTTAGATGAACCAAACAGAGACTACTTACACAAACATTTCGGTAAGGTTTTCATGAGACTCTTAGAGAAGATTAAAATAAACTCCCAACAAAGATGGATGGTATGTTATAAACTTGGTGGAAAGTATGAATGTTCTACGTTAAACCTCAATAATATTGGAACATTACTACATCAGCTCTTGAAGGAGAACTTTATATCAGAGATAGAAGCAAATGCTGCAGGTATTGTTGAAATGCACTATGACTTCTTCTTGACAAACATAAAGAATCTTACTGAAATAAAGATGTATGATTTAACTGAATATGAAGGCTTAACGATGTCAGATGTTAAGAAAGGAAAGCCACAGAAGCGACCATATAGAGATGAAAGCACACTGACAGAAAGACAGAAAAGATTATTGAACAGACTTAAACAAACAGGAGATAAACAAGATATAGATGACTTCTGGAATGAAATCCTTGGTGAAAAGAAGTTTTATAAGAAGAGAAGCGGTCAGTTCTGGAAGTATCTTTGCACATTACCTATAAATCTTGAACGCTACCAAATCTTCAATGAACTGAACAAAAGAACTGCAACACTTATGACAGAAGACAATTGTTTCGTTTATGCTTGCATTCAGGCTGGAGTAAATGAAGAAACTATTGACCACATGAGAGAAGTCATTCGTGTTAGAGACTTTCCTCAAAGTAAAGTACAAGAAATTTCTGACGCAACAGGTATAGCATTTAATGTTACCATTGGTTATTTCAATGACTCAAGACATAATGAAATAAAGAGATACATACCAAAAGAATGTAAAACTGTTCGAACTATTGACTTACTTCTTGTTGAAGACCACTACATGCTAAATGAAAGATTACCAATGACAACATATTTCATTCGCAACTATATAGAAATCTTGAAGGAGTGTGGTGGAATGAACATTGAGAAACAGATGAAGATTTATACAAAGAGAGAGAACAAATATGTAGTTCGTTATGATAGAACTACACCGTTATGGGATGTTATGAAAACATTGTGGGAGTGCAAATATTTCGAACCTATTTCTTATGGAGAACTTTTCACATATACTACTGACTTATATAAACAGAACCTTGCACCATTTAAAGATTTGACATATGCTCCAAAGTATTGTTTACAACTGAAGAAGAAAGCCGAGTCAAAAGAAGTAAATAAAAATAAGTGCAAGTTCATTCCTGAGCACGTTTTCTTTGCTGACTTTGAGTGTAGTACGGATGGCTTTCATAAAGCTTTTAACATCTGTTATGACAGTGAAGATGGTTCAGTGAGTGAAAGCATTTGGGGTCAGAACTGTGCAACAGAATTTTTGGAACGACTTCCTGACAAGAGTTTAATATATTTCCATAACCTCAGCTATGATATAAACTTCATCTTAAGACACATGACAGAAGTGAAAGGAACTCCCATCATTAAAGGTTCACGAACAATGCAAATAACTGGCTTATATAAAGGAAGGGGCAATTATTATAAAAGACTCTTACAGTGTTATAAATAAGAAGCTTAAACTATTTCCTGCTATGTTTAACTTACAAACAGGACCGAAAGAAGTATTTCCATATAACTACTACAGCAGTACTTTGTTAGCAAATGACAACAGAACTGGTGTCATTTCTGAAGCATGTAAGTTTATCCAGGATGCAGATACATTTATGAAAAACATAGATTCCATCAAAGGTTGCAGAATAGATGAAAACCACTTCGACTTAGAAAAATATAGCACATTTTATTGCAAACAAGATGTAAGAATTTTAAGAGAAGGTTTTGTTAAGTTCCGCAATGACATATTGAAAGAATTTGATTTAAACGTTTATGACTACGTTAGTATTTGTTCAATTGCTAACAAATTATTTGAGAACAGAGTATACTTCCCGAATGGAAATCTTTATGACCTCTCAAATAAACCAAGAGAATTTATTTCGAGATGCATTCAAGGTGGAAGATGTATGCTGTCAGATAACATGAAACAAAAGAGCGAAAAGAAACTCATTGCTGACTTCGACGCTGTTTCATTATATCCATCCGCTATAGCAAGACTTTATACTTTAGAAGGAATTCCAAAAGTATTGAAGGATGAGATGTTAACAGATATTTGAGACATTTATTCGATGACGACCAAAAGGAACCCATTGGTGAAAAGTTTATGTCTGGCTTCTTTGTTCTCATTAAGATAACAGAGATTGGAATACATAGACACTTTCCTTTAATAGTTTGTGACCCTGAACTAAATCCAGAACTTAACGTTCCCAGAAGTTCAAACACTTGCTGTTTAATGTATGTTGACCATATAACATTACAAGACCTCATAAAATATCAAGGTGTCAAATGTGAAGTGTTGCAAGGATACTATTACGATGGAAACAGAGATATTAGAATAAGAGATGAAGTAAAGAAGTTGTTTGAGTTAAGGTTAAAGTATAAGAAAGAAAAATCCTTTGCAAGAAAATATAAAGCTCATTCTGAACAGTATTTATGGCAAAACTATTCTATCTCCTATTGAGTCAAAAATAACCATAGTAATGACAAAGATGCTATAAGATATGCCATCAGAAACTACAACCATATAGTGAAGTTCGAAGGTTTGGATGGTTCAGATAAAACTATTTTCAAGCTAACGAAAAGCATTTGCAGACACTTTAACTTCTGTCCACTTGGTGTTAACATTCTGTCTATGTCGAAGAGAATAATGTGTGAAGTATTCTGTACTGCTGAAGACTTAGGAATGGACATCTTTTATAGCGATACCGACAGTATGCATCTCTACAATGAAGATATCCCTCGTTTAGCTGAAGAGTTTGAGAAACGTTATGGAAGAGTTCTCATTGGTAAAAACCTTGGTCAGTTTCATAGTGACTTCGCAGAAATAACACCTGGAAAACAAAGTTTAGCATACAAGTCAATATTTTGTGGAAAGAAGACCTACATAGACTTACTCACTAACGATTTAAATGAAGTTGCATTTCACTGCAGAATGAAAGGCGTGAAGCAAGATGTTATTGCTTTAACCGCTAATGAAATGTTTCCTGACTCTGTTCAGTGTTTCTAATGATGAAGATAAAGGTTTAATGGTTCCGCAAGGAAAATTTGACAAAGACTCTGAGTTCAGTTTAATGAAACTTTACAAAGCACTTCATGATGGTCAAGAGATTGGATTTGACTTATGTAAGTCTTCTAGTCCTTGCTTTGCTGAAAAGTTTAACTTCTCAATAACGACTAAAACAAGCTTTATTCGTAAGTTGAAGTTCTGAGGTCATTTATTTTTGTCAGCAGTGAGACCATTCGTGATAAAAATAAGCCGCTAGCGGCAAGGGCGAAGCCCATGAGGTCATTTACAATACTGCGATGGTAGAGTTTAAGAGTTGTGCTTCAATGTAGAGACAGTCCTTATGGTCTGGAGGTAAGAACACTGGGCAGTTATGGTCATGAGTGGAGAACATGTCTATCCAAAACTCACGATTGAAGCCAGTTAATTTAAGTATTTAGGGTTAGGAAGTGGTGAAGTTCTTGTATGACCAATGAACTCATTTTCAACTCCCTTACTTAAGTTTGAATATAATATAGCTTGCTTTCTATCCCAAATGCCAGGTGTTACAATCTTTGAAAATTCATTTTTCCTCGGAAGCATTGCATCATAATTGAAAACATTCTTGAATCATCACTTGGTTCAGAGATTTGAAATCTTATACGTAATGGATTTTCTTTCTCTTTAGCGACTTCATTGAATGGTGATAATACAAAACTGACAGTCATGAGTTCCATCTTCATTTTCATTAAATTCATAATGAAAGTCTATAAGTTGTGGCGACTACCTTCTTCCTTCAGTTGTGCAAGAAACTCACGTAAAGGCTGTAAAGTTTGTACTTCAATGTTGAACTTTTTCTCGAACATCTCATTAAATGAAATCATACATTGCAACAATGTTGTATCGTCTTTAAAGTATTTGTATATGTGAATGTTTTGGGCGCTTAAAGACTGTTCGTCATTTTCTATCTCGACTTGAAGTATAAAGTCAACCTTTCTGAAAGCACGTGTTATATACATAGATGTTATGCCAATGTACTTCTCTTCATTTATGTTCACAATCCAGTCTGTTGGAAACTTAAACGTTACTCTGTTCCCCTTTATTTTGACGTCAGGGTTTTCACTACTGAACGCAACAGTTAAAGGTATTTGTCTATACATTTAATTCGGATAAAAATAAACCATTTACTCTTTCTTTGCTTCAGCTTCTTTAGCTTTTTGTTCTTCCTTTGCTTTTGCTTCTTCTCTAGCTTTCTTCGCCAGCAAACGTGGGTTCTTTTGTCTTCCAGCAGCTAATGCAGCAAGTTGTTTTTCACTAAGTTTTCTCTTTGGTCTCTCTGGCTTTTGTTCTTGTTTTTGTTCCTTCAGTTCGGATAAAATTTGCTCGCGAATTTCTTTCTTCAATGCTTCAACATCTATGACCCCTTGGGTCTTGTCCATATGACTTGTCTGAGTCATTTGACTGCGGATAAAAATCTAACTTAAAACTTTAACCGATGTAAAATGAGCTTGTCAAAATCAGAGCGAGAGTCTATTATATTAAATGACGCAAGAGGAATACAACATCCTTTCTATTACGTAAGTCAGAGTAAAGATGGTAAAATATACGTAAGAAAAAGAAAGGTTCCATTAGCGAATGCAGAAAGCGACAACATTAAGGTGCATGGCACCGAGGGCGAAGCCCATATAAAACCTTCTGTTCAAACTGAGCCACCAAAAGAACCAGAAGAAAAGAAGCCAGATGTACTTTCAATAACGAACCAAGAGCTTATTGCAAAGTTCGTGAATTTCATTGAAAAACAAACCGAGTCAAAGAACCCTGACCCACCAGTGAAAGAAGTTGAGACAAAAGAGAATGTACAGTTCATTGAAAATGTCAAGAAACAACTTCCACCACGAATGCCAAGAAGAAGAGTGAGAATAATGAAGTAAATAGATATTTTTATCTGAAGTAAATACATGCAGAACGAACAGCTAAACGAATTTACTCCAGCAGAGCATATTCATCAGATTCGCTCATATTTCGATATCATAGACAATGCAGTTCAAATTGGTGACACTAATAGAAAATATTCTGACGCAAAGATTCCATCACAACCTGGAACTGCTAAAGATAACACATGGGTAACATTCAATCTCTCACCTCCTGGTGAAAATATGTTGGACCTTTACAATACATTCATTACGTATAAAATGGAAGGTCAATTTATTGCAGATAAAGAAATTGGTTCAGGTTCCAATAAAACAAACCCCCAGGATTTTGGATTGGTTTCGATGACGCTTTCTATGCAGTTGCTGGATATCAAATCCTTGCAAATGGTCGTATCGTATATTCTCAAGACAACGCAAGAGAAGAAGCATATATAACTTCAAACTCACAAACTACCGAACAAATAAAGAAAGTAGATGTTTTTCAAAGACTCGACATGAAGATGTATGGAGTCATTCGGGAACATGCAGAACAGGACAAATTGTTAGTGGTCCAATTACAGCAGAAAATCATTTGATTTTAAGCTTCGTTTAAGAATTCCTGTTAGAAGTTTTTCCATTAGAAGCTATAAGATTTATTCCTGCATTTGCAGGAAACATTCAGCTTAAAGTAAAGTTCAGTAGCGACGCCTTACAATGCCACATCTATATCTGTAAATGATATCATTGCTTTCAATCCAACTCTTAAAGTTGCATTTGCTTCAGATTCAAATCCACCGACAAATAAATTTGTTCCATGGAATGAACCATTCACTATGATAACGAAGTCAGTAGAAGCTAGTGGAACAGTTACTATTACAACTGTAACCCAGCAACTATTTCGAACAAAGATGGATTTTAATGAATGTTTCATTCATCCAAAGTCATTCTCTTTAGACCCTAACATTTATACAGAACTTGTAGAACATTATACAAACGAGGCTTTATGTTTTCCTGTTAAAGTTATGGATTGGATTCCTATGGACGGTTCATTCTCAAAGAATACAGATAGTTCAAGTGCAACATTTACAGCAGCTTATACGCCTATTAATGTTAAAAAGTATTTGGGCACTATTTAGAAAGAAAGACAACTATTATGTTAATTTTGAGAACCCTAAGTTTAAATATCTTCAGCTTTCCATGGGAGCTTATGGAAATATGCCTGCAGAACCTGAAAAATCATATGGACCTGTATTTTATGAAATGGTTGCGAACGCTTGCAATACAAAACAATGATATGATAGGATTTAATGAAGATTTATGAGGTCATTGGTGGATGATGGTAGTGTGGAACATAAATGGGATAGCTATGACAACACACATTTCTTATGTGTTTTCCAAACAGAAGTGGACTTTTGCTTCCAGCAAGGTCAAACATCTACTGCTCCAATAACATACAAAATTGTCTGTTAAAGGACCTATTGAACTAGCAACTGAAAACGTACCAAAGCCACTAATTGGATTTATGAGGGATTGTTGCTTTGCCACAAGTAAGACAGTCAGCATACCAATAATAAGATTAGATGACTATAACTTAGCAGCTGACGACAGTGAGAATAAAGGATGAACGTTTATTTTTAAAGCTTATAAATGAGTTCTTCATCAAGCTCTCGTGAACCTTCACCATCTATGAAACAAACTTTACCAAACGATTATGGAGCACCTATTGAATATTTCTTACGAGCTGCACAATGGCAAAGACAGTCTCACCAAGGTTAGGTGTTCCACCAGCTCCTGTCAAAAATAGCATTTGGTCAAGTCCTTATATAAATATGGTCTCCACTAGGTTTGCTAGCTACAGCAAGCAGTTATATGTTGAAAGAAATAAAGCAAATGTTGTAAATAATACTGAAGTAGTTGAAGTTAAACAAACTCCAACACCTTCGCCAAAACCAACGCCTTCACAAAACACTTCAATGACTCCTGAACCTATGAAAGTACAAACTCCTGTTCAAAAGTCAACTCCAAAACCGACTCCAACATTTAAACCAGAACCTACACCACAAATAAATCGTAAAACTCCTGCGTTTCCTTACTGAAAAAAATAACGTTATTTTTATTTAATATTAAAATTTTTATTTGATTGAAATGACGACTAAAGTCACTGAAGCAATGAAACAAAAGTTTTTGGTAGAATACATTAAATCAGGAGCGGTTCCAGAAGGTTTTTACGTTCATACTATGAAGGATGGTAGAGTTCAGTTTAGAAAGATAAAGCAACCATTAGATAGAGAAGGTATATTAAGGAAGATTAAACTTCATGAGGACAACATTGCTGAACTTAAGAAGAAGCTAGAAGAGTTGGAGAAAGCAGACGACAGTGAGGAATAAAATTTATTGTGGGTGAAAAAAACGGGTGAAAAAAGAGGTGAGATTTCACCACTTCACCTAAATTTATTTTTGTGCTATGTTTTCATACGCGTGAAGGTAGTGATATCGTTTATTTTTTATTTTATTTTTACTGAAAATTTTTATTTTATTTTTATGTAAATGACGAAAACTATTGAGATAACAAACTACAACGGTCATGAGTTCAAGAATTTGTTCTTCGTTCCTCGTGAAAATACATTCTATCAGATACGAGGGAGAAAGGGTAAAGTTAGTTTGAGCGTTTATGAAGGAATGAAGAATGGAAAGTTTATACAAGCATACGATACAAACGGTAAACGTGTTTCATTAGCTTTGTCAAAACTTACTAACATTTATTTTGACAGTGACTTTGACTCTGACGATTGGAGCGACAGCAGCGATACTGAAGAATATGAACTATTGTGTGAAGCACAGCAATGGGAAGAGTTGCAATACTTTTGTAAGTGAGAACGTTTATTTTTTACATTAGTGAAGTCGTTTGTGAAAACGTTAGTGAGGTGAAGTGGTTGGCGGCTTTGTAAATATTTAAGGTTAAGTTAGTGTTGTCGTTTGTGTTGTAAAATATACATTAACGGTTTCGTAAAGTGTCAAAACAGCTAAGTGGTGTATGGAGGCGCGCAGTGCCTCTGTACACGACTTAGGTATACTAACTCTGGATATTTTTTATTTTGTTTAGTCATAGCAGTAATACCTGTATAAGCAAGCTTCTTTACGTTAAGATCATTAGTGTTTTTCGCAAGATGAATCATAATTTCAATATTGGATGGATTTTTGTAGATTTGAAGCAATTGCTGATGTGTGGCTTCATCAGGTTTACCTTGAGTGTAAAAATTTCTATAAAGCTGCTGAAGTTGCTCTGCAGCTGCGGCAATTTCAGACATTTTAGCTTTGGACCTCGAATTTGAGAGGAAAATAATCAATGTATTTGTGCTCTAAAATCTTAGCTTTAATTCCGATAAATTATTAATCTCAAATAGATATATTACAAAATCTACATATAAAGTATTATCTTATTTCTTACATTTAAATCAAGTTTCTTCCAATTTTTAGATTTTTAGCAAATTAAAATTCTGTTACACTTCTATTGAATGAGTTAAGTTTATATTATACCTATATTGCTTATAATTCATTCAATTTTGAAAATATCTTTTCAGGAATTCCTTTAGGCACTTAGCATCTTAACTACTAACTTTAATTGTTGTAAATCGCAATCATTCTTAAATATATATCAATGTTAGCTGTTACTTATTAAATTGTGGTAACAAATTCTTTAACTCTTCCTAAAATCAAGTTGGCTATTAACTCATGGAGTAATAAACTGCGTTTATTAAATGATTGTTATTTTATGACATTTTCTTTCTTTTCATATTTATCATTGTTTTATAAGATTATCTTTCTTTTCATATTTATCATTGTTTTATTACATTATTTTTCTTTTCATATTTATTATTGTTTTACCCTCACTCTAGGGGGTGAGTGCGGGACAAATTTGCCAAGTGTCACTTTTCAATAACCTTAAATTACGCTTTTCTCATTTTTTAAAATAACCTTAAATTATATTTGAAGAAATTATGTCTATGATATATGTTTTATGCTAGAATCTTGGAGTTTTCATGCACTACACAAGAGCTCCAAGGTTCCAAAAGTGAATGCTCAATAGCAATTATAGAGATGTACCTTTTCAAAATGACTTTTACTGATTAAATTTAATCAATAGAAGACATTTTGAAAAGGTACCTCTACAATTAGATATACAATAGATTCAAAGCTTCATTTCAGATAGATTTGAAACTTTGAAACTCTTGGTAGATTTTGAGTGAATGCTGACAATCATCTTTGAGAAGGTTTTCTTAAAGAAAACCTTCTCAAAGAGGTTTCTCAGGAGCCATGAGGCTCCCTTTCGTAATGATTGGGAGCCTTGGGGCTCCTGCAGCAGAGTATCGCTCCGCTCCATTAATTTTTTTAAAAAAAAGTGCCGTGTGGCAAATTTGTCCTGTTCCCGACCCCCTACCCAGGTATCTAAAATACCATTTATCGCCTGAAAAGCACCCTTAATTTATGCCAATTGACAAAATAAAGATATGTTTAGAATGCTGATATGATGGAGAATCATGCTGCATCATTATTGGCCAGCCATATATAATATTTAAGAAATCTACGAGATTATCTGATTTCATGAAACTCAATGTATACTAAGTTTCAGACTTTGAAATTTTAACATGTTGATATGGGTACATAGGGTTTATGATTCCAGTCATTTATTTAAAAAATTACAAAAATGAATTAATATGATGTGAGTAACAATGGTAATAAACGCTTAATTACTAATATATTATTTCTTGGTAGGAATGAAATGTTTTGGTGACATTTATAGAAGTTAAGCTGAGAATCAAAAATGCAAAAATTATTTTAAATATTACAAGCATTATTTGATGTCATTGAGTTTAGAGTCGTGTAGATATATGAGTACAATATGTTATTGATGTATATATGCAATAATTGTGAAAATGAAATGTGAATCTCAAGATGAGTTGCATGTTACTGCGCTATAATTTGAATTCAATACGTACATAACATTACTAAATGTATTTTAAGATAATACAAAAAATTAAGCTTGCAAAAAGATATCGAAATGTAATTTTCATTAGATTCAAAGTTCTGAATAGATTTTGATTTTAACTATTGATGAGTTTGTCAAACCTCTATAATAATAGAATGTAGAACTAATTAAATATAATTAATAAAAAATACAAATTTAAGTGATATTATAAGAGATATATGTGATGTTACCAATATGATATGATATTGGAGAACTGATAGAATTGTGATGTGAGACTAAATATGATTTTATTATGAATAGGAGAATAATATTAGAAGAATTTCTTGAATTTAATGTATCTGAATATGTAATTGGGCATATATTCTATATATATATTGGTAGGTTAACTAGAAATAAGAAGATGAAAGATTGTTAATGAATAATATGAGATTAAGCGAAAATATATTGTTCTAATAGATGAGTGTTGAGATCCAATATATATGAAGAGGGATATGTGAGAGGAAATATGTATATTTAATAAAATAAGCGATGAGAGAAAAAATAACAAAGATTTATATGAAATTTTGAGTATTGAAAAAGCTCGATTAGTGATTTTATGTCTGTTAAAGGAATAGATATTCTAGGAGAAAGATAAATTGAATTAAAGAAGAATAAAAAAAGTTGATTAAGATTGATAAAAATATTGAATTGTATGACAATGGAAAGAAGGAATAAATTGTGTTGGTATGACGGTATCATTTCGGGAGACATTGCCTCTGCATGTCTCCCAGAATGGCAATCTCTGCCATGATTGATTGACCACAGAGTGTATTGTGCACTCCTGTCGTCGCATCATTCTGGGAGACATTGCCTCATGTCTCCCAGAATGGAACAATGTTCCGCATTGATAACTTGAACGCGGAAGTTTGACCGACAAGAGTGTATTGTGCACTCCTGTCGGTCGCAGTGTCTCATTCTGGGAGACATTGCCTCTGCATGTCTCCCAGAATGGAACAATGTTCCGCATTGATAACTTGAACGCGGAAGTTTGACCGACAAGAGTGTATTGTGCACTCCTGTCGGTCGCAGTTCTCATTCTGGGAGACATTGCCTCTGTATGTCTCCCAGAATGGAACAATGTTCCGCATTGATAACTTGAACGCGGAAGTTTGACCGACAAGAGTGTATTGTGCACTCCTGTCGGTCGCAGTTCTCATTCTGGGAGACATTGCCTCTGCATGTCTCCCAGAATGGAACAATGTTCCGCATTGATAACTTGAACGCGGAAGTTTGACCGACAAGAGTGTATTGTGCACTCCTGTCGGTCGCAGTTCTCATTCTGGGAGACATTGCCTCTGTATGTCTCCCAGAATGGAACAATGTTCCGCATTGATAACTTGAACGCGGAAGTTTGACCGACAAGAGTGTATTGTGCACTCCTGTCGGTCGCAGTTTCTCATTCTGGGAGACATTGCCTCTGTATGTCTCCCAGAATGGAACAATGTTCCGCATTGATAACTTGAACGCGGAAGTTTGACCGACAAGAGTGTATTGTGCACTCCTGTCGGTCGCAGTTTCTCATTCTGGGAGACATTGCCTCTGTATGTCTCCCAGAATGGAACAATGTTCCGCATTGATAACTTGAACGCGGAAGTTTGACCGACAAGAGTGTATTGTGCACTCCTGTCGGTCGCAGTTTCTCATTCTGGGAGACATTGCCTCTGTATGTCTCCCAGAATGGAACAATGTTCCGCATTGATAACTTGAACGCGGAAGTTTGACCGACAAGAGTGTATTGTGCACTCCTGTCGGTCGCAGTTTCTCATTCTGGGAGACATTGCCTCTGTATGTCTCCCAGAATGGAACAATGTTCCGCATTGATAACTTGAACGCGGAAGTTTGACCGACAAGAGTGTATTGTGCACTCCTGTCGGTCGCAGTTTCTCATTCTGGGAGACATTGCCTCTGTATGTCTCCCAGAATGGAACAATGTTCCGCATTGATAACTTGAACGCGGAAGTTTGACCGACAAGAGTGTATTGTGCACTCCTGTCGGTCGCAGTTTCTCATTCTGGGAGACATTGCCTCTGTATGTCTCCCAGAATGGAACAATGTTCCGCATTGATAACTTGAACGCGGAAGTTTGACCGACAAGAGTGTATTGTGCACTCCTGTCGGTCGCAGTTTCTCATTCTGGGAGACATTGCCTCTGTATGTCTCCCAGAATGGAACAATGTTCCGCATTGATAACTTGAACGCGGAAGTTTGACCGACAAGAGTGTATTGTGCACTCCTGTCGGTCGCAGTTTCTCATTCTGGGAGACATTGCCTCTGTATGTCTCCCAGAATGGAACAATGTTCCGCATTGATAACTTGAACGCGGAAGTTTGACCGACAAGAGTGTATTGTGCACTCCTGTCGGTCGCAGTTTCTCATTCTGGGAGACATTGCCTCTGTATGTCTCCCAGAATGGAACAATGTTCCGCATTGATAACTTGAACGCGGAAGTTTGACGACAAGAGTGTATTGTGCACTCCTGTCGGTCGCAGTTTCTCATTCTGAGACATTGCCTCTGTATGTCTCCCAGAATGGAACAATGTTCCGCATTGATAACTTGAACGCGGAAGTTTGACCGACAAGAGTGTATTGTGCACTCCTGTCGGTCGCAGTTTCTCATTCTGGAGACATTGCCTCTGTATGTCTCCCAGAATGGAACAATGTTCCGCATTGATAACTTGAACGCGGAAGTTTGACCGACAAGAGTGTATTGTGCACTCCTGTCGGTCGCAGTTTCTCATTCTGGGAGACATTGCCTCTGTATGTCTCCCAGAATGGAACAATGTTCCGCATTGATAACTTGAACGCGGAAGTTTGACCGACAAGAGTGTATTGTGCACTCCTGTCGGTCGCAGTTTCTCATTCTGGGAGACATTGCCTCTGTATGTCTCCCAGAATGGAACAATGTTCCGCATTGATAACTTGAACGCGGAAGTTTGACCGACAAGAGTGTATTGTGCACTCCTGTCGGTCGCAGTTTCTCATTCTGGGAGACATTGCCTCTGTATGTCTCCAGAATGGAACAATGTTCCGCATTGATAACTTGAACGCGGGAAGTTTGACCGACAAGAGTGTATTGTGCACTCCTCCGGTCGCAGTTTCTCATTCTGGAGACATTGCCTCTGTATGTCTCCCAGAATGGAACAATGTTCCGCATTGAAACTTTGAACGCGGAAGTTTGACCGACAAGAGTGTATTGTGCACTCCTGTCGGTCGCAGTGTCTCATTCTGGGAGACATTGCCTCTGCATGTCTCCCAGAATGGAACAATGTTCCGCATTGATAACTTGAACGCGGAAGTTTGACCGACAAGAGTGTATTGTGCACTCCTGTCGGTCGCAGTGTCTCATTCTGGGAGACATTGCCTCTGCATGTCTCCCAGAATGGAACAATGTTCCGCATTGATAACTTGAACGCGGAAGTTTGACCGACAAGAGTGTATTGTGCACTCCTGTCGGTCGCAGTGTCTCATTCTGGGAGACATTGCCTCTGCATGTCTCCCAGAATGGAACAATGTTCCGCATTGATAACTTGAACGCGGAAGTTTGACCGACAAGAGTGTATTGTGCACTCCTGTCGGTCGCAGTGTCTCATTCTGGGAGACATTGCCTCTGCATGTCTCCCAGAATGGAACAATGTTCCGCATTGATAACTTGAACGCGGAAGTTTGACCGACAAGAGTGTATTGTGCACTCCTGTCGGTCGCAGTGTCTCATTCTGGGAGACATTGCCTCTGCATGTCTCCCAGAATGGAACAATGTTCCGCATTGATAACTTGAACGCGGAAGTTTGACCGACAAGAGTGTATTGTGCACTCCTGTCGGTCGCAGTGTCTCATTCTGGGAGACATTGCCTCTGCATGTCTCCCAGAATGGAACAATGTTCCGCATTGATAACTTGAACGCGGAAGTTTGACCGACAAGAGTGTATTGTGCACTCCTGTCGGTCGCAGTGTCTCATTCTGGGAGACATTGCCTCTGCATGTCTCCCAGAATGGAACAATGTTCCGCATTGATAACTTGAACGCGGAAGTTTGACCGACAAGAGTGTATTGTGCACTCCTGTCGGTCGCAGTGTCTCATTCTGGGAGACATTGCCTCTGCATGTCTCCCAGAATGGAACAATGTTCCGCATTGATAACTTGAACGCGGAAGTTTGACCGACAAGAGTGTATTGTGCACTCCTGTCGGTCGCAGTGTCTCATTCTGGGAGACATTGCCTCTGCATGTCTCCCAGAATGGAACAATGTTCCGCATTGATAACTTGAACGCGGAAGTTTGACCGACAAGAGTGTATTGTGCACTCCTGTCGGTCGCAGTGTCTCATTCTGGGAGACATTGCCTCTGCATGTCTCCCAGAATGGAACAATGTTCCGCATTGATAACTTGAACGCGGAAGTTTGACCGACAAGAGTGTATTGTGCACTCCTGTCGGTCGCAGTGTCTCATTCTGGGAGACATTGCCTCTGCATGTCTCCCAGAATGGAACAATGTTCCGCATTGATAACTTGAACGCGGAAGTTTGACCGACAAGAGTGTATTGTGCACTCCTGTCGGTCGCAGTTCTCATTCTGGGAGACATTGCCTCTGCATGTCTCCCAGAATGGAACAATGTTCCGCATTGATAACTTGAACGCGGAAGTTTGACCGACAAGAGTGTATTGTGCACTCCTGTCGGTCGCAGTGTCTCATTCTGGGAGACATTGCCTCTGCATGTCTCCCAGAATGGAACAATGTTCCGCATTGATAACTTGAACGCGGAAGTTTGACCGACAAGAGTGTATTGTGCACTCCTGTCGGTCGCAGTGTCTCATTCTGGGAGACATTGCCTCTGCATGTCTCCCAGAATGGAACAATGTTCCGCATTGATAACTTGAACGCGGAAGTTTGACCGACAAGAGTGTATTGTGCACTCCTGTCGGTCGCAGTGTCTCATTCTGGGAGACATTGCCTCTGCATGTCTCCCAGAATGGAACAATGTTCCGCATTGATAACTTGAACGCGGAAGTTTGACCGACAAGAGTGTATTGTGCACTCCTGTCGGTCGCAGTGTCTCATTCTGGGAGACATTGCCTCTGCATGTCTCCCAGAATGGAACAATGTTCCGCATTGATAACTTGAACGCGGAAGTTTGACCGACAAGAGTGTATTGTGCACTCCTGTCGGTCGCAGTGTCTCATTCTGGGAGACATTGCCTCTGCATGTCTCCCAGAATGGAACAATGTTCCGCATTGATAACTTGAACGCGGAAGTTTGACCGACAAGAGTGCATTATCCAATCTTTTTTGTCATATACCTCAACCCACAAAGACAAAACCTTACATAAAATAGGTAAACTTTGGTTTTCACTTAATAATGTTTATTTTTAATTTTTTGTTCTTTATATAACTTTTTCTTCTACTAAACTATTTTACAGACTCTACTGAGCTATCCTCACATATATACCCGTGACAATAACACATATATACTCCCTTCATATTCTGATCTCATGACATATTACAGCACAAACTATAATTATACAACATACCTCATAAAGTCTGATTTTACCCCTATCTAAGCGTTCAAAACCTATTTTCCTTAAAATTTCTCTTCAAGTTCATACTGAAACAACATCTTTTTTTGAAAATACAATTTTTTCAAAAAATGTATGAATTCAAAAGTGCATATTATATCTAATCATTACCCAACATTAATTTTGTATTTTAGTTTTTAAGATATTCATTTTATTATACGTCTTATTCAGAAAATTAAATATATTTGTGAGGGAAAACGGAGGAAATAATAAATATGTCAAGATCGAGGAATTGACAATTTTAAGGAAAATATTAAGTTGTGTATTTTGTGTTTATCTCATTGTGTAATGCATATTTTCACGATCTGACAGCAGAAATCGAATCAGCAGAGCCAGAAGAATCAGATTACGAGGGGAAAATAGGTTTTGAACGCTTAGATAGGGGTAAAATCAGACTTTATGAGGTATGTTGTATAATTATAGTTTGTGCTGTAATATGTCATGAGATCAGAATATGAAGGGAGTATATATGTGTTATTGTCACGGGTATATATGTGAGGATAGCTCAGTAGAGTCTGTAAAATAGTTTAGTAGAAGAAAAAGTTATATAAAGAACAAAAAATTAAAAATAAACATTATTAAGTGAAAACCAAAGTTTACCTATTTTATGTAAGGTTTTGTCTTTGTGGGTTGAGGTATATGACAAAAAAGATTGGATAATGCACTCTTGTCGGTCAAACTTCCGCGTTCAAGTTATCAATGCGGAACATTGTTCCATTCTGGGAGACATACAGAGGCAATGTCTCCCAGAATGAGAAACTGCGACCGACAGGAGTGCACAATACACTCTTGTCGGTCAAACTTCCGCGTTCAAGTTATCAATGCGGAACATTGTTCCATTCTGGGAGACATACAGAGGCAATGTCTCCCAGAATGAGAAACTGCGACCGACAGGAGTGCACAATACACTCTTGTCGGTCAAACTTCCGCGTTCAAGTTATCAATGCGGAACATTGTTCCATTCTGGGAGACATACAGAGGCAATGTCTCCCAGAATGAGACACTGCGACCGACAGGAGTGCACAATACACTCTTGTCGGTCAAACTTCCGCGTTCAAGTTATCAATGCGGAACAGTGTCTCATTCGAGGAGCCCTCGAAAAGAACCTCACATCGACTCTCTCTTTCCGGCATCTTTACCGCATAGAAAACTGCTCGTTCGCAACTTTGTGTGCAATCTAAGAGATGATTGCGGTAAAGATGCCGGGAAGATTGACGCTGCAGCCCCAGGCCGCACTCAGATTTCATCCCGCTACACAATTGTTCATCCAACAACTGTCATAGAGGTTGAAATTTTCGACCAGAAGTGAAACATATCATTTTTAAGACTGCGGCGCGCAAGCAAGTTTGAACCTTTCAAGGGTGATCAGTCCTTTACTCATTTCAAGACCTCTTGTTGCCTGATAAAACGATACTTCCTTCCTTGTGGGCCATTGAAAACCGCCCAAACCGTCACAACTTGCTTCCTAAATTTTATTTGCGGAGTAATTATCATGCATATTTTATCGGATAATAATATCAAAGCTAAATTTCATATTATTTTTAAAGATATGCATTTTCTGTCTAAATTTATTTTTTCTGTTTCCAATTCACGGAATAATATTCTTACAAGCATATACATAGCTAATATATATCATTTTAATAATAATAAAACCAAAATGATGTATTCTTCATATAGTTATTTAAAATTCGTTAACTAGAATTGTATTCAGAACGAGGCAAAGTTAGGAGATACATAAAAACCAATAACTTGATAAGTGATACCTTTTTTCCTGATATATCTATATGTGTTAATGTCAAACACGATTTGGAAAAATTAATTCTTTAAATCGGCTTAAAAATAAGACCAACATCAAAAGCATGGATAATAAATTAATAAATCAATGTTTAATTACCGATTCATGCATTTTTTTCAAAATTTCAAATTTCAAATTTTTGTTTCTCCAAAATATTAATTGTTTCCACTAGATTAACAAATAAACAATAAATTGGATTAATGTAATGCCCAATCATTCATTTTAAATTTTAGAAGTAGTATATGAGTGCGGGTTTTGTGACTTTTTTTGTAAACGTAAGAATTCATACAATATCGAGCGATTTTGTATCATTTTTTTTAACATATGAAGTAAAAAATGTATGATTCTTACGGTTTTTATTCTTACGTTTTTGAATAAATCAAGATTTAAAAAATTTTCAAAATTGTAAGACATTTACACTCAGCCCATACATAATGAAATAAAAAATAATTTTTTTAAAAAATTAACATTAATTTTAAAATAATTTATGATTTTATCTTTTATAAAAGAAGCTATATATAGATGATGTCAGATATTCCGCGATTAATTAAACATTGTTTAAATCCTGAATGGAATTAATAAAGTCATAATCAAAGACCTCATAAACGAGTAAAAATAAATTGAAACTAATGATTATTTGAATTTATGAAATCAATTATTTGATTCATTCTTTCTTCAATCTCTTCTATTCTTTTTGTTAAATCATCTATTTTCATTAATGAGGTGATTCTTGATTGGGGAATAGATTTCAAACTAACCACTCCTTTTATTTTTGAAATTTTGAATCCATCAACTTTAAACATTTTATTCAATTTACATGTTGTCAATTCTTCAAATAATTTTTTATTATTAGCATAATAGTCATTAAATTCTTCAACAGATGAAAAAATTTTTATTTCAGTAATTGGTTTAACAACGTTTATTTTTTGTTGAACATTTTCACTTTCATTTATTTCTTCCTCCTCTGTTTCATTTATTTTTAAAATCGGTTTCATTTATCATTAAATAAAAATTAAAATATAAGTGATGAAATATATTTTTTAATTAATATTAAATCAGAAATGGCGGCAGGATTCTTTAAAAAATTATGGGAAGGAATTAAGAAAGCTGCAAGATGGGTTCATCAGAAAATAATAAAACCCGTTGCAAACTTTTTGGCACCAGTAGCGAAAACGGCAGGAACTATCATAGGTGGAGTATTAGGTACTAAAGCAGGTAATCCGGCGATGGGAGCACAAGCAGGTAACGCAATTGGTGGAATTGCTGAAGGAATACTTAATAAAATAGGAGGTAGATAGTGGAAAAATAAATAAATATTATTTTTATCTTAGTATCGGTTGAAGTCTTTGATAAACTTTTTCTCCTTTATTTAATATTTCTCTTATTGGGGCAGCTTTTGGTGTTATTGATTCAGCAACGTCACTAATTGCTTCTTTATTCTTAAATATCCAATTTGCTCCCTTCTTCAATGTTTCCCAAACTTTATGCGCTCCTCTTTTTACTTTATCCCACAGTTTCTTAAATATACCTGCAGCCATAGTTGATTATTTCATTAAAATTAAAAATTCATTTCCATCTTTTAATTTTGATTTTTTATTTATTAATAAATGACGACTAACTATTTGGTGCCAAACACTAAACCGATTAATGGAAATGTGTTTCATTCATTCGAAAAGATAAATGAAATATTCGCAAAGAATGACGGAAGAAGATATTATAGAGAACTTGAAAGTTCATGCTATGACTCTGATGCTCCATATTTTGATGATAAACAAACTCATTTAAGAATTACAAATCCGGCTCATGATGTGAACCAATTAGGTGACACATATATTAAACGCAAAGTTAAAGCAACTCTAGTTTCAAATAAAGCTTTCACATGTGATGCCGCTTTTAAATGTATGCGTTTATTCGTTGGTTACAAATCATCAAATCAAAGCTTTAAACAATTAGAAGTAGAAACTGAAAGAGGTGATGCCGGTTATCTTCAGATGGATTGCGCCCGTGAATCTTTCGCATTTGCAACATATAAACCAAAATCAGAAAGGAAAGTTAAAAAGTTTGTTCATTCGTTATATAATAATGTTCAAAAATATGATAACTCAGTATGTGGTAAATATATTGACCCTTCAGAAGTTTTCAAGAAAGCAAATGAAGAAGTTGATGTCACTTTTGATATGATTATTCCGGTAAATGATTTGTTAGCATTTCAGGCGTTCGATGATTATCCTAAATCATTTGGTGAAATCATTCTTAAATATTATGTTTTCAGGGATACTTTAGTATTTTGTCAGGTTGACCCGTTAAGAGTTGCTGATTTACAAAATTACGTTTATGAAAAGATAACTGATGAAAATTATGAAAAGATTATGAATCATGTTTATAAATATGATCGCAAATTCCAACAAATCGGACTTCCTGCCAAATTAATTACAAGCTTAGCCGCTACATCTGCTGACGCAACAGTTGATGACGTTATTATTTCATGCACAAAGATGGAAGTTTTAGAGGATAAATGCATTACACCAGGATACGGTTTAATTGAAGAATCAGTTAAAGCAATACCACGTTTATTCAGTAAGGAAGATCCATTCATGATTCCAGCTCAACATATTGACGTTCGTTCACTAAATGGAGGTTGCATCACTCCTGAAGGTATTAGCTCAGATTTCTCATACGCTCTTCATAATGTTACAGATGTTGTGTTAACATTTCCGAAGAATGCAATGCAAAGAACAGTTTTAGAAAATCCAATGCTTCGAGGTCTTCAGGTCACTATAGATTCCAGAAACTTCCCCGATCAAGCGATGACCACAGTGGGCGACATATTCTTTACACGTATGCTTCAAGCTTCTGATTTAGATGGAGTGAATGAATGCACAGAAGAATACGAGGACTCATTAACTAGACCATTGAATGCAGATGATGGCACGCCATTAGCTAGAACATGGAAAGACCAAACTTCATTCTTATGCACTATTCCAGTTCAACGTGATGGAGCGGGTATATTCTTTGATGGATTAGAAACTTTCAACTCACAAGTTACAGTACAAGTGAAAGCATATCCAATCATTCAGGGTGAAAACGATACTTACTGTTCAAAGGTGACAAATCCTCCTCAGGTTTGGTTTACTAGGACTACATATTGGACATGGACACCGGATGAAGGTTTGAAATATCATCCAACAGGTACACCACCACAGTATAGAAGTTCATATGATGAAATATTGATGAATAGAAATGTTTAAAATTATAAATTTATTTTTGATTAAATGGATTTAAATTCATACACTCCTTATGAAGAATTAGCAGGAGTATATAATACATACGTAGATGATATGATTAATGAAGCATTGAGTGATAATAGAAATGCTCTATCTAAGGAAAAATTAATGAAAATTCCATATTCTGAATGTTACTTAAATTCAATCACTGCAGCAATTGGTAAACAAAATAAAGGTAAAACATTAACGATATTAAAACAAATTATCATTATTGCTAACACTTCACCCTATTCACATGTGTTAATTTATATCAACCGTTCAGGTTCACCTTCAGATGATACATTTGAATCTTTAAAGCATTTAATCAAAATTCCAATTATTTATTTATCAACAAGAAGAAGCAGAAGATTATTTAAAAAACTTTTTAATGTATAAAGAATTATATAATACAATCAAGAAGCAAGGATTAGAGGATAAAATTATTGATAAACAACGGGATGAATTATTTGAAACACTTTCTATTTCAAATTTGATAGAGAATTTTTGCATTCACTCATTTTTCTAGATGATGCAGTGAAATCAAAACTAATAACAAACGAGAAATCATATTTTAATCAGTTATTAACTCAATGTCGACACATTCAGTGTTCATTCTTCATGGCTGTTCAATATTTCAAAGCATTAAGCACAAACATTAAATCAAATCTATCAACACTTTTCATTTTCAGTGGGTTTAGTCGTCAACAGTTGAACGTTATGCTTTATCAAGTGAATTTACCAATGAGCATTAATGAACTTTACACACAATATCAGCAATTAGGTGAACATGGAAAAATAATAGTTGATTTAAATAAAGGAAGTGTTAAATTTGATTAACTTTTTATAATTAATTTTTATTTTTTATTTATAATTAAACATGACAGAAATAGCAAATCTTCTACAGGTTCCATTAAAACAAGGGACAAACAAAAAGGGTGCATATAATAGAACTATGAAAGTTCCTGATGGAATGAAAGAGTTAGTTCATATTGTTGCTGGTCTTCAAAAAGATGTTAAACAAATGAGAAACGTTTTAACATTACCAGAAGCTCAAGCATATGCCAAACGTCATGGTCCAAATTGGGAAGCACACGAAGCAGACATTACGGGTCCAAATGGAAAACCTGATGGAATAAATGAAGTTTTCGTTACTGATGGTCAAGGTAATATTAAAGTCATAAATGGTTATAAATTAACTATATCTGATTATCCTAAACGTAAAGCATATAATGAACGTTATCCTATGCAATTTGATGAAAATGGAAAAGCTGTTAAACAATACATTGGAGAAGGTGAAAATGGTCCAATTAATTCATACCGTCATAATCCATATTCTTATTTCAATGAAGAATTAAATGCTATTGAAGAAGGACCAAACGGATTACCTCAATATGTTAATCAGTTTGATGGTCAATATGCAAATTTGAGACCTGAAATTCCAGCTAAGAAATTCTTTAAAGTTGCTTTATTCGATCCAGTGTTCAATGAACAGAAAGAAGCAATGAAAGCAGAATTTAAACCAATTCAAGTGGCAAGAATTTCTTCATCTTCACTTTCAGAAGCGTTCAAGGAATTGATAAAGAAACCACTTTATTCTCAACAAGGATATAACTTTGATTTAATTAAAGAAAGTGATAGACGTAAATTAGAAAAATCAGATGGTTTTAAGAATGCATGTAATGAAATGATTAAAGATATTGTAAATGATAAAATAAGACTGGAAGAAACTCAAACCATTATCAATAACATAATTGGTGCAGTTACAAAGAAAGTATAAGCAAACAAGGATGAACCTTGGGATATTACCGTAACAACTAAATAAAACTTTAAATATATTTTTCTTTTTTTATTCGATTATAAATGAGAAGACGTTTCACAAGTCAAAAGAACACAAACGCAAAAGCAGAGATTACGGTTGGTTATAACGTAAATGATGATAAATCACGAATTATTCAAAATGTTAAAGTTAATGTTAGTCCTGAATTAACAAGGTCAGCAACTCAACCAAATTTATTAACTCGTGACTTACCAAAGAAAGAGGAAGAGCAAAATAAAGAAGATGGAGACCCAATCATTTTATCTGAACCTGGTAAAGAACCTGTTGAAATTCCCACTTATCCAACATACCCAGCACCACTTGATAACCCATATAAAATAGACATTAATTCTGAATTAATGAAAATATATCGCGATATCATAACTGATAATTATGATTCAATAATAAATTTAATTGACCAATCCGGTTTAATTATTTTACCTTATGAATCATTAATTCACATTATTGCCATTCTTTGTGATGTTCAAGATTCAGACGTTAAGATTCAATTTTTCATAGATGATGAGGTTTCATGCTGCGGAACAGTTGCAAAAATAAATCCTATAAAGGATATTAGCACAATTAAGATATCAAAGAACGGAACAACAACTGAACTTCATTTAACATATAATGATATTTATAATAAAATAGTTGATGAATATAAAATATCACTTGAAAAATTCTTTGTTAAGGCTATTTAATATTCAAGCATTAACATTATCGAATAATAATCCTTTGAATCATAATCAATAATAATTGACCTTTCACCAGTTTCTATCGTTTGTTTTATTTCTTTTTGTTCCCCACTATCCGGATCAGTCATTGTAATTGTTTTTGTTATAGTATCTGCTTTATCTTTAACTTTCAATCTTTTTTCCATCAGGATATTTAAACCAAAATTCCAAAAATTCGATATTGTCAATCTGTTCATATTTTAATCTATCAATTACATTTTTAATACCATCTGAAAATCTTATGAAATGGTCATTATATGGTTTGATTGAACTAAATTTGAATGAAGTGAAATATAACCTGATTGATGATATGACATCGACTCATATTTTCTGAAAACACTAAAATTTATAACATGAATGAATTTCTTATTCGTTGAATTTATGAATTCTTGAGGTAATCTTATTCTAGTTTTATTTATCACTGGAAAATAACGCTTTACCATATTTTTAATCGTAATAAAAATGTCATTATCAATATTATTTCGAATAATAACTGTGAATTAAATTTAACAGTTAGTGGATTTATAATGTTACTCTCGTTTCTGTGAGTGGTAAATTTAATCCCATTCTTTTAGACCCTTCGGATTATATATCATTTATTAAAGATGACCATGAAAAAACGTATGATATGTATATAATAATGTGATAGTGAGGGGGGATATTAACACAATTTTAAGTTATTTAAATGAATCATTTATATCGTATGGTATGAAGAAAATTTTAAATCAAAACCCGATAAACTTTTTGAACTTGATGAAATAAATAACCTTATTAAATTTCCGCTGAAAATTAAATTTTGTACTCCTCGTCTTCGTTCATTGTTGGGGATATTAAATTTTGAAAAAGATGCTGGGATGTTTTATTCTGACACTGGTTCCAATTTCATTTTAATCAAATGTGATAAAGTTAATACCCCAATGAGATTTTCACATCAAACATTAGACCCTAACTCTTACCCATCAATACAAAACATTTTATCCATCAACTTAAACATATTTTCTTTATCATATCCGTTTCAATTATCCGGGAATTCATTTATTCTTCATTCAAAAGATTTATCAAATATTAAATTTAGAATAACTGACCTATTTGATTGTGATTTAGAATTCATGAATGAAATATTATGGCAATTTCAAATAGAAAAAATAGCTGATGAGATAACGGATTAAATATTTATTTTTAAATCGTAATAAATGATTAAACAACAGCAACCACAGACCATTACATACGCCACATATGCATATAATTCAAAGACGGCAGAACAAACGCAAAGGTTGAAATATGGAGATTTGGAAATAGTATTGAAAAATGACCATTTCGAATTCGTTTGCAAAGGTGGTGCGGTGATATCAAATATAAAAGAAATTTTATTTATGAATTCAAAAATTAAAGGAATAACGGATGATATAACATCAATTCCACCAGAAGAACAAAGATATTACGCATTAAATGCATTTCCTAAAGTTTTGAAGATTGGAAGATTTAATTTAAATGAGGAATTCATAAAAGGTTTCCTAAATGACATAATGAAGAAGGCAGATAAAACTTATGTTAACGATGAGTTAGGGAAGAAGGCAGATAAAACATATGTTAACGATGAGTTAGTGAAGAAGGCAGATAAGGAATATGTGGATGAAAAAGATAATGAAATTATAGAAAGGGTTGAATGGTATCATGAATGGGCATCAAAGATTTTAAAAACTAAAGCTGATACAGGGTGGGTTTCAGGATGTTTAGACCTTAAAGCAGATAAAACATATGTTAACGATGAGTTAGGGAAGAAGGCAGATAAAACATATGTTAACGATGAGTTAGTGAAGAAGGCAGATAAGGAATATGTGGATGAAAAAGATAATGAAATTATAGAAAGGGTTGAATGGTATCATGAATGGGCATCAAAGATTTTAAAAACTAAAGCTGATACAGGGTGGGTTTCAGGATGTTTAGACCTTAAAGCAGATAAAACATATGTTAACGATGAGTTAGGGAAGAAGGCAGATAAAACATATGTTAACGAAATATACCAAAGTTTAGTTGGAACAAAAAATATTGAAACTATTGTTGGCGATGTTTCTATCTATGAAGAAAACAAATATTTTAGATGGGAGTTTGTACAGTCCTTAAGAAATGGTATACGGTATAAACTCATTCCGAAAAATAACAATGAAATGTATGTAGGCTATATAAAGAATAATGGCACACAAGTTAAAGTTCCATTAGACAACAACTGCTACTTAAACTTATATGGAGACGAACAAAAGAAATATTTAAGAGTTTATGAAATGGTAGATATGACATTACCTGACCCAGCTCCAGCACCATATTATTATGACTATGGGGATGATGTCAGAACACCACATGTAGATGAACAAAAGTTAACATTATATTTAGATTATTATAGATATAAAAGATATAATGCAATAGAAAAAACGAGAATAGTATATTATTATACAGATGACAGAAATAAATATTATAGTCAAGATTTTACCTACCCTGAAAACATAAGATTATATTATAAAAAATATTCTGACACAAACCAGAAGAAACCTGAAATAGTTACACTATATTTTAAGTTCAAAAGAGACAATCCTATAATATCTCATATGTTTGATTTAATGAACCCAGTAGGTTCTATTTATACATCTATGGATGCAAGAGGTCCTCAAGTAATGTTTGGTGTTGGTGCATGGGAACAAATAGTTGACAGGTTTTTGTATTGTGCAAACTCTTCAAAGGAAACAGGGGGAAGTAAAACGATTTCAGGTGAAAATTTACCTGCACATAGTCACTACGTTAATTTAAGCACATCTCAAGCAGGTTGGCATAAGCATAGATATTGGGATTGGTCAGGAATGACAAAAGGTAAAGGATATGATGTTAAAGACGACGTTAAGTTTGCCATAAATTGTTACTGGAGTGACACTCAGGGAGAAGGAAACCATACACATTTCGTTTCAGGATATACACAAACAACGGGACAAAGTAAAGAATACATGCCACCATTTATGACTGTATTCGCATGGTTCAGAGTTGCTTAAAGTCCCGAGCTCAAAAAATAGTGACAACATGACATTTTGACAACAACATAGGAGGAAGGCAAAAATGACTTATTTTTGAAGAACTGAAGGTGTCACCAGGTTGTCATGTTGACGACATGACATTGTGTCAACAACACAGGAGGAAGGCAATAATGACTTATTTTTGAAGAACTGAAGGTGTCACCATGTCACCATGTGTCACCAGGTTATTTAACTTCTCTGAAAAATAGTGACAACATGACATTTTGACAACAACATAGGAGGAAGGCAAAAATAAATTCCAATCATACTTTATAAAGCATCATTTACAGGTATTTCATCGTCAGTAAATGAATCCTCATTATCGTTTTGTTCAACCTGTTTATATAATCCTTTCATTTCTTCTTTCAAAACATAACACCATGTTTGTTTACCATCTATTCTTACCTGTTTCCTATCACATTTATCCTTAATGCTCATTTGGAAATTCTTGTCTTTCATGTCTGATGGTTTGCAGAATAGAGCATTTTTACATGTCATACCTGCATTCAATTCATCATAATGTGTATTTATCCATACATCTAAAGGATTTGTTGATAACTCGATTAAATCTTGTTTGGCTTCAGTCATCGGTATGATTCGTACATTAAATGATGAAAGGTCATATTGCATAAAATACGTCAGTAAATTATCATAAAATTCCTTTGTGCATGAATCCATTAAATTCTTGAAGTAATCAAATTGACCCTTGAATTTACCATTAACCCTTAAAACTACGTATCTTCTGTCTCCAACTTCAATTTTGACAGGGTAAACGTTATTAGTTACGAAAATGAAGTTTGCAACGTTCTGAGCAGTTCTTCTGGGTTGATTCTTTTCATTAATTCTAATCTCATTATCCGTAATAATTGATTTCAAAGCGTTGAAGTTTGCGAGTCTGTCTTCACCTACATTCTTGAGTTCATTAAGTACAAGAAACATTTTATTTTCAACTACTGAGTTGAAATTACCCGTTAACTCACTTATTTCAGTAATGTTTTTGCATGAATAACCAGCGAGAAGTTCAGAAATAATGTCTGTGAATCTGTTTTTACCTGTTCCCTGAAGTCCTTTCAAAATAATTGCTGTTTCATTCTTGATTCCAGGCTGTTGAATCATTGATGCAATCCAGCCGAGTAGGTATTTATACACTTCATCGTTATTATCACAAATGGCTTCTTTAATGAAATTCATAAACATCTCAATTTTTGAGTAATCAAGCTTTTCGAGAATGTTGTATTTATAACCTTGAAACGTTGAGAAAACATCTGGGGAATCAGATTTAAAGCAAACACCCTTAACGGTTAATGAGGATAATTGATTTAGTAGTACGTCCCATGCTGTTATGGTTTTACCTTCTTCTTTAAATAATTTAATCATTTTGAGTGACTCTTTCATGTTTGATTGAAGAACGAATGATATTTGATTCATTTTGTCGTGTAATCTTTCTGAATGAAATATTTGTTTCCACAATCTACAAAACGAATGACACGTGATAAATCCTCAATTACTTCAGAACTGTTTTTATACTGATGATTTTCAGCCTTGCGTCTAATATCTGTTATCAAAAACGAGTCATCAAGTTTTATATCAAATGTTATTTTTGGCTTACGTAATAAAGGCAAAACGTATTCATCATAATATTCCTTTTGATAAAGTTTTAGAATCTTCACCAAAACAAATGGAGAAGTCATTAAATGTGCATATCTATCACGTGCTTTTTCAAAATTACTTTTTGCATTTTCTGTTAAACTGCAGAAGTTATAAACGTTATCGTATGCTTCATTAATTAAATGATTAGGTAACGAATTAATAGCTTGAAACAGTGTGAATAATGTAACTTCTTTTTCTAAATTCATGTTTCCACCATCATTATGTACTTCAAAATCACAGATGCCATCAACTATGCTCTGGGCAAGTTTATCGTCAATGTTTACATCTTTGTTTTCATTCATAATAGTCTTTATTTCTTCATTCTTCTGTTCAACTCTTACCTTAATATTCAAATCATTTAATATATCATTCACTGTTCTAGTTAATGTTGAATCATAACTTCCACGAATGAATGAGTATGTATTGATTGGTTCTGATGCATTCTTGCGAACTCTTGAATCAGCCATAACCACTAATGAACGCTTTGAATCATCCATTGAAGTCATTATGTCAATATCATAATCATTGCAGGAATAACATTTAATCATTCTGTTCGAGGTTGAATAGAAGAAATTAGTGTTGCAATAAATGTGAAGACCTCCTGAAGCGGTTTTAACGATAACATCTTTATCCGAAAGTTTTGATAAAATGTCTTTTCTAACTGTTTCTTTAAGTTCATCATTGTATGATTTATTGATATCAACATCTATAATCGTTAAATTTGAAATTTTATTTACTAATAAAGCTGTACCAGTTTTCCTTCCTCTTCCTCCATCATGTTTGAGGTAGTTATGTAAATCAATCTTGTTTTCACCAATTCTTTCGTTGAGGGTTTTAGTTTCTGCCACAACTAATTCCTCAACTAATGAATCAATAACTTTTTCATCAGAAACGATAAAGTCGATGTTGTTGTTTGTTGCTGTCATTTATATAGGAATAAAAAAATAAAAATAATTTTAAAACTAACCTTATTTTTGGGCTGCATCATATTTTTATGTTGTCAAAATGTCATGTTGTCACATTTTTTCAGAGAAGTTAAATGACCTGGTGACACATGGTGACATGGTGACACCTTCAGTTCTTCAAAAATAATTCATTATTGCCTTCCTCCTGTGTTGTTGTCAAAATGTCATGTTGTCACAAACTTTAGAACAGCATAATTTAAATTTTTATTTTTATCATAAATGAATACCCCACAAGCTCAAAATTTACCACGAATCATAACAAGGGAGGAAATGATAAAAATGATGCGAGAACATGTTAAAAATAACAAACCACTTAAACTGAGAAAATGCGGTTATGCAGTAATGATGGAAAGAGAGATGTTGTCGAAGAGGAATAAAAATTAAATTTGGATAGAGTTTAAAAATTCATCTTTATTAAATTCATCTCTTCCAATCAATTTATTTATTCTATTAAATTCTTTTATTTTTGCTTCACTCAGTTTAATGATTGAACGATAAGTTTCTAATTTTTCGATTATTTCTTTATCGTTTTCAACCCCACCACATTGCGGCTTCTTTTTGTAATAACATATTTTTGATTTAATTCTGTTTAGTTTCTTTTTATATTCATCGTCTGGACTCTTGACTGCTTTGTTGTCACTCATTTCTTACGAAATAAAAAATTAAATATTATTTAAATATAATGGAGTAATAAAATAAATCGGAATTTCTATTAATTTATTGTCAACTTCAACTAATGCATTGCCGTTAATATATCTAACAAATTCAGCTATTGTGTCAAATCTTCGTCTTCTTTTTGTCGTTGATTTATCAGTTTTTCCATAATCAAGATGAATTAAAACTTTATTTCCTTGTTTAAAATTCATGAGCCCCGAATTAATTTGTTCACGTTTAACATCATTCAACCTTTCCATTTGCTTTCTAATATATTCCCATTCTTTTGAAATATCATTTTTCATTTCCACTGGTTTCATGTTTATAGTTCTATGCCATGTATTATTGTAATAATATACTAACTGCTGTATGATGGAGTCATGATTTCCATCCCAGTATATCTGACCGTTAACCCCTAACGCATCTCTAAGAGTTCTCATTACCGCATCAACTATTTTATTATGAAACGTATATGGAGAGGATGAGAAGTAAAAATTAATTTGTGGGAAATAATGAGTCATAACTGCCCGAAATCCTTTATCACCATCACCCCTGATATTATCTACTCTTTCATGATCTATTATATAACACCATTCAATCTTCCCGGCATATACATTTCATGGTCAGTATATTGAATGAAATCATGAGGATTAGATGAAAATGATGAAGGATATAATGAATTGAAATCAACACCAACGAAATGAGTCATAATGTTGGTGGTGTCCTCATTTGATACTGTTTTAGTTTCTGGATTATATGAAAGTTTATTAATGTGCGTGATTCCTTTAAGATTTACTCTATGTTGAACATTTGATAGACCACCAGTAATTCCATTACGGAGAATGTGATAAGCTTCAACTGAATCTAAAGTCATTGGTAAATTATTTTTTAATGCATAATTTCTTAAATTGATTCTTAAACGTTGAACATCTTCATCTTTATTTGATTTTACGACATTGCAATAACAACACATTAACTGACAATTTTCTTTGGTATGTGGTTTTTCATTATCGATTCTATCCAATGTTGGTTTATTAGCATATGTAAACGCTTTACCACACATTTTGCATTTAGATGAAAGGATTAAATCGTGATAGTATTGATAGTCATCCATTGAAACATTGTTTTTAGTATCCCTTTCTGCTTTTTCATCTTGTTTCTTATATGATTCAATTTTATATTTCCAATACTTTTTCGTTAATTCAAAACTTGATTCCACATTTTCTTCTTCTGGATATGTTTCATTAGGATTAAAGTCTTTATATGCTAAAGCGTAACGAATCATTGATGCATTCGATGATAAAGAAAGATTATGAAGCATATCAATTTTATAAACAAATGTTTCTTCAATAATTTTATCAATTGGGTCAATCATAATTTCAACATCTTTATTGCAATAATGAATAAAATATTCTAATCTATTCTTAAAATTTTTAGCATCATTGAGATATATTTGATAATCACTATCTGATATAGTTTCTTGAGTTAATGCTGAATAAAATGAATCTTGAGTGAATGGTTCCTTTTTATATAATTCATCTTCGTAATTCTCCCATGTGATGAATTGATAAGGGAAAAAGGATTTAACACGTGATTTATTGTTTCCGAAATCTTGAGTGAATTGGTCTAATGTTCCACCCGCTATATAATTTCTGATGTCAATAAATCTTAATTCATATGGACAGTTTGTTTTCTTTACTATGACTTGCTTAAATTGAGAAGAAGAACCCAGCATTGATTTTATCTTCCATTTTGCAGTATTTAAATCACGAAGAATTAAATTTAAATCAAACTTTCCTGAATTAAAACCAATGATATTCACTTTATTAAATTCTTCATCTAAAAGCTCTTTAAATGCTTCCTTCTGTTTTTCATTTAATGTATGAGACAAAGTCCCCGCCGTTTGGTCCGTTTGCGACTTCATTAATTCTTCATATTGTTCAATATTTGATTTAGCAACTAATGAACAGGTTGAAAATAAAAACTCAATCCAATCAGAAATAAAAGAATCACTCGAAGTTAAGCAAAAATTCCTCGTATATGTTTTATCGTTTAATTTAACCGTTGATGATACCATGAATGGTTTTAAGTAAGCGTTCAAAGTTGCACATTCAGAAAGTTGAAGTTCTTCTTTAGTCTCTAATGTTTCGAAGTCAAAAGTAATATAATATCTTGTTGGTTTATAATATTCCTGCAAATTATGTGCTAATAGCCATTGATATATCTTCTGTTTCGTAATATGTGGTGCATATGGTTGTTGTGTGTTTTGCAATTGAACGTCTTGAATTAATCTTCCATTATTTTCTTTACATTTCTCACAATGTTTTAAAAATCTTCTTTGGTTTTTCCTTTCTGGATCATCACGGATAGAATATACTTCTTCTTTGCAAAAGGGGCAAACTTTATATCCTGTGAGTGCTTCAACGTCTGTTATTCTGTCAGCGTGAAGTTTTCCACATGGACTCTGTGTTAATAAAATATTTACTGTTTCAAATTCTGGATCTATCATTATTGAATCCACTAATGGAAAGTCTACCTTGTTAATGTCTACGTCTTCTGGTTGAGGATCACAATAATAGAAATCAATATTAACATTTAACATTCTTGCTAATCTCTCACTTTCTGATGAAATGTCAAATCCTTCATATACATCTATGGCTTCATTTAAATAACTTCTACGAGTTTTAGGATTAACGCCATCAGGAATGTTATAGAAGCGTTTAAATAACCTTCTACCTTCTGCTCTAATTTGATTATCATTCATTCTAGCTGTTCCATTTTTATTCATTTATGTAAGAAAAAAAATTAAAAAAATAAATAAAAATAAAGTTTATTTTTTTTAAAGTCCAGGGCTAAAGTCCATAAAATGAATTAAGAACACATAAATTTTTATCATCTGTGACGTGACGAATACATTTTAATTTACTCAAGAATGCGTACCCTGATACATTAAATCTAATTCCTGTCTTATTTAATTTCACAACTTTGAAAAGGAATGTATGAATAGCTATAAAATGATGAGATGATGTTTTATGGGTTGCTTCCATTTTTTCTGAAATAAATGAATAAATATAATGCTTATACGTTTTCATATCTTTTATATTCTTAATAACGAATGGTATAGACCTTTCAACTTCGTCTTCCTTCGGTGCTGTTCTTTCATATGAAACATTATTGGTATCTTCAATAATGAAACCACAATCACATAAAATTTTATAGGTTCCAATTGTTTCTTTTGATATTTTATCTAACAAATCAAAAACTTTATCAACACCTGTACATTTATTTAAATAATAATTTGTGTAAATATCATGATCTTCTTTCTTAATCGTATTTGTTGCATATGTTACATTTTTCAGTGCTTTTTTGAATTTTTCAGAATCAAGAGGAGGTGAAAGTAATATACATGGATAATCTCCATCGTCAATAAATTGTAACTTATGTTTATGAATAAATTTTGTGCCTTCTTCTGAAAGTGTTTCGTCAATATCACCATCTAATAAATTTTTAGTAGATTCCAAAAAGTAATTTTTATATCTTTCCTCATGTGATTTTTGAACTTCTGATTCTGAAGCTGGGATATTCATTAAACCCTCTACTTCATTCTCAGCATTTCTCAATTCCTTAATTTTTTCATCTATTTCATTTCTTAATTGTTCCAATTTCTCAATCTCATCGTTATAATATTCATCATCTTTAATTCGTTCTTCATAATATTCAGGGAAAACATCAGGTTCTTTAGGTTTTTCTTCTTTTTTAGATGTGGGATATAAGAAATTTATAACATCATCTTTATTCATTTTTCCATCATAATCAAACTCATTTAAAAACTCCGCGAATTTTTGACAATTTCTTAAATAATATTTATCAACCTCATAACCCGCCTCCTCTAATATATCCTTTATTTCCCTGTTTGTGAATCCTAATTTTTTAACGTCGTTAGTCTTGACACTCATTTCATACAAAATAAAAAAATAAAATAATAAACATAACTAAGTTTTAATTTTTCGTAAGAAGTTTAACCCATTCAGGATTTAAACAATGTTTAATTAATCGCGGAATATCTGACATCATCTATATATAGCTTCTTTTATAAAAGATAAAATCATAAATTATTTTAAAATTAATGTTAATTTTTTAAAAAAATTATTTTTTATTTCATTATGTATGGGCTGAGTGTAAATGTCTTACAATTTTGAAAATTTTTTAAATCTTGATTTATTCAAAAACGTAAGAATAAAAACCGTAAGAATCATACATTTTTTACTTCATATGTTAAAAAAAATGATACAAAATCGCTCGATATTGTATGAATTCTTACGTTTACAAAAAAAGTCACAAAACCCGCACTCATATACTACTTTTAGATTTAAAACAATATTTTTCTCCATATTATTATAACATGAATCGCTATGATATAAGAAATATATTTTCAATATTGAAATTGAAAAATTCTAAAATTTTTGAAATTCAATTTGAGTGTGATGATCGATAACATATATTTTTTAATTAAAATATTGTGTCGCTATCATATAAATATACTATTTCTAAATTAAAAATAGAAAAAAAAGTACTATTTAATGATGAAATTGCAAATAATATCAATATATATATATTCATGCTGATATATTTTGGGAACAGATTGGCAATCACATAAATAGGATTGTGTTAGTTTGTCATGGATATAAAACAAATTTTCGAGCTAATTGAGCGAATTTAAATCACAAACACTTATATTTTCTATTACAAGGTATATTTGTAATATACAACCAGTAAATAGCTTTCTCCGACTTTTACCAGCTTAGATGATAGCAAATTAGATACGAATTTCATGACCCCTCACCAAATTCCACTAAAACATATACAAATAAAAGTACTAAGTGGGTATCATCTAACCCTAGAATTATAGCTCCTAGGACTCATCCTAGATGGTAGTTCTGGAAAAACACCTGGTTTTTGGAGTTGCAAAAGTTAAAAATTGAGGGTATTTTTTTTGATTGTTTGCTAATCATTTTCTATGAAATCCTATTATCTTAAGAGCGAATCCTTGAGGTATTTTAATGACCTACCAACCTCAAATTTCAAATTACAACATTTTTTCCAACTTTTTTCTCTTCAAATAAGAATTTGAAATAAAAGTGTCGTAATTTTCATGGATCCCATACATAATGCAAACAATAAAACAGAATCTCAGCATGTGGCTTTTGATCTAGATACAGAACTACTAGATGAATTAGAACAATTATGGACTAATAACGTTGAAAATTTCAACATTTCCAATTTACAATTAAAAATACATCACAGCTTTTCAATTTACAGAATCTTAGATTTACTATCATTCTGCCTTCCAAAGAAGTTTAATGAGATTGCATATGCTTGTTTTAAGTATTACGATTCGAAAAAAAATGAAAATGGGAAACCAGATATATTTACATTACAATCAGCAATAACCTACGACAAATTGATTAGCTACCTAATTAAAAAAGGTCTACAGCTTGATTCAAAATCTGATAAATATAATTCATGGGAATTTGAAGGTGACATCTATCTACCACCAAAAGATTCAATAGAGCGTGCAATAATTAACGATAATGTTGAAGATTTCTTAAGTTTTGATCCAAATCCGAAATCAGTTTACGAATTTTTAGCAGATGCAGCTTACTATGGATCTACCAACATAATCAAGCACATCATTGCACTAAATCAAACAGATGACATAGAAACTTGGTACAAAGTTTTTCAACTCGCTTTAGTACCTTTGAATCTAGACATTATAAGGAGTATCAGCAATTTACTTGATAACGATTATATCAGTGATATTAAATCTGTTAAAATGGTAATAAAATGCCATCATAACGAGTTTTTCCATTATTTACAAGAGAATAACGATGTACATTTAGATATTAAAGCAGCAGTATTAAGTTATAACTTTTATACACCTTTCGTAATCACTCCAGAAGTAATTCCAATAATAATTCAAAGTGGAAACATAATGCTCATGGAAAACATCATTGATAAGATCAAACCAATTGATAAAGAATATATTTACACGGCTTGCGAATGCGGAAATTTAGAAATGTTTCAATTTTTGATGGTAAACACACCAAAAAACTTTTTCAATAATGTAACTGATCAAGAATTAATTGTAAAGTACACAATTAACTCATGTAACATCAAATTTATTAAATTTTTGTATCAAATTTATCCGAAACTAGTTTTAGACAATTTACAAAAGATTGATTCACTAATAGTAGCTTACAATGCAAATAATCAAAAAATGAAGGATTTTTTGGAGAAAAATTTTTCATATAATTTTTCAATGGGACAAGAAGCCAATGATATGACATTTTTAATGAACTCATGCATGAGAAACGATTTTAATATATTTAAATATAAGAAATTGAAGAAAAGTAGAGAAATAATTTTATTTCCTGACGATGAAGGAAATTATGAAAAAAATCAGGGGAAATCAGAAGAAATCCCAATAGATGTTGGAGAATTGAATGTTACTGCTATAGATAAAACAGGAATGACTGCAATTTCTTATTGTATCGACAAAAACAACAGAGAATTGCTAAATTGTTTGCTAAAAATGATTGCAGAGAATGATGTTGAGTTGTACAAGACAGCAATTGTTACAGATCTTCAGATTTGTATAGATGCAGGATTAACACAGTTTTTCTCGGAAATTACTGGTGCAATTGATCACTTTGCAATCGAGAACAAAGGTAAACCAGAATTAAACACAGAAATCTTTGAATTTTCCAAAAGAGAAAATTATTATTTTTATCAAATTGATAATAAGTGGGATTGCTTTATTCTTAGTTGCATTGCCCAAGATAATTGGTTCTTTCAAGAAATTATTCAATCATGGACTGGAAAACCTTATAATGTGACAATTGACGGTTGGACGCCACTTCTGATAGTTCTAAATAATAACGATGTAACCAAATTCAATTTGATGCAGCAAGCTAATTATAAAATAGAGAAAAAACAAGTTAAACCAGAAAAATTGAATCCATTAAGAATTGCTACTCAAACAACAATTCAGGGAGCGTTTGAGTATGTCATGGATGCCCTTCCCGATGATTATAAAAGAGAAATTGTCAACATTGAAGATGAATCTGAATTCTTCCCACTTTTCCCTGCAATTAAGAACAAGAACATGAATATGGTAAAAGAATTACTTAGATTAGGCGCTAATCCAGACAAAGCAAACAAAAATGGAGTAACTTCAACTTTCTATGCATATATGGGGTCTGGGCAATTCTATAACTCCTTCTTAGAAGCAGTTAAAGAAAATGCCAAATATAAGAAATAATAAATGTTATTTTTTTATCCTATCTTTATAAAATTTGATTTTTTTTCTTTGTTGTGGGAATTATGATATCAAATTGTTTTGTTATTAGAATCTCTAATTAAATTATATGGTTTGGATCAAAGAATTTGCAAAAATTGAAAAATTATTCTCATATCTCATGAATATTCCTCAATTTGATGAGAAATCGTGCATGATTATATGTTTCTATGATGTGTCATTAGATTATTCAGATTAGAATCAAATTTTGAATTCAATATTGATCATAAAATGGGCCAAATATACTATAAATAGAGAGTATTTCTATAGGATTATATGATGTTCGGTATGACAGATGCCTTCATTTTGATCGCTGGGGAATAAAAAAAAATTATTAATTTTTTTTTTCGATGTTATTAAAGCTAATTATATTAGTTTTAATAGCAGTATTGATATACTTCATTCTTAAATTTTCTGTCAAGTCCATTCTCAGCAGCTATGCCGAAGTACAAGGACAGAAAGGCATTTTTTCATATGAACATATTCAATTCAAGAATAAAGGTGTCAACGTCATTCTAAAAGATGTTAGTTTATTCATAAATCCAATCGCCTTCTTCACGAATCCAATATATTTGCTGTGGTTTGATGCCAAATCGATAGCTGTTGATGTTTCATCAATTGAGTCATCGCAAACAGACAAACCAGCTGAAAAAGAAGAAAAGGAACCAGATTATGTCCATACAACCCTTCTAACTCTTTTTGGATATTCAATAATAAAGAGGATTCATCTTTCAATTGAGAATCTTATATTCAGTCTTCAAATTTTTGACTTATCGATTAACGCCCGCGGTCTAGTTCTTGATTATTCCAATTCAGAAGGCTCAAATCTAAAATTCAAGTATCAAATTGTGACAATCAAGCATGAGAAGCTCGGAACATACTCATTTGCTGAAGCTGAATACTCATTATATGTTGCTAACCATGCAATTGTCAAATTATTTAGCTTTGCCAACTCAATTTACGCGCTTTCGATGAATATATCAAACCTATCGTTTGAGACAAAGGCCAATACATTTACGATCAATCCATTTTCCGTTTTCTTCGAACTTTATCCAGGAAAATTACATTTCGACTTTCCGAAGTTCGAGTTGACTTTAGTAGATAAAATCCCAGAGGCCTCGGTCACAATCGATAAGATCGACATTAATTTCGTATATCCAATCTATCATTTCCATCATTTCAATTGCGACAACCTTTATAGCGAAGTTTTCGGACTTAAGATCAAATGCAAGTCAGAAAAACTATTCACCATCGACAAGCTTTCATTCTTGAAGCAGAATCTTACATACGGAAGCCCAGTTATTGTTATTGATCATCTTGATGTTGATTACTCAACATTAGATGGACTTGAGCTCTTCCAAATCATTCCGAAATTACGTGGCAACAAACCTTACACACCGACAAGGATTACTTTCGACTTCCCAGACTTAGATGCGACAATTTTCTACGTAAACCTCTCATTCAGACTTACAGACGAGGCTATTGTCACTGCTTCATCATACAACGCCACATACAAAGAGAAAGTCATATCTTTCCCTGACGTAATTATGAATTTAAACGGTGTCAAAACATTTACAGTGGAAAAGCTCCAGATTTTATCAGAAGACAAAACTTTCCTCGATATCAAGGCTGACTACTTCTCATTCCGCGACCAAAACAAGGTAGATATCGCTGAATTCATTAATCATTTCACATATATGATCTCAGTATTGAAACCGTACATTTCTGCTCATATATTTGACAGCGAGACCCTTCCATTCCCCATCAGAATCGCTGTTTCAGAAGCCAAATTCGCGTTTGAAGATTGCGAGATCAATAATACACTTTTGAACGTAACAAAGAAGCTCCCTGAGTTCATGCGCGATAGCGTTGTCCTTAAATACATCTTAGACTTGAAGGTGGAGCAATGTCCTCTGTCAGATATTCAAGCCAAGCTTGCCAAAGAGAAAGTAGGCGAATTGATCTTCCACAACTACCGTAAGATATGCGATAACATGAAGAAGTACGACAAAGTCGCTATAAAAGGCTCCGAAATCTTATTAGAAATGGATTCTCGTGGTTTTACAGGAATGGTCTCTAAAATCCACGAATTCGACCCAACAGTCAAAGAGCATTATCCAGATGTAGGCTGGGAAACATTAGAAGGCTTTAATTTCAACTTGACAGTTGAAGATTTCGATGTTTACTTCGTAGACTTACCTGAAGCCGTCATATCGATGAAGAACTCCCAAATGAAGGGCCCTGTAGTCTTCGGAGAAGTAGATGTCCACAGTTTCGTGCCAGTTCCATTCAAAGTTAACGGCAACGATTATTTAGCCCACAAAACTCCGGCCGATGTAAAATTATACTGTGATGTATCAATAAAATCCGAATCGTCACGAGTATTTTGGGGATTTTCATTATCCAAGCTTTATGATGACTTTGGCGACTTAATTGGCCGGACATTTCCAGATGGCGTCGATCCATCACCATCATTGATGTGGTGGGACAAGATTCGTTCAATGTTCCGTGGCAAATATTCATTTGCATGCAACAAATTCGTTATGGAGCTTCTTGGAAGTTCAGATCCGTATGATCTCAAAAATGTTTTGTCCTGCAACTTCGACAACCTCTTTCTCAAGTTCACCGAGGGCAAGATCAACCTCTCCACCAGTAACTACACAGCTGTTCGCTGCGCAAATGGTCCAACAATCATTTCAGCTCCAAAATTTTCAATGGTTGTCACTTTTGAATGGACACAACCAAACAATGACCAGCACAAGCACTTGACATTCCCTGATGTCACCAAATTCGATGACCCATCGAACGACACTTACAAAGATTTTAGATCCAGCGGTTTTGACATTGATTTTGACATGCATTTTGAAAAGAGCGATTTCACTTCATTTATTTCTGTGGACTACGCCCATCTTGAGTGGAACATTGCTCCCATCATGTCAATGATCATCACTCCTCCTTTGGATGAAACATACCAATACAAATACGGCGTGAAAAGGAAGAAACCCGTGAAAGTCATGAAACTCAGTCAGTTAAACAGATCTTTCACTTACAGATTCAACGTTGATTCCCTTTCTTTGAGAGTGTTCGACCATTTCCCTGCCATGGAAGATAAAATGATAAACGGTACTTCATTCGATGTCACGTTTGTCGGACCAAAGTTTTCATGTCGTACAGAGTTCCCGTACGGAGGAGAAGACTTCTACGATATCTCTATGACGTCTAATAACATTTACGTAAATTTGACAGATTTGAAAGATATTGTAAAGTCAGGTGAAGTGAAGTCATCATCAATATGTCGAATTGACAATTTAAATGCAGCATATGGTGTTAGTTCCAAGATATCCGTTGATGGAATCAGGATATACATGAACCAACTAAACACTAAATATGTTTACGAACTTGTCAAATCGATTATCCACATCAGAAACAAAATTGTCATCGCAGAAGCAGAAAAGAAAGCCAAACAAAAGATGCAAGAACAAATTGCACAAGCATTCCCAGACGAGAAACCTTCTCAACCTAATTCTCAAGCAGAACAAGGAGATCTCCTCAAACATCTCATGAGAAGAAACTCAAGCCAAAGAATAGCTACAGTTTTCGGTCAAGAAGGAAATGAGAAACAAAAAACCGTCAAAACAGATTTTACAAAGACGTTTTACACTGTTTCCATTCCACTTATCGAGATTGTCGCTGAATCAATGCACTACGAGACATTTTTGTTGAATAGAATTGTTGATTCACAACTCGTCGTCAAATACACAGAAGACAATTCATTGATGTTGATTAATTTCACAATGAATGATTGCCAATTACTGTCATATATCGGTTTTGGCGTTTCTTCTGATGACAGACCACAACCGATTGTTACAATCAACGCGTGCAAACTGACTTATTACCAACAAAAGATGGAGAAAGATCAGTGGAATGACAACATCGTTGATTGCAAAGTAGAAAGAATGACATGCGAAGCAAATACAAACCATATTGCTTCAATAAAATACTTGATTTCCGAAATAATGCCTGAATTCCCTCAATCAGAAAAAACTCTTGAAATGGCCGCTGACGATTATTTCTCTCTCAAAGCTGATTTTGAAGTTTCACAGTGCACTTTGTCACTTAAAGATCAGTTCAAAGTTGACATGACATCTGTTGTCATTTCAAGGATTTTGGGACATTTCGTTAACACGTTGAAAGGTAATTCAGATAACACAATTACCTTTGATAACATCTTCGCAAATGATACTCGCAAAGAAGCGAAATTTGGCGGAGTTGTTTTAATGAGATGGATGGATTTGACAAGTGATGATTCACCTCACTTGAGATTACAAATGAGAAAAGGTCCTCCTGTAGGAGGTGTCACAGTTTATAACCATGTCGAAATGAATATTGATCCAACAGTGTTTAATTACGATGCTGAATTCGTAAACGCAATAAGACAAATGTTTGAAGCGAATATAATAGCTCCTGAAACATCTTTGATATCAAAATATATCGAAGAAAGTGACACAAAACTGCCACAAGTTTTGGTAGAAAAAGGAATTTTGCCGAAGATCGGTGATTCATGGAAGGATTATCTCATGGCTGTCAAGTCTTCCGAACTCAACGTAATGATCAAGAGAGCGGAATCCAACTTCTTAATGAGATACTTCAAAGTTACCGATACAAAAATGAATGTGTCCTATAAAAATGAAGAGAATTCAATTATCTCAGAAATTTCTGAATTCAATGGTGAATTACATGACATAATTTACCAGGATTTGACAACAACTTTCGGTGATTTGATCAATAAGTTCATACAAACTGTTACTTTGGACATGATTCCACAGTTCTTGAAACATATGATTGGATTAGGAAAGATTTCTAGAGATAAAGAAAATGATTTACAATCATGGCTTAATAAGGATGGTTCATCAAGTGTGTTACAGAAGAAGAAACAACTTATTTTTGGTAAATCTAACCAAAAATAAATTTATATTGACATTAGAGAATTTGATTTTTTTTTAATTGTTTTTTTATTTCTTTTCTAATTTAGAAAAAAAAATTGGCAAAATTATAATTATTTATTTATTTTAAACAAGTTATTTATTATTTTTAACAAAACTATTAAAATTTATTTCCTTTCACATAACCTATTATAAAGTTAACACTAATTCTGTATGTTCCGAAATTATCAGAATATTAAGGGTGCACTTATCACTTTCTGACATTATCTCAATTTTTTTGACATTCTAGTTTTTTTATCCAATTTTTCTAAGGTAAAAAGTCATTAACTTTGTTCGGGAAGAAGTTAAATAAATCACTACTTAGTAACTTATATTAATTTTATATTTTTTGCAATCACAATAAAAATATATTGATATTATGGGAGCATGTCAGAAAGTGGTAAGTGCACCCTTAAGCGAAACTTTTATGTTTCCACTTCTCATATATGAACAAAAATCTTGCCTCTAGACATACATCCTATCATGAAATATTAGTAAAACAAAATGTGCTCAATCACATCATGAAGGTCTGAGTCATCGCCCAAGTTTCATGGTGAAGGTATATACCATCTTCGTAAATCTTTGTTATTTAGAAGGCTTCAAGCATGCCTAAGTTTATTACGGGTGTGCAGTAATTCATTCGTTTAGGGGTCTAGAATTTGTTCGATTTCCGCATTACATTTTGTTACTAAATATGATTTCCGCATTAAATTTTGTTACTAAATATGATGAAATGAGAGTGTCGTAAATCGATTAAATCGAATTTAATTCAATTTGTGAGTCTTCGAAGACTCTTTAATTCAATGCTTGAGTTGATTCCTGAAAAACTAAAACTTAAACAAAGTTTACAACTATTTAATTTTTTAAGTCGTTCTCAAAATTGAATTCAAGAGTTTAAACATATTTTAAGAGAAAATTTATAATATACACAAGATTAGAAAACAAATCGAGTCATAGTCGAATTTAAATTCAAATTAAAAAAAATTACACTTTAAAACTCTATTAATAAACAACATAAGGATATTCATGGCTTGCCTTTGGGAAGTGCCCGTGCTTTGCAGCATACAATCCTATTTTAACTGCATTAACTGATCGTTTCAAATCAACAATCACGTTATCAGCGTATTCATGATTATATCCATGGATTGAGAAAGTAAAATACTTAATATCTAAAGCTAGTGCCATTGCTTGGAAGTTAAATTCATTCCAGTTCAGTTGAATTGTAACAATTACGGAACCTTTTTTCATAAACAAAGCTCTTACGATATTGGAGCCAGTAATCGTATAAAGGAACTTAATATCACAAAAAGCTTTGGCGGCTGATGAAATATTTGGATAAAAATCCGGAATATTTTCCCAATTAATATCAGGGAAAGTTTTCACTGTTCAATTCCATAACTCATCAAAATTTGCAATCTTTCTATTAGCAGGTGGTCGTCTGTTACATATCACATATTGTTTTGCCTCGACATCTTGTAGTTTCAAATTTTTATTTAATAATTTCGATAAATTAACGTAACATGTTGCTGGATGAGAAAAATATGACGGAGGATCTACTACAGTATATAAATTATTGCAAAATACCCATTCTGTTCGACCAAGAATATGAATACTCTCATTTTTGATCCCAATCATTGTCAATAGATCAAAAACATGATTTAGACTTTTAGTCTCTGGCTCTAGTCCAACTATTACTTTAGATTTTGCCCAATATTCTCTTGGAACACACATCAAGGGACAAAGATAGTCAGTAATGAAGTGTCCATAGTAGGAACTCCATCTATGTCCAACGCATATTGCGTGATCGTAATTTCCAGCGAAAGATCTTGTTTCTCCAGGAATAAATATTTTATACGGTAAAATATCTCGAGGATCTCTTGAAAATACTCGGCGCCCATCTGATATATGACACGAGCCTGCCAAGTACACGCCCTTGAGGTGTAAGAATGTAGTTTTAAGTCTTGATGCAAATTTAATTACGTTTTTTGTTCTTGTATGATGGCACGTAGCACAGTAATTCCATGAAAACTTCGGTCTGACTGTTCCATCTATAATTAATCCTTTTGTATCGACTGTAATTTTTTCATCATAATTTATTTGCCTTTCTATCAAAGCTGATGGAATTTTGCAAGTATTTTCGCTGAATAAGTTTGCAATGAGTTGATTGTTATCGAGAATTATTGAATTATTGAAATCTGGTAAATTATGAAAAAAGTTTTTGATATAAAGAATCAATAGAATCTCACAAATGAGGAAACCATAATTGAGAATGATGAATCCGAATGCAAGATCAATTTCAGTTGACCATGCATATTTCATCTTGTAAAATTTGTTTAGCTTTCAAAAACAAACCTTAATATAAGGGTTTCGTTTTGCGAAAAAAACGTACAATACGCAATTTCACTAAAAAAACATTTAGCTAGCAATTTCGACCTTTGACTCCACTCAAGACGTCACTTTTTTAATTTTGCGGTATCATATTTTTGGAAAATCTTTATGAATATTATATAAAAAGTCCCTTTAATATCTATATTTCATATTTTTATCGATTTTTAAAGTTTTTGCGAAAAGTATTCAATTATTTTTGCTATTTGGTCGGGTAAATGTCAGATTTGCGACATTTTCTGATATGATATTCAGATTCTACGTTGATAATAATGCTTATAGAACCCTCTTGCTATTGTGTCAAAATTGCGAAACCGATAGCAAAAATATCTCGCAATATCAAAATTGAGATATTGAGTGAATTATGCATTATAGAGATTAAAAATCTGATTTGTGAAAACATCTCATCAGTTTCTAGCTAATTCAAAAATCTTTACTATCTTATTCGATTAAAATGAAAAGGGAATAGTTTCATTATGCTTTAAATGACAGCCTTATAATATAATCATAGTTTTCGCTCAATATGCAGCATTTTTTTTTCGAAATCTATGGTCAATATCCTAAATACTGATTGCTTTGCATTCATATCTCTTACATTTTCTATACCCACATCACTATTCATTGCTATTCCTATCTTTTTCATTTTTGTTTGTTTCTCATAATTTCTCAAAAAACATGATAACTTAATATTTGTAAATATCATACTTTATAACGTAAATAAGAACTTGACCTATTAAGAAAAGCAGTAATGAAAAGAAAATCTGAAATTCATAAAAATTACAAGTTTCTGATGACAATTAGCTTAATTAAACCAGGTACAAGATTATATAATTGTATTTTCTATCCAATTATCCATATAATATCTTATCCAGAAAAAATAACTTGATCAATACCAAATGATTTTTTAACTAGTAAATAAAGTATTTTCTTTACACACACATTGTATATCATAGTTTTTTTTGGTTTCGCAAAACATCCAAAAACAAATATGCTATAAAAGTGACAATTTTAGCAAAACGAAACTCTTACTTAATAGTTTTGGTTATTCATGACTAAACATAATTTCATGGAAAATAGATCGAGATCAAATTTCATCGTTTTTTGACAAAATTTACGTGTCAAAATTGTTAGACGGGGGTAGAAAATCCTCAAAAATATATATTATCTCTTAAAATGCGCATATACCATAAAGCTATGATAATAGCATATTTCGTTTTTGAAGAATAGAAATTCGAACTATCAATAACAATTGATTAGCTAAGCAATTCAGAAACAGAAACTAAAAATTAAAAAGAAATATGAAAATTTTTAAACAAAGGGTGAATGTCTGAACATTTCTTCTGCTTCATGTAAAACTAAAGTCCAACCATACCGAAAGTATGAAGAAGAAAACTTCTGACTATAGTCAGATTGTTGAATTGTTGATTGGTAACTATTTCCGTTTAAATTTAAATAGTTTACAAAACCCATTGTCAAATCACTTTTTTATTTTCATAAAAACAATTTCAACATCTTCATAAAATTAAAATGAACAGTGGAAACTATCATATAAAAATTTCTTACTCGATAAACCGTTTTTGAAAAATTCTTCTTAAAATCGCTTAAGAACATGCAAATATTTAATTCGTTAACAATGAAATTTTTAACGCTCACAATATTATTTTTACAACAGAAAAAGATGGAAGAGGGCTCAGTACAACCCGATGAAACAATGACTGAGCAATTTACAATTGAGGAAATGTATGAAGTTGGTCATGGCGACAAAATTTTCTGTTCTTTCGACTTTTCTGAAATGAAAGCGGAAGATTATGAAAGATTTTTCCATCCATTACCCAATTTAATATACAAGAAAGTTGAAGGCGTTAGATTTTCATGCGATCTTCTCATGAAAGAGGAAAGAAGCCTGAACAAGAATAGACATAACCAAGAAATTATTTCAAAATCAATGCATACGTTAAAACCGAATTATTTAAATTATTTGTTCAAAATCTTAGGAATTGTACTTCCCAAATCAAAGACATTGAAAATTCTTCAAATTTCAAATATGAAAATTCCAAGACAAGCAATTGACGAGCTATTCGATGCATTACACGTCTGTAATAACACTGTTGATGTCTTGAGAATCGACCATGTTCCTCTAGAACCAATTGCAATCAGAGATAATCTTCAAAAGATTTCACCTTATCAATTCAAATCCATTGAGATGAAGGATTGCGACTTAGATCCAAATCACGTTGAATCTTTCCGTCAATTCATCTTACAAGAACCTAAATCTCGCAAAGATACAAGGAGATTAGAACAGCTTATTCTTGATGGTAATAATATTCCAAAAGAGCAATGCCGAGAATTACAAAAGCTTGTTTCAACAGCCAAAGATGATTGGGACAACAATCAGCAATGGTATGGAAATGAAACACCAGAAGAACGCCTTGCCCGTCTCGAACGCGAGCGATTAGCCAAGAAGCGCGCAATGGAAGAAGAAAAGCGCAGAAAGGAAGAAGAAGAAAGAAAGATGCTTGAAGAAATTAAGCGTCAAAAGAAAGCAGAAGAAGAAAAGTGCAGACAAGAAGAAGAGAAGCGTAGAAAGGAAGAAGAAGCAAGACGTCAAAAAGAAGAAGAGGAAAAACGCAAGAAAGAGGAAGAAGAAAGAAAGAGAATTGAAGAAGAAAAAAGACAAGCCGAAGAAAGACAAAAACGTCGCGAAGAAAGAAAACGACGTGAAGAAGAAAAGCGCAGACAAGAAGAGGAAGAAAAACGTCGCCAAGAAGAAGAAAAACGCAAACAAGAAGAAGAAATAAAACGTAAACAAGAAGAAGAAAAACGAAAGAAAGAAGAAGAGGAAAAACAGAAGAAAGAAGCTGAAGAAAAGCGCAGACAAGAAGAGGAAGAAAAACGTCGCCAAGAAGAAGAAAAACGCAAACAAGAAGAAGAAATAAAACGCAAACAAGAAGAAGAAAAACGAAAGAAAGAAGAAGAGGAAAAACAGAAGAAAGAAGCTGAAGAAAAACGCAGAAAAGAAGAGGAAGAAAAGCGTCAAAAAGAAGCAGAGGAGAAACGCAAGAAAGAAGAAGAGCTTAAGAAGATGGAAGAAGAAAAGAAGAAGAAACAAGAAGAGCTCAAACGAATTGAACAAGAAAAGCAGAGATTGGCAGAAGAAGCAAAGAAAGCGGAAGAAGAAAGGAAACAAAAAGAATTAGAAGAAAAGAAGAGAAGAGATGAAGAGCTCAGAAAACAAAGAGAAGAAGAAAGAAGAAGACAACAAGAAGAAGATGAAAGAAGAAGAAAAGAAGAAGAACTCCTCGCAAAACAAAGAGCTCTTGAAGAAGAAGACGCAAAAAGAAGAAAACAACAAGAAGAAGAACAAAAAAGACTTGCTGAAGAAATAGAACGTCGTAGAAAAGAACTCAAAGAAGAAGACAAACAAAGAAAGAACGCAATCGAACAGCAAAGACTCGCAAATGAAGCAGAGTTGGAAGAAAAGAAGAAACAACTCGAAAAAGAAGACAAAGAAAGAAAAGAAAAAGCAAAGAGAGATGAAGAAGAAAGAAAAAGAATTGCTGATGAACTCGAGAAAAAGAGACAAGAACTTGAAAAAGAAGACCAAGAAAGACGTGAAGAAGCAAAGAAGAAGGCAGAAGAAGCTAAACTCGAAAGAAGAAAGACAATGGCTGATTTGGAAAGACAAAAACGTCAATTGGAACAAGAAGCAAAAGAAAGAAGAGAAAAAGAAGAGAAAGAGGAAGAAGAAAGAAGAAAGAAATTGGCAGATGAAGAAAAAGAACTTCGTGACAAACTTGAAAAAGAAAAAGCAGAAAGAATGAAACAATTGGCCGATGAAGAAGAAGAAAGAAGAAAGAAACTTTCAGACGAAGAAGCAGAAATCAGAAGAAAAATGGAAGAACAAAGTGCAGAAGCTCGAAAGAAACTCCAAGAAGAATTGGACCAAAAGAAGAAACAACATGAAGAAGATGAAAGACTTCGTAAACAAAAAGCTGATGAAGAAGAAACAGAAAGAAAGAAGAAACTCGAGGACGAACTCGAAAAACACAGAAAACGTCTGGATGAAGAAGAAAAACAAAGAAAAGAAAAAGCCAAAAAAGAAGACGAAGAAAGAATGCGAAAGATAGCTGAAGAAGAAGAGAAAAGAAGAAAAGAAGATGAAAAAAGAAAGAAAGAACTCGAAGAAGAAGAAAAAGAACGCAAGAGAAAACAAAAAGAAGCAATGGAAAAACTCGATGAAGCAGAAAGAGAACTTGAAAGACTTCGTGATCAGCATCAAAAGGAAGACCAAGAAAGAAAGAAGAAGTTACAAGAAGAAGAAATGAAAGCTGAACAAGCAAGAAAGAAACGTCAGGAAGAAGAAGACAAAATGATCGAAGATTCAAGGAAAAAACGTGAAGCTCTTGAAAAACTTGTTGAAGAAGCAAGAAAACTTCGAGAAGGCGAAGAAAGAATGGCGGAAGAAGCAAGAAAGAAACGTGAAGAAGAAGATAAAGCGATGGAAGAAAGAAAACAACAAAAACTTGAAGAACTCGAGCGAATTGCAGAAGAAGCACGAAAGAAACGTGAAGAAGAAGCTAGACAAGCAGAATTAGAAATGAAGAAACGCCGCGAAGAAGAAGAAAAAGAACATGAAAAGGAAAGACAAAAGAAGATTGATGAAGAAAATAAATTACTTGAACAAAGAAGAAAAATGCGTGAAGAAGAAGAAAAAGCAGCAGAAGAACTTAAACGAAAAATTGCACAAGACATGGCATTATCTGAACAAAAACGTAAAGAGTTGGAAGAACAACAAAAGAAATCCGATGAAGAACGTCGTAAAAAACGAGAAGAAGAAGACAGAAAAGCAGAAGAAGCACGTCGTAAACGCAAAGAACAAGAAGAAAAAGAAGCAGAAGAAAGACGTCAAAGATACGAAGAAGAACAAAGACAATTCGAAGAAGATAAGAAGCGAAGAGAAGAAGAAGAACAGAAACAACAAGAAGAAAGAAGAAAACACTTCGAAGAACTCGCTGCACAACTTGAAAAACGATCCAAACAAAAACTCGAAGATGAAAAGAACGCATTAGAAAATCTTAGAAAGAAATTCGCAGAAGAAGAAGCAGCTGAAGAAGAAAGACGTAAAAAGCGCGAACGAGAAGACAAAGAAGAAGACGAAGAACGAAGAAAGAGACGTGCAAAAGAAGATGCAGAATGGGAAGCAAGAAGACAACGAAGAATGCAAGAAGATGCTGAAGAAGAAGAGGCGAGAAGACGAAGAAGAGAACAAGAAGAAAAAGAAGATGCAGAACGAAGAAGAAGAAGAGAATTGGAAGAAAAGGAAGCAGAAGAAAAACGAAAGAAACGTGAACAAGAAAAGGCAGAAGACAAAGAAAGAAGGAGAAGGAAGAAAGAAAAGGAAGAGAAAGAAGATGCTGAAAGAAGAGCAAGAATCGCACAAGAAGAAAAAGAAGCTGAAGAAAGACGTAAGAAACTAGAACAAGAAGAGAAAGAAGCTGAAGAAAGAAGAAGACAAAGAGAACAAGAAGAACTTGAAGCAGAGATAAGACGTGAAAAAGGTGAGAAAGAAGCGGAAGAAAGACGTAAAAAGATGATCGAAGAAGCAGAAAATCTTCTTAAACAAGCTAAAGAAGAAGCAGAAAAGAAGAACAGAGAAGCAGAAGAAGCCAGAAAACGTAAAGAAGAAATGGATGCAGAGTTAGAACGAAAGAAGAAAGAAGCAGAAGAAGCAGAGAAAGAAACACAAAGAAAGAGAAAAGAGGCAGAAGAAGAAGCGAAGAAGCTCAAAGAAGAAGCCGAGAAACTTGCAGAATTAAAACAAAAACAAGCAGAAGAAGAGGCTGAAAAGAAACGAAGAGAAGCTGAAATCGAAGCCGAAAAGAAGAGAAAAGAAGCCGAAGAAGAAGCAGAACGAAAGAAGAAAGAGGCGGAAGAAGAAGCCGAAAAGAAGCGAAAAGAAGCAGAAGAAGAGGCAAGAAAGAAGATGGAAGAAGCCGAGGAAGAAGCTCGTAGAAAGAAAGAAGCCGCAAAGGAAGAAAGACGTCGTAAGAAAGCAGAGGCAGAAGCCGAAGCAGAAAGAAAGCGAAAAGAAGTCGAAGAAGCAGAAAAAGAAGCCCAAAGAAAGAAGGAAGAAGCAGACAAACTTCAAGCAGAACTAGAAAAACTGCGCGCGCAAAAGGAAGCAGAAGCTGAAGCAGAACGTCAACGCGAAAGACTTCGAAAGAAACAGGAAGAAGAAGAACGAATGCGTGAAGAAGAAAGGAGATTAGCCGAAGAAGCAGAAAAGAGAAGACAAGAAGAGGAAGAACGTAGAAGACGAGAAATAGAAATATTGACATTGGAAGAAGCAGAACCAACAAAAGTCGATGACCAAGAATATGACGAAGATGTTCAGATCATCGAATACGTCTCAGACTACAAATACGTTTACGACGAAGATGAAAACGAGCAAGAACAAGTTGAAGAAGAAAAACCAAAGAAACAAGAAGAAAAAACAACAAAATCAGAAGAAAAACCTAAAAAACATGATGATAAACAACAAAAAGCTCAGAAACAGACTGAAAATAAAGAAGAAAAACAGCCTGTAAAAGTTAGATCTTTGTTTGATGAGGCTAAAGAAGAAGTAGCAAAAGTTGGGAAGTCAACAAAAGCAGCAAAGAATGATAAATCTCTTCCTAAACCTCAGATTTCATCTGATTCCGACTCTGACTCATCCGAGTATACTTACGAATATGAATACGAATCTGTGTAATTAACTAATAAAAAATTATATTGTATTATGCTTAAATCGATGCGGAGATATTATGAGCCACCTCAATAATTGAATTGCATCAATATAAATGAGGCTAAAAATTGAAAATTCTTCAAGTATTTCCATCATATGTCGGAAATTGAGTTTCATTCAATTTCCGACATATGATGGGAACTGATTATAAAATATAGAATCCTCATTGATGTGGAAATATTAAATTATGAAGAGTTAGAAATGTTTACTAAAGTTTGTAAAAAAAGAAAAAGTTCATTAACTTCAGAAATACTTTTATTGATAATTGCAAATTCTGCTTGGCAATTACCAGTTGAAAGATGAATCAAATTGTTAGTAAATAGTTCTCTTGGATTAGTAGGTTCTACAGTATCTATCCAAAATGTTAATAAAATCGAATTATCAATGTAACAATTATCAACTGTTGTTTGTTGATTTCGATCATAATTATCACTGTTATATATCAAATATGAACCTTGAGGAGCAGTGTTGTTAATAAAAGAACAACTTTTTACAGTAAGAGAATCAAATTCATGGGAAATAGTCCCATCTGTTTGGGTACTAGTATTATTTATAATATTACATGAATCAATCAACGCGTAATACCAAAAACTTAGAATTATACTATTTGTTGCTAAATTATTAACAACAGTTGTATAGTTATATTTTGTTGTGTATTTACGTAGAGAATTTTGAAAAAAACCAGCAGGTCCAGCTAAACCTTTACATGATGAGAAATTTGTTGATGAAACTACGATATTATCACGTTCTGCATTTATAGAGTAACCAAAACTTTCATTTCCTACATCAAAAAGGGAACTTTCAATAAAAAAGTTTATGTTATTTCTGTCAACTTTTGTATTTGAAAAATGTGCTCCATATTGACTTTGGCATTTTGTACAACAGAATTTTCGTTGAACAATCGAACTATTACTGCCGATTTTGTAGTTAATGCAACTTCCAGTTTCTGTTGAAGTGCAGTTACTAAAAGAACACCGATTATGTAGGAACAATGAGTTTTTAACTGGATCAAAGTTAATAACTCGGTCTTTATCATCAAAAAAATTACACTCTTCTAAGTAATATTGACCTTTATCTTCTGGTAGATTACAATTTTGACTGTTTTTAGTTTCTACTCCTGTAAATTGATTATTGAAGTAACTATACCAAACATTGTCATCCGCTGAGGATGACTTTCTTCCGAATGCACACTGACAAAAATAACCGTAAATTTTCATTGAATAATAAAATATATAAATTGAGAATATTGCCGATACTGCAAGCTTTTGACGAACACAAAAATTTGTCTATTCGCTCATTGATAGAACAGTCTATTGTTTAAAATTCATCAATATGAATATGTACCATATATTAAACATAGTTTAGGATCTGAAACTATGTGTGATAATTTGAAGATGTTGTGTTTAGAGTTTATCTTATTTTAGTACGTGTCTCGATATGAATTTTCATAGCACAAACATGAATAATAAATATTGTCATATAATATATCAAAACAAATGAATATTTATATAATAATAAAGACGAAAAAATAAGATAAATTGGGAATCATACATTCATATATATATGAGCTGCATAATAAATTGTATGTAATTGCTTTAGGAAATATGCAAACGATGTTATCATCAATAGTAAAAGTATCTGTGGCAAAATATGAAGCAGGATATGAGCTGGTTACCTTGATTTCAATATTTGATGGAGTTATATGACTATAAACTTCAATTCTATCGAAAACATCTTCAGTAATTGGGGTATTTCCACAATATTGAATGGACTTTAATGCGTTAAGACCTTTAAATGCAGAAGTCCCAATGTAAGTTACTGATGGAGGTATTGTAATAGTTTCTAATGAATATGCAAATGCAAATGCTGCATTTCCAATTTTCGTGAGGTTATTTCCTGTAAATGTTACAGATGTTAATGCATAGAAATCATAAAATACGCTCCCTTCTAAAATTTGCAATCTGCTATTTTGGTCGAATGTCAAGGACGTTACATTCCTGCATTGGGAAAATCCTTGGTCTCTAATGATTTCAATGGCAAATCCTATTTTGATCGTTCGTAAATTCCAGCAATTTCGAAAAGCTTTGGTTCCAACTTCTGTAACACTAAAAATAGTATCGGAGTACGTAACGAAATTTGGGATATGTAAATCTGGTCCATAATCTGAAGTTACTGCATTTAGATTTTCACCTGAATCTTCTCCTGTTCCAACTCGAGCTTTTCTTGCATTAACATCAATAATCGAATATGTAATGCCTCGGTAAATGAAAGTATCATTTGCATGCAATTTAATATCGCAATACTAACAGATAAAAAAATTGAAAAGAATTTCCGATCATTTTTATTCAAAATTTCAAATAAAAATGGTTATTTCCATAGTTTACCTTAGTTTTCTTGAAAAGCACATGCAACGAACCAATAGAATTGCTTAAAGAATGTAATAGTGCATATGATGATTGTTGATAGATACATTGCTGATGAAATCGAAAAGATTTGTAAATAATTAATCTTGTTGGGCAAAATTTCTTCATTCACACTATGCTTTAATGAATGAAAAACGGTGCAATAATATAACTGCACTTCGTTATGCATTATGTAGTGAGATGCTGCTATATTTTTTTTTTTTTTTTAGTATCACATAGTTCGATGGAATGATCACGCATTCAACGAGAACGTCATATATTTTCGCTTTGGAAAAAGCATTCCTCTTCCATTTTCAAGAAAGCAATTGAACTTTTTATATGAAATGAATCCGGCACTTTTTTGTCAAAAATATATAATGACTGAAGAAAAGGTTACATTTCTATTAAATAGTGCATCAGACTTACCACAGATTTCGAAAAACAAAGTTACACTTTCTCGCCAAAAATCCATGCTGTTTTTAGTTAAATACGTTAAGCAAAAATTAAATATCCAAGGAAATCAATCAATTCACTTGTTCTTCAACAATTTCGCAATTTACCCTGATTGGACAGCCGGAGATGTTGCTGACCACTCTCCTGGCCAGACAACTTTAGATATTTACTATTCATCAGGGCAAGTGTTCGGTTGAAAGTCAAACATTGCCAATACTTTTCATATTTTCTGTTTTTAATACCTAATTAAACGTATTAATTTTAAAATTATACAAAATTTTAAATTTAATTTTATTTTGACTTCATTGTTTTGAAAATTCACATATGATTTTACTTTATTATAATCATAGAATTTATCATAAAGTGATCACCAGCAAAATCAAGTATTTTAAAATATTTATTTTATTAGAGCTCCCCAACTCCATAGATTAATGATTTCTGAATATACATGTTCAATGCATTATGAAATTTATAATTAACTAAATGATATTAACAAGATAATTTACATTTGCTATATTATATGCATATGCTATTGAACTTCGATATAGTTCATGATATTTCTTGTATTTTATCATATGATGCTGTGATTCAACATGAGTTAGCAAATGATTTTCAACCACATTGAAATTGAAGTGCGAAATGCAATGAATTGATTATCATAATGTCATATTTTCCTCCTTTACGATGCATTGAAATAGCAAATAACCAATAATAGCTAATAATCACATGCAAAATTCTTTTGGGCAAATCAGGAATTACGAAGCCCTCACTCTTCCTTTCAAAAAACGATGATAAATAACATATTTCTTTCTTCAAATGAAAATATAGCTTTATCGACCAAAGCGGTTTTGCAGTTACAAATTCAAAGGAATCATGTGAGAGAAAAAAAAAATTTTAAAATGGAATCAGAGATGTATTCACAATATGAGGATAATAACAAAAAGAAAACATCTCTTGGTGTTAAAGTTCTTGTAGCTCTTAATGCATTAGTTTTAGCATTAATTGTTGTTACATATGTTGTCGGAATTCGTGTTCAAAAGAGAATTGCCGACACAACAATTAGAAATAATACATTTGATAATCTTTTCAAAGAATTCGAAGCCGAATTACCCGATATTGCTTTACCATCTGCTTATGCTCCTCCTTATATCAATCCAGCTACCGATCAGGCTCATCGTGGAACATGCTGGTGCTGGTCAACATTGTATAATCTTGAAACCCAATATCGTGAGCAAGGAATTAAGAAAGGATTCCTTGACGAAAAAACATTTGTCAAATTCTCAATCCAAGCATTTGTCTCAGTTGTAGGAAATTACTGCAGAGCACACCCAACAGAAAAGGCATGCGGCTACGGTGGCTTCAAACGAAATTCTACAAACGATAACCAAGTTGAAGCTTTCCCATATTTCCTTAAGATGATCCAAGGTCTTGACTCCTCTGTTGTTGCTGATCAAGTCTGCCCATATGTACCCGATCCGAGCCCAGTAACAGATTTCCAGTGCGATAATTTCTATAAACAAAACGAATCTAATCCAATCCGCTTCAATTTCAAAGGCATGACAACAGTTTACGATACAAGAGCTATCAAGCAGCTTCTTTTCCTCAAGAAGCATCCTCTTGGCATTGGAACTCCACTTGGAACAATTAATTTCTACGCAAAGTGCTCAGAAGCACCATATTCCAACCACCCACACTGCCAGAAGAAAGTCTTCCGCTGCCCAGACTCACAAACAGAGGAATACTGCGCTCTCCTTGAGTTCCAAGGCAGAACCAAAGATGGCACATTCGTTGGCATCGACAAAGCCGACCGCCAGACAGAATTCGGTGGCCATGCCATGAACGTTGTTGGCTACAACGACAACTGGCGTTACAATTCCAGAATCTCATCAGATAAATCTGTCCAACCATCAAAGGGCTGTTTGATCCTCCACAACTCATGGCGTGCTGATGGCCATTCCGTACAGTACCTTCTTGGCAACAGAACTCTTGAAAACGAACAAGTTCTTTGTCCAAATGTCCGTGCCCCAGAAAACTGGATCCCAGCAACTCTCGATTGCGTCAAGAAGAACAAGGATGATCCATCGAAGTGCTCCAAGGATATCTTAAGAGTCAGAGGAAACGGAACAACTCACGGAGCTGATATCATCAAATGCACTTCAACTGACACTTTTTACTGTGATCAGAACCTTAAATATATCCTTAAGCGCAAGTCCGATGACGATGATGGTTCATTAGATGTTTACGAGCTCGACAACGGTCTCCATGATATCGGATTCATCGCATGGAGTGATACACAAGAGCCAATGGAAGTAAGGATAAAGGCAATGCCATTCTGGGGTATTGATAGATACATGACACCTGAAAACGTAGAAGTTGAGAACAACGCAGACGAATGCGGCTTCTACGCACTCCCATACCAGGTTATAGAGAACATGAGACGAAGATCGTTCGACTTGTTCGATAATTTCAAGTCTTCCGATTACGAAGTCGAATTCTTGGACTCTTCTTACATAAACGCGAAGGTCAAGGAATCATATAACTACGATTGGCTTAAGAGCTCAACACAACAACAGAACCTCCATCAGTTCAATGAGCCAATTCCATTCTACGTATATCATTAGTTTTTTTTTCTACATTTAATAAAATTTAATAAGTATTTAACGCTATATAATATAATGAAACCCAAATTTTAGGGAATGAAAAGTATTTAAACAGAAATAAAAAATATTCAAAAAATTATTTTCTTATTTTGTTTGTTTTCTAAGACTAAATAATTTTAAATTTACGGGATATCAAACATTTATGTGTATTGATGAGTATTAAAAAACAAATTGTATTATTGATGAGAATATATTTAATAAATTGCAATATAGAGTAAATCAGAATAGATTAAATTAGAAATCTTTTACTTCCTTGATATGTGTTAATCTGAAATCAAAAACGGGATGGAAATTTTGTAAAATTAATAAGAAATTTAGGAAATTGAATGAATACATAATAATATTTTCTTGCAATAGCATAAATCATATATGAAGTTTCGTGAAATTTATTTGAAATAAAAGATTTGATTTAAACTATCGTTGGAAATAAATAAAACTAGCTAGTATATAAGTGAATTTCTGAATAATTAAGAGTTTCAAGTTAAACCTTCTCCAGGAATTGTTTATTTTGATGAAATTTTGAGCTTGAACACTTATATTTGTCACTTTTTTGAAAAAAAATAACGAGTATTTTTTAGAAAAAAAAATGGATGAGGGAAAGCAGAGATTGCTTCAGTGGTTAAGTGAAGCTTCAGGTGAAAGAGTTGTAAACTGGGAAAGAGTTAGTCAAGGCGATGTTATTTGCTATATTCTTTATCGTATGTCTCCGAAAAATATAAATCTTAAGAAAGTAACAGATGGTGTCGATCGATTTGCACGTGTTTGCAACTGGCGTATATCAGCACAAGCAATGCGCACGCTTAAAATAGGTTGGGCTTATGATGAAGTCAAATTAGTTATGGCTGATCAGCCTGAGCTTGCAAGATTAGTCCTTTCATTACGTAGATGGGAAACAAAGAACTTAGAAGAGCCATTAGAACCACCAGCTCCTGAAGAATGGGCAGATCCAGATTTACCTGCATGGTTTACTCAACAGACTGCAAAAGAAATCGAAGAAAAGAAGCTTGCTGCTGGAGAAGCTCGTAAGAAACCTGTTGTTAAGAAGGAAAAACCAGTAGAGAAAAAGCCCCCAAGACAATCTCTTCATGACTACATTTATGCAAAGAAATAAGCGCGAATTAGCATACGCCTATGTTATTACACTACAAAAATTTATGAAAAATAGATAATTTCAAATAATTCTATATCAGGCCATGTAACTATCTAAATAAACTATGTTTTCTTTTCTTTTGATAAATGAATAATACATTCTTTAATTTACTAAACAAATTAAAAATAAATTAATATCAAGCTCTTGAAGATTCTACAGCTTTCCATGGAAGATCCTTTTCTCCATCATCAGCTGTATTTTCATTATCTTTTATGATAAGTTTCTTCTCATTTGCTTGCATTTTCAAATCTGCGAGTTTTGCTCGTTTTCTTTCAAGAATATCTAGGTAAATCTCTGTAAGAACGGAATAAGTAGTAGGAGAAAGCTTAATTTGTATCCTAAGCTTGTTATCCGGGAAAATATATCCGTTATTTTTAACAACATTAAGAGAAGCGAGTCTATTCCAGCCCCACGAATCCAAGTTTTGGAATTCTGAAACGAAATGACGCTCTAAAACTGTATCTTGCGTTGGATGAATAATTTTCACTTGATAATTAAACTGAAATGGACGATCAAAGCCCTTTAACACCTCTAAGAACATAGATATGTGTGTTCCTGCACCATTTCCGTTTCCATTTGGATATAATTTACCTCTCCATCTTGCTCCAAATGCTTTGAACTCAGGAGTGTAAATATAACCTCGTTCTAAGTGATTCTGGTCGAGCATTGATGTAAAATCTGAGAAATCAAATTCCGTTTCTGAACTTTGAGGACAGACATAGTTTGTATCAGGATAAGATTGTCTTTCAAACAAATAAGGAGGTGGAGATTTAGCAAATGAATCAATTTTAGCAACTAATTCCTTTGAACTTAAAAATACTCCAACATCGTTAGCTGTAACTATAGCAGATGCCATATCTACAATTTTTTCAGTATCATCTATCATAGAATCTATAGCAGATGCTTTTTCTAGTAATTTTTTCTCGTTTTTTGCTGAAATTGATTCAATATTACGCTGGAAATCGCGATATGTATTGTACATTTCAATCTCAATTTCACTTTTCTGGCTTGCAAGTGCTGCTTTCATATCTGGTGTTGACTGCAATTGATTTTCTATGTTGTCTCTAAGAGCTTTTGCCTGTTTAATTTCCTTTTTTAGTTGATCTTTTGCTTCTTGCTTTTTATCTACAACTTTTTCGATTCTATGTCCATTATGTACTTTGTTTTGTGATGTATATTCTTCGAAAAGGCAGTCAGGGCATAATGGTTTTTGACAATTTTTGCAAAAAAATTGGTATTTTTTATTATGTTTTGGGCAAATCATTTCATTATCTTCTTCCTCTTCACTTTTAGTAAGCAATGGAACGGATCCGCGTATGTTTTTATTGTTAGAAAACTGATCTATGTAATCTTTTATCATTTTGCTCGAATTTTTAAACCGCTACATAATTTTTCCTACACGCCTGTGATAAATTATCGTCGGCTTATTGGTGTGAAGCGCTGATATTTTTAAAATTTTGATATGAAAACAAGAAATTCACCAAGTAAGCAAAAACAGCAGAAAAAGATCCCAGCAACACGTGAATCAGTGGATAAATATATCAATGAAGCATTTGCTAATTCATTTTTCTCGATTTACAATCCAAAAATGGCTCAATATTCATTGCCAAACTTCGAAGATGAAGTTCCCGATAAAGATAATTATAATAGCTTTGAAAGTCCACTAGCATCTTATTTATTAAAGAATGATATTGCAGATTACCCTAACTTGCGAGCAAATATTTTTGATTCATTTGATCAATCATATGCTCGCATGTGTGATGAAGTACTAGATCCGGCCAATAAAGTTGATATTTCATTTATTCCCAAAGCTTAGAAGAAAATATTGATTTTTATATTCAAATTATTGGGAAGCAAAATTGACGATATACATAGTCATATTCGATTCAATGCGAATTGTTTCATTCGAATTTATTGTTTATTTAAAGTTTATTTGTTTTTTTGATTCCGAATTTCTTTTGGTATTGCTCCAATAGGAAATAGTCTTCCTTTGTGTTGGCTCGATGTATAGAGTTAGTCCGAAAATAGTTCTAAAATTCAAAATTTATATCTTAAACATCTTCAGCTAAATCTCAACAATATACTTATAGGCAAATGCTAAATCTTCATACAAATCTAAAGATACCCAAATCATTTTTTTATTTATTTTTGTGTCATGGGTTTTGAGCGGCTTTTCCTACGACAAACCTCAAGAAAAATATCAAAAGCCTCAATAGTTCACGCACTTCTTTACTTATTCCTCCTTTTCGCCATGCTTATCGAGTATCAATTTGATCATATAAAATTTACATTTACATTTCCCGAGTTTGCGAACATAATAGGGTATGGAACTGGTACAGTTAATTCAGACATTAATACTGATTCTCAAAGCATTCCTATATATAAAGAAGTTGATCCTATTTTACCAAAAAAATATCCGAAATTTACAAAAGCCAGATTTGTTGCTGGCAAATATCCTGCCGGGTGGATGCCTGGTGATTGGGATTATGATGCCACAAAAATATTAATAATCAAAAATATAACTTTTACAACAGAAGTAGCTTTTCTCATACATAACGGATATCATCTTTTTAGTAGGTCATGTCATCCACGATATTGGGGTATTGGTCAGCCTTATCATTGGTCTCCTTATAATTATACGTGTTTTAAAACTGCAGTATGCGTTGGCCATCAGCATACTCATGAATGGGGTCATTGGTCCCTTGAAATTATGCCATCAATTGCATGCATGCCTCAAGAAATTTTGAAAGATGCAGTATTTATTGTTCCAGAAATCAAACCTTTCATAATTGATAATCTCAGAGAATTAGATATAGAACCCTGGAGAATATGGGGTGAATATAATGGCAGAGTTCATGCAGAAACCTTAATAACAATCAGAAATATCTGGTGCGGTGATCTAAACAGACGTCTTATCCTTAATCTACGAAATTACTTCAAGAAGAAATTTTCGTTAGACAATATTGTACCTTTCAGATATATAATTGCAAATAGAAGGCCAGATCAGAAGCGATACGTAGCAGATATACATGAATTAGTTGATGCATGCAATAAAGAATTCCCAATGTTCCATTTTGAGGCATTTACTCCTGATGATTCCAAACCATTTTTCGAGCAAGCTTTGTTTTTCAATAGTTTCAAGTTTATATGGGGAGTTCATGGATCTCTCATGGCTAATATCCTTTACATGCAGCCAAAGACTGTTGTCGTTGAAATACAATGCGAAAACAACTGGCTGAACTCATTTTTGAATGTAGGACAAATTGCTGGTTTATGCCACTTTGCTGGTAGAGATAACATCAACTTTTACGAAAAAAAGAATAATACAATCGATCTTTCCTATAATTTGTATGTAATTGCTACAGCATTTGTCGAATCAAATTATATATTCAAAAATCAGACAAGGCTTCTTCAACAATAATTCATTATTTTTATTTTATTACTTGTTTTTTGTTTGTTCAAATAAATTTTGTTTTCTTATTAACTATTAAATTTATTCCGCCCTCTGGTAATATACATTTCTATAACTTTAAAATGATATGCTGTCAAATACATTATCACAAGAGAATTGAGCATGAAAATTAGAGTTTCTAAATTGAAAGATCTTTTAGGAAGATCCAAAATCACGAAATCAAACAATCTTCCAAATTCGAAGTTTTGATTTATAACAAAATTTTAGCAACCCTACAGAAATCATTTAAAAAGATAAGCTATTAGAAAAACTAGTATTTATTACAGTGTTAGAATTAAATTTACATTAATAATAACATAATATTAAACAAAACATGGGAAATTTATTGTCTATCTGGATTATTATCGTCTCCTTCATATAGCAACTGCTGAACAGCTGCAATAAAGAAGTCTTTCGATTGATCAACAATTTTATCAAGAGAAATCTTGCTCCACTTCTCCAAAAACTTCGTAATGGATACAGTATTTGCAGGAGGTGCTTTAGCAGTAAGAGAAAGGATAAGAGTGAGAGTATCATCAAATGATAAGACGCCAGTTTCGCTTCCGAAGAAATTAGCTAACGTAAGAGTCATCGAGTGTATGTGCTTTGCTAAATCAATCGGATTTGTAATAAATTCCAGCTGTTTTAACATTTCAAATTGTTTCTGAGTAAAAAGAGATCCTAACTTCAATCCTGGAGTATAATATCTCTGTATATCCTTAGATAGTCTCATTTCTCTAATAGATCGTTGAGAAAACTCTTCTGCTTTTTTCAGGAAAATTTCGTCTTCTTTTCTGTATTTATTGAGCTCAGATTCTATAACGTATGATTGATCAAATAGTAGTCTAACTATTGAAGTGTATACTATCGTATATGATGTTTCGTTTGTGATATTCATTGTTTTACAAAATTCCTGAACAATAGAGGTAATTGTCATTACAGCTGAATTAGTATCTCCAGATGCTATCATTTTAGCGGCTGGATAAATTGTCTGATTCATGTTGGATTCGTAAAAATATTCAGCAATGATTTCATCGATTTCGGATGGAGGAGAATAGTTGTAATCGTGATCGAATTGGCCAGATGCTGCTAGAAGACCGGACTTAATCTGATTTTTGCGGTTAACATTTAAATTTAATAATTTAAATGAATAATTTTTATATTTGTATTTGATAGAAATCCTTCTCGCTCTCACTTCGGCATATATTGGATTAGATCTTGACTTCGCCTCAATATAGCTCTGAAATTTTGGAACGTTGATATGAAGACAGGGATCAGTAACGATATAATCTACCATGGATTTAACGATTCTTATAACATACTTGCATGCTTCTGACTGTAGTTCTAGAAATTTCCCACATTCTTTTCTATAAAAATATTCGAGAAGAATTGAATGACGAATTAACTTAGATGGATATAGTGGTTGCTCTGAAAGTTTGAGTTTTGCTTTCTTTTTGTCGTATGTTTCAATTGCATGCTTAAATTTTTGAACGTAATTATCAAGCCTAACAACATTTGCAACTTGAGAATCAACGTCTATCTCCCCTCTTGTTAGGCACTTAGCAAAGTCGGATAAGCAAGAAGGAAGATCATCAGGAAAGGTCAGTTGATTATCTGTCGTTTTTTTTTATTCGAAATTTTTTGAATTTTCAAAAAAAAATATTGATGAAATCAACAGGATAACCATTATGACCTTTACCCTACTTATATCTATTAGTTTAGCTTACGTCAATTGTTTTATCAGATTGATATAAGTGAAGTAAAGCGATATCGGAAAAATTGATATTTTAGGGTGCATTTACCACTTCCTTGAATGAACATATCTTTATTTTAATAACAAAAAAGTATAACAGTCATCTGAAGTATTAGATGGTGATTTATAATGACTTTTTCTCGATCAAAAAAAAGGGCTTTTTATCATAGAAAATTGGGATATGATACTTATTTGTCAAAAAATTGAGAATGTCAGAAAGTGGTAAGTTCACCCTAAATGAATTTTGAGTATTTGGACTATAAGATACAATATTAGAATATACAATATTCTAAACATATAGTCAAAACATTCAAGATTTGTTATATAGTACAGACTGATAGATTAAAGATGCGAATTCGTTCTTATTAATTATTTGGAAATATATAGTCAGGAGAAAAAGGTGTAAACCGGGCAAAAAGGTGTAAACCTTAATTCTTTAGGGCTAAAAGTAGGAAAGATATTGTCTCCATATGTGTGCAATCTGGGAGGTATGATTAGTTCAATATTTTAAAATAGTTAAAATAATGAGATATTAGCTATAATATGATAACATATATAAATAACAATAAAAATAGTATCCTTATATTATAAATATTATAACTCTTTACAGAAAAAGGATTTTTAAAATATCAAATAATCTTGAATATTTAATAAAAATGAGGCTTAATGGTTTCAATGTCAGTCCATTACATTGTACTACAATAACATACAATATATTCTTGATCATTTTTAAATGAATTAACTATCAAGCAGCATGAACATAAAAAACGGATCAAAAAAGGTGTAAACCATATTGTGAAAGCTTATTTTTTAGAATGATCATTCCAATAGATTTTACATTAGAAAATAAAATTATTCGCTGCGTGTCATTAGTTAAATTGATTTTGTCCCACAATAATATCAATTTCAATTAAAAAATTGAGCATCAGACTTTAAATGAAGAATAATATAAGTCTACATGGTTGATAATGATATTCCTTACAATATGAATGCTAGAATTGCTATTTGAAATTGCAAATTTTTGAATTCCATTAAATTTTGAAAATACGATTTTTTACCTAAAGATCTGATCGAAGGAAAAATTTACGAGAGAAGGCTTTTGTTCACTACAGATCCAATTGTTTACCCAGGATTTGTAGAATTGGACAATACAAATGGCAGAGCAGTACTTTATTTCGGTCCAGGAAAGAATTATCGAATTTTCTCCTTGTATGACTATTCAGAGATGTTCTCAGTATCCTCTAATGACGTTATGGATATCAAGATGACTCCAAATTCCTTCATGTCCATCAAACTCCTTTCAATTTTCAAATTTGATCTCATATTCTCTGACGTTACCACCGGAATATGCCAAGGTGACTTATGTTTACCATTAATTCCCCAAGCAGACCTTCAATTCATCGAACGCAGTGGAGAAAACATCCTTTTCAAACAAAATGGAAATCCAATCAACTGCTACAACATTGCAACAAGAGAAACAAGGATCATCCCTGATACAGAAGATGCATCAACACCAGAGTTTCTCTTCCTCTATAACAGAAAGCTCTTTTTCGTATTTAAATCAGGAGTTTTCCTTGGATACACCTTCAATGGAGATAAAGCCTTAACAGTTTCATCCGAAAGAAGACTTTCCCTCGCTCCTCTTTGCGTTGATTCAAATCAAGAGTATCTTGTTTGCACATCCAAAGGAAATGGAATCTGCAAAGTTCATCTTTTTGATCTTTCGACAGGAAAAGAGGAGTTCAGCAGCACTGTTGATGATGGATTGTTGAAGGGTTTCAGATTAACTTCAATCGCCTATGACAAAGACTCACACTGCATTGTCTGTGGTGATGAGGTTGGAGAAGTCCACTTCTGGCTCTGATTCTATCATTATTTTTTTATTTTTTTCGATTAAATATTTTTATCATTTTTTATCTAAATGTTTGAAGTGTTTGAACATCTTCGTTTGGATCAATACAATGTAATTCTAAAATGAAATTGTTAGGCATCAGTTGAAATTTTGATTATGAAATATAAGTCAAAGTTCTAGAAAAATAGAGTAAGTATCAAATTGTTACATGATTTTAAATGTCTGTTGTGATTAGATCACATTAGAACAAAAAGATTGGATCCGCCCAAGGATATCTCATATGAAAATGATACTATTTGACAGAAAAAATATTAAAACTATGTAGAATCCAATTAGAATTTGCAATCAGAAATATAGATGAGAAGTTTGAAAATGCGCACGTTAGTATTTTTATTTTTTATCTTCAATGGAAATTTCAAAAACAACGCGTTTCAACACATGTAAAAAGATTGCACAGCTACAGCGTGTTATTACTGTTTTTAAAACACAAATTGAAGATAGAAGATTCCAAAAATCCGCTCTAGGTAAGATATTTGACGAAAAATTTGCAAAATTGTCTGAAGATTATGAAAAAAAGATAGAACGCGATATCAAACCAAAGTGTGATAAGCAAGATGAAATAGATTCGAAGTACAAATCTAAATATGAGCAAAATATCGAAAAATTTAAAACTCAGATCTCAGAAAAAACAGCAAACATTCAAAACGGTGCAGAAAAGATATTATCAGAACTTGATAATCTAATGACTCAAATCAATGCGATTTCTCAACCTTTAATTTCAAAAACAAAAGAATTAGTCGATAATTACACGAAAAATGCAGATCAAGTACAAAAAGAACTATCTACTAAGTGTAAAGACATGAAATCTGTGTGTAATAAAGATATTGAAGAATTCATTAAAAATGCAGATGAAAAAGAAAACCAATTTGTTATAGAATCACGTAAAAAGTTTGATGAAATGCGTCAGAAACACCAAAGTGATATTGATACAATCAAAAATTCAAAGCCGATGCCAAAACTTTCAAAGAAAGAAATTGATAATTTAACAAAGCATAAAAATACACTCAAACAGATGTCAGAAGTATATAAAACAGTGCATGAAGACTATAATTACGTTGTCAATGCTCATAGAATGTGGATTTATCAGTCAAGAGAGAAATTCAAAGATATCATGAAAATTGCTAAAAATTCTTCATCAAATATTGATCCCAAGACATTGCAAAAGGCTCGCGATGACTTGCAAGCTGTTTTGGCAAAACTATCTCAAGAATTATCAGATAAACAAAAGAAATTAGAACTTACACAAGCAGAATTGAAATTTTCATATCAGAAATTAAAGAGTGAAATCACAGAACTATTAGAAAAGGAAAATTCAGACTTTTTAGAGAAGAAAAATAAGATTTTAGAAGAATCTGGAGAACTGTCTAAAGAACTTGCTCAATTAAGAGAACAAAACAAGCAAGAACTGAATGCTCTTAAAGAAAAATATGTAGAAGAAGAAAACCAACTAACTCAAAAAGAAAATTACGCAAAATCTCAAATTGAAGTTGTTTCTAAACCATTCAAATCAGAAAAACAAAAGGCTAAGAAAGAATTAACAGCACTTAGAAGCGCAAATAAAGCTGAACGGACAAAGAAAGAGAGTGAATTAAATTCAATTGTTGAAAATCAGGCATCAGCATATAAAACAGAAGAAAATTCATTTAGAGATCAATTAAATGCTCTGAAGAGAGGAGGAAATCAACAAGAAAACGAAAATCGAAAACAATTGAATCAAATTCTTCAAGAAAAAGAAAAGGCAATGATAGAAAAGACCAAGAAGATCAATGAATTTGATGCCCAAGCATCAGATGCCATCGAAAAACAATAACTTCAAAACAAATTAAACGAAGAATCTCTTTCCAGGGACTATGATGATGCCTACAACAATGTAAAGTCGAAATCTGATAAGAAAGTTGATGATTTAATGCAGAAAATCCAAGAAGAAGAAAAGAATCTCCAAGATTTGATGACAAATAAATATATTGTTGCGATAAACCAGATAAAACAACGATTTCAGAATGATTTTCCACCTGTCCAAGATGATCCTGAGATTGTTGCATTAAAAGAACAATTTACAACTGAACAAAATAATCTTCATTCAATTAAAACTCCAGGAACAGGCAATGGAGAATTTGCATTGTTAAATGCAACTGTAGAAACATTGCAAAACGAGTTGAATGGTCAGAAACTCTCAATAGATAAAGAAAGAGAAACAATTTTGAATTCCTGGAAAAAGCAAATTGAAGATGAAGAAAGAAGACATCAAAATATTGGAGAAGGACCTTCAACAAGAGGCAGAGATCAGTTGAAACATACTTTGCAGAGTCAAATAGATGGTGTCATTGAATCAAGAGAGAATGATGAAAAGAAACTTCGTGATATCCTTAATTTGTTAAATTCAGAATCAGAAAGAGTATCAAAATTATATCAAACAGAATTAGAAAATCCTTTGCATCAAACTCAAGTAGATTCTCTTAAGAATGAATTAGAAAATGTTGATGAAATACTTGAGAATATGATAAAGACTGCGAATAACAATAAAACACAAGAAATTCAAGAAATGAAAGATTCGATTTCGAAATTAAATGTTGATATTTCAACAAAAATTGAGAAATTGAACCAAGAAATTAAATCAGAAAATGAGAATTCAGTAAATCTTCTTGAAAAAGCAAAGAATGATCTAGAAGATATAATAGAAAAGTCAAAACATGATGATAAAACAACTTCTCTTGAATTATCCCAGAATTTGGAGAAAATTCACATTAAAAATGACAATGAAATTGATTCGACAAGGATCAAGATTAAGCAGCTTAAATCGAAGATTGCTAATGATAAGAATACCAATGAAATCATTATCTCAAGTACTAAGTCACAGAATGAGAAAGACTTAGAGAAAGCAGAAAAGAACTTCCAAAAAGAAGTCCATAAATTACAATGTAATTTAACTGGTTTGAGTGATTTCCTTGATGAAAAAATCCAAGTTTTGGAAGAAGAAGTCCAGAAATTAAATGCAAACTTCGATATAACGAAACCTAGAGAGTGTGATGTTGAAAAGATTGAAATGCTTGAAAAGAAACTTGTCGATACAACTGCATTCCTCAAATCTCAACTTCAAGAATTTATGCAAATTAAATCTTTGATTGTTTCAAGAGAAAATGAGTACAATAAGAGATTCGGAAGTGGTCCCAAGGTAGGAACATATAGTATGCAACAACCACATTCTGCTCATTCACAACGTGGATTTGTGAATTAAGAATTTTTTTGTTAATTAGTATTATTTGTTTTTTATTTGTTTGTATAAATAGCGACTATCTACATATATCTTAATATTTTCATTATCTTAATATATTTATAGTTTGTTATTTATATTGGAAAGTAAAGTGGTACAAATAGTATAATTCGTTCAAATCTCAAAATAATTAAAATTTTAATTTAAAAAATTAAGAAATAGAAGATTAGTCATAATAAAAACATAATATATTTATTATCTATAAGACATCAAAAGGTAAAAAATATAAACAAGTTATTCAATAAGCTTATTCAAAGAATCAAGTGGAACTTGGTAAGTTTCGAGTTTGTTTGAGCCTATGACGACTACTCCAAGTGCATTGTCGTGCTTAATGATGCCAGCAAAGAGCCATTTTGGTAATTCAATCTGAGTTTCTGTTTTAATAAGAGCTCTGGCCTTTGGATAGTTAATGTTTCCAATGGCAAGGCTTCCTGTCCTTACCATTGTGACAATCCATCCATTTGCTGCATCCCAAAGATTATCATAAACTTTTTTGAGTCCAATTGCACTTTTAACAGTTCCATTGCTGATCTTCTCGAATATGTTACTTTGTGTTGTTCCATGTGATGGGTCATTTCTCGAAATAATAATATCATCATCTGAAATTACGAAACTTTCGATTTCATCACCTTGGAAGTACTTTTCAGGGTTAACTCCATCAAATACTGTAACTTCATCGTTCGAAAGAAGTGTATAGTATGGTCCAAATGGTATAATTCTTCTTGCTCTAAATGGAGTTGAAAAAATTTGGTCTGCAATCTCTGAATCAACATTATATATGCAAATATCAGTTGGTGTTAATACAATAAACTCATTTGGCTTCACAGAAGAGCCACAAAATGAAATTACGCGATCATTATCAGAAATTTTGAATTGGCACTGGATAATTTGCTTGGTCGCATCAAGGATATAAAAATTAAGAGCGGCATCATAAAATAAAATCATTGTTGATGTAGGATATCCAATTGAATTTTCGTAATAGGGATTTTCCGAAAACATGTCATTAGCAAGAATGAACGTCACATCCATAATCTTGCAATCATGTTTAAATATTGTGTAGTGGATACCTGTGAATGCTCTGTTTAATGAAAATGGTGCAAATAGTAATAATTTGTTATCTTGAATGACACCAAGCGAATTTTTGATCTTACGTACTAATGTGACATCTGTTTCGAAAGTGGGAACATTAGTTTTTGTTGCACCAAGATCCATAATAAAATTTTTGTCACCTTTTGTCATCTCAAATTATCGAAATTTTGTTTTCAAAGAATCGGCATAGGGTTCAAAGAAACTATATGAAAAAATATTGTGAGATCCTTGAATTATATTTAAATAACTACTATTAATCAAAATTAGGAAAAAGAAACAGAAAATGATTTTTAAATTTGCCTTTGTTGTTTGAATACTCAAGTCCTTTTAGTATAACTTAAATTTCTATGAATATGTTACCTACTAATTTTAAGCAATTAATAGCTTTTTTGGATAATTTTGTGAAAAATAAAGAAATATAGTGTAAATAATAAATACAAACATATTTTATGGTATAGAAGATATGATTTGCTGGGCAATAGCTGTCCAGTTCTTCAGAATTGGTTCATCAGCGGATGAAAATCCGATGCTTCGCATTTGTTGGGCGACTCTTTCTTCAGGTTGGGATGCTCTCCTAGAAAGCTCCATCATCTTGCATAAAAAGCGCATTCCGATCTTTTTCAATTCAATTGAAAAAAGTGACACGAGGGAAGTTGAAGAATGATCGGTGTTTTTTGGTAATTCCTTCATTAGAATTGAGTCTTGAGGACATTTTATGCCTGTAAATTCTGCTTGGTTATCCAGGTCCATTAATGAGTAGTTCTGGTATTTTTCTGGATCGAAAGACATGCAAATTACAATTTGCGCGATATCTGATCTTTCTGTTGAGCCAACAACAGGAAATGGTTGGCCAAATGGGGTCAAAACAGCTATTCTGGATGCAATGGCCTGTGCTTCATTAGTGTCATTCGCTAAAATAAAGAGAGTATGACCTGAATATAACGTAAACAAGCAATCCATGATTGTTTTGTTCTTAAATATGTTAATTAATGTTGGACTATCCCTGAGATAAACTGATTCGATCATTGTATAAGTCTCTTTTCGTAATTGTGTTAATGATCTGCTCTGAATTACGTCATTTGGTAGATTTGATATGAATTTCAGTAAGTCTGATTTGATCTCATTGAAATGCGTAAGCTTTTTGATTGGTCTAAGGTCGTTTTTGATGTGTAAGAAATATTCTGGATCTGCGTCATATGGTTCTATATCTTTTTCTGGTGTAATTTTCATCAGTTTCATCATTGATTCAAGTTCGTTAACCTTTGATTGCAAAAGTTCTTTACTTTCTGGATGTTTTTCGATTGTATTTCGAATTGAAACAGTATATTTCTGAATATCATGAGGAAATGTCTCTGCAGCTGATTTCTGTAATTTATCCGCATAATTTTCAAGAGTTTCCATTTTTGTTTCATAAAGGTGTGTAATAAGCTTTTTAATTGGATGTGCAACTACTAAAACAAATGGTCGTGTAAAACCTCTTGCCTCTACATCATTTATTTGCATGTAAATTGCTATATAGAATAAATCATTGTAAACAGATTTTATTATTGTAGGTTTCGGAATGTAAGTTTCACTTGGAAAGTCTGTTGGTGTATTAACAATATATAATAAGAATAAATCTCTATTCTGTATCAACTTGGCATCGTTATCCCAAACAATTCTTGGTGAAGAACCTTGAGCAAACTCAAATAATCCAACGTAATATGATATATTAGATAGCATAGTCGGTGATACTAAAGGAACGGAACCAATATGGGGAGTAGACCATGAACGAAATATCCCTGGTTCTGATGACTCCATAATAAAAAATGATGAAAACATAGTATAACTATTAATTACTGAATGTCTATATAAAAACATTATGAAATCAATAGGTTGTTGTTTAAAATATTTATAACCAAATTTTTTATCATATATCATTGGCAATTGGTCATATGAATATTAAATATCTTAAGCAGTATTAGTAAATAGGATATGAAAAATTAATGAATGATTAAAAAAATAAAATACAAACAATTTATTAATATAAATCAATCATCTTTTTGCAGTTCTGCAATTTTATCGAGCAAAAGATTCAATCTATCAGCTTCATCGCCGTCAATTTTGTCATAAACCTCTTCGAGAGTATCAACGCCGTCAATTTGGTTTATTATTTCAATAAACATGGGATATTGAATTAGTGTCTCTAAGCAATCAATATAAACGGAAGTTCCATGACAATTTGGTATCATTTCGAAGAATCTTTCCAAATATTGCACATTTATAAGTGAATCAAGTCTCAAACTTGGTTTTCTATATATTGGACAGAAGAAATATCTAAAAGCTAAGTCTTTCACCTTACAAGGAGCAAATTCCATTAAAGATAAAATTCTCGAAGGAACTGTTGATGTTATTACATCGTCAATAAGATCTGAATATTCATCCATTAAACAAAAGAAGAATGCGATGGATTGTTTAACCAAAATTTCTGTAAATGAATTTAAAAATGATGCAGCATCTTCAATACTAATAATTCTGAATATGTTTTCGATTTCTTTGTGTAGCAGAAGTTCTGTTGCACATTTAAGTGCATAAAGTTGAATATCTTCATTTTCAATTTGAATTGCTCTCCAAGCAAAGTCTAAACTCATATCAATAATTGATCGAATTGGATGCCCTATTATTAAATGTAAAATGCGGCTTAATGCATCGCCTACAAATATAAGTAAACTGTTATCTTCTCTTGAAAAGCAAATAGCAATCAGATTGAAAAGTAACTCTTGGCATTCATCAGAAAATTTAGTAAAATGTCTGCACATATTACTGAGAAGTGAAGCTGTAGTAATACTCAATTCAATATCTTCAGAAATCAAGCAAAGCTTCATAACTGGTAATAATTTTTCTCCTTGTATCTGTTCCCCGTTTAGTTCCTCCTTTTTATACATGTAATTTGTGCATTCAAGCAGATAAATTTTTAAATGTAATGGAACTTGATATATAGCTTTTTCGATTATGTCAAAGTAGCCTAAATTCATAATCTTTGTTGATAGTTGATCGCTTGACATTAGACATTTATAAATAACGAAAATGCAAGATGCAGCGAGTATTCCAAAATCATCATCTTTATCTTCCACTTCTTTAGTGAGTTCGTAATTGTCTATAAAATACAATACTATTTCTAAAAAATCAGAGTTTTCAAGATAAATCAAAATTTCCTCATTGATCTCAGGAAAACTACTACCAATTAGTTGGATCCTAGTGAGCATCATTCGTCTATATTCTAAATTAAGTGGATTTGTATTTAAATTCGAAATTTCTTCAATTGTCTCTTTAAATTTATCAAAACTAAGCTTGCTTCGCTCAGAATCTCCATTATTTTTTTTCTTTTCTTCCATTTTCAGTATTAAACTTGATTTTGGAAGATCAATAGAAAAGTCTAATTCTTTATAATCTTCATCCATAAATATTAATAAAAGTATATTTTTAAAATTGAATTATAACGATGATTGTATGCTTTTGTCTTTGATTATTGCTGCCAGTAACAATGAAATTTTGATCAAATTTTTTGCAAAAGCTACATTTGAACTCAATATCTATGGGGCAAATGATATGTGGTCCATGTTTTGAATAAATTTACTAAGAAGATAGCCGATTGCAAAGAATGATAAGATCTTTTATATTTTTGATCTCTTCACCTTTGTTTGTGCATTAATGCAAAGGTTGTATATAAACTTGGATATCAAATCATAAACAAGTTCATGGTAATGCCTGGATCGTTAATTTGAAACATTAATGAACATTTTTCTGTTCGGAACATGGATCTCGTATCAGTATGGCATATATCTCCTATAGATCTTATCTAAACTTAATCATTCAATAGATTTGGTGAGTGACCAAATTAGACAAAAAATGAAAAAAAGTAGAAAATGAAAATATTACATCATTGGATTGGAATTAACATCAACGATAAAAGAGGGTAAAAATTGAAAAAGGGAGAAATCTTTATCGCTATTTTTCATAGTATTTTGTAAATCTCACAAAAAATTGTAATGTATTGAAATATTCATAGATTCTAGGATGAATTCTCTTGATTTTGATCGTAAAAGAAAATCCAATTTTGTCACTTTTCCAAAAATGAAAATCTTCATTCGAGGTGGAATTTGGTCAAATGTTGAAGATCAAGTTCTCCTCGCTGCGTACATGAAGTATGGTAATAACCAATGGACAAGAATTGCCTCTCTTCTTCCAAAGAAATCACCTGCACAAGTAAAAGCTCGTTGGGAAGAATATTTAGATCCAACATTGAAGAAAACACCATGGACTCATGCTGATGATGAGAAATTACTTCACCTTGCTCGCTTTATGCCTATGCAATGGCGTACTATTTCACAATATTTTAACAGATCTCCTTATCAATGCATAGAAAGATATCGTGAACTTATTGACAAGGCTACAAATACACCATATATAGATGATAACGAGTCCGCAATTCAACACCAAATGATGCCAAATTTTGAAACCCTCAAAGCAACTCCAGATGGCGAAGAATTCGACCAAGATGAGCGTGAAATGCTTGAAGAAGCTCGTGCCCGTCTCGCAAATACGCAAGGAAAGAAAGCTCGTCGTAAAGCAAGAGAACGTCAATTAAATGTACTTAGAAAAATTGCAAAGATGCGAAAGAAACGCGAACTTGATGCTGCTGGTCTTGTTATTGAAGAAAAGAGGTTGTGGGAAGATGAAGAAATCGAAATTGATCCATTTCGCACTCATAAGCCTTTTTCTGTTAAATTCAATACAGATAAAGACGATAAAGCTCTCAAAGATAACAGATTGATAAGAATCAAGTCAAAACAGAAAGCAGTTAAGAAAAATTTAGAAAGTTTAGATCATCTCAAGCAAGAACTCAAAAACGAAGAGAAAAAGCTTGAAACACCAATAGATCATAGACGTACTGACTTAGTTCTCCCTCAGCCAACGATTTCTGACTCAGAATTAAAATTGATCGAAGAACTTCGCCATCATAACTCAGAATATCTTCAATCGAGATCATCTTTATCATTATTTAACGGAATGCAGAAGCAGCAGCAAAATAAATTTGATTTCAGCATTGAAGAAAAAATTGAAAAGGAAGAAGTCGAATACAAGACTCCTGTTTACGAGAAATCTCTTCCTAGACCTATACCATTGAAATCTGATTATCTAGAAACTGTTGGTCGCGTTGAAGATTTGGCAGATTCTTTAATAAGAGAAGAAGCTTTCAAACTTGCACTTATGGATGCCAGAAAGCATCCTGATACTAGAAGACCTCCTCCAACGCTTGTTGTTCCTATAAATGACGCAATTGAAACGAATTTCTTGACAGACGATAAATCAATGGCCATCCCACCAGATTCCCTTTATGAAGCTGAAAGAATGATCAATGACGAGGTTTCCAGTGTTGTCAGGCCTTATTCTGACGAAGAATTTGCAAATGAATGGGAAAAGCAGCATCCAGAAGAAGAAGACAATGTTGAAGAGCCATTAAATTCTCTTTCATCCAAAGTTACGAAGATGAGACAAATTTTGGACCAAAGATCCAAATCTTTTCTTGCATCTTCAGAAAACTTGGTTACGGAGATAAACCAACGCTCATCTCGTATTTCTAACCTCCTTCGAAACAAAGATCTTTACCTTTCTATTGCAGAAATTGAAGAAAAAACACTTCAACCGAGAATTGACGTCATTAAGCATTCTATTGAAGATCTCGAGAAGAAACAAATGGAGCTTAACAATGAAATTGGAAGGAGAATGATGGAAATCAAGGCTGAAGCAAAGAAAGCAAAAAGAATCAAAAAAGAATGATTTCTTTCTCGTTATTTGCCATATCATCTATATATTCTGTAAATAAATTTTCTTGTTTTGTATTATCTCTCAATTTTCCGTTATTTTTTTCTTTAATATTTTTGAATTTTTATTGATATATGAATTCCGAACTTTCGGATGTCATAATATGAATTACTTGAACGGGTATTTATATCGACGTAGTAGAAAATGAGCTATTCATTATGAAATAAAAAATTTTCTTCCTAATTATTTTGGTTTCATTAATTCCTCTATTAGTATATGAGTATTATATCATATATTTGAATGAATATTGCATCTGTGAAAGGAAAATCTGCATAATTAAAACAAAATATTTTATTATATAGCCAAGTATAATCAAAATGCATTACATATTCTTCTAAATTAGGAATATCATTGATATGATATAGTCTTCAAGGTAAAAAATTAAAAAAAAATTGTAAGGATTTGCGAAGATACATATAATAAATATGACAACATTTATAAATATATATTAATATAAAACAAATAAAACAGCGAAATTAAAACCTAAATATATTGGTTGCATTCCGGATCAAAAAGTTGATAAGGGAAAGTCTTTCTGAAGCTGAATAATCATAAAGTGGCTCAGAAGCCTGAGGAGGAACGTCTCCTCCGTACTGAGTGTTGATTATTTCGGTCTCTTTTTCAATTATTTCTTGGACAGCTGGGTCAAGCGAATTTGTGATTAATTGGGTCATTTCTGGTGATACAGGTTTGAGATCTGTGATCATTTTGTACGACCAAGCATAAATAATAACTGATTTTCGGTTTTTAATATTTTCTACAAGTACAGGGAGGATATTCATGATTTCAGCAGGTCCTATAATAGGTATAAGTGTCAGTTTGACGGCAAGTTTCTCGGCAGAATGTAAAGCAATTGTATGATTTGGAAATTCTTTGTAAACTTTGATAATAATATCAGAAATTTCTTTGTATTTATCAAAAGCGCTTTGGCATTGGCACATTAATGTTAAAAATCTAAAACATGAGGAATGATATTGAAAAAACGTCTTATTTGCAGAAGCTATAGAGGTAATTGCCTTTTCTATGAGTGGTACAAACTTGTCGTATATCTTTTCTTCCATAAAAAGTATCAGGGAATCCCAATACATCTGAAGAACGTAACTATTTGAAGGATATCGAGACAAATATAGTTTTTCTGCAATATCTGTTTCATGTAGTTTTGATTTTACGTCGGAAAACTTGACAAGACCTGCGAAAATTCGATAAACACCTGCCATTGAAATTGTATTTATGTCTGATGCATTTTCTACTGCTTTTGTGATCTCAACTGGAATTGTTTCGAGAATAAATTGCATTGTAGAAGGTTTTGCTTCGTCTTTGGTCTTAAATAAGTCAAAAAAGAAACTACAAATTGTATCATTGTCTCCATTCAATAACAATTTTGGCAAGAAATCGCAATTTTGAATTGTCTTTTCTGGTAATTTAGCAAATAGAGTTTGTAAAATATTGGCCAAAAATGAAATTTGATGAATTTTTGGTTCTGAAGACAAGATTTTATTGACTACTGGATTTAATGCTTTAGAGACTAATAATGCTTCATTTAGAACTACATTTTCTGTACTGACTATCTTAAAAGCGTTAATAGTTTTCTTATCAAGATTTTCGCCAAGAGAATGTTCAGCAAGTTTATCAATGCAACTTATATAGCTGTTTGTTAGAAATAAAACTGAACTATTCAACTAAATCACTTTGTTTAAAATCAGAAGCTGTCCTGTACAAATATTGATAAGAAACATCTAATTCCAGCACAGATTCAAGGGATTCCTTGCCTTCTGTTATAAGCTTCTTGAGTTTCTCAAGAGCTTGGCCGGTATCAAGTTTTCGAATAACCTGCCTCTCGTCCATTTCTGGTGTAGAAAAAAAAAATTCAGATGTTTACAAAATTTATCTAAATAAAAAATTTACGAGTAATATGATTTTGGTGACTATGCTGATTAATTATTGTTAAATTTTGATAAAATCTAGTCATTTTGAGGAAAAAATAATAAATTCTCATTTTTTGATATTGTTTTAGTATATACAGATGATGTAATTACAAAAAATGCAACAAAAATTATAATGGGCCGAGTTTTTATAGAAATTTTAGTAGATTTTATGATGAATGCATACCAAGATGAGAAAGGGACAGACTAGCCCATTGTCACTTTTTAATTTAGCAAATGAACGCTTATGGAGTGGAGTTTTTGGGTAAATCTGATTTGCTTATAAATGAAATAAAATCAAAAGAAACCATATTGGCATTATATTATGCAAAAATAAATGATCTTACTTAGTACTTTTAAAGTTAATTTCAGAAAAAAATTGACACAATGGTATCCGGCACATACAAGTGGTGTACAACCAAAATATAAGTTGGTTTAAACATATATTGCTATATCTCATGATCTTACTTAGTACTTTTAAAGTTAATTTCAGAAAAAATTTGACACAATGGTATCCGGCACATACAAGGAGTAGGGGTAATTTTAGCTAAAAGTGACACACCTGTAAAAAGTGACACACCTGTGAAGGGTGTGATTACCGATCGGTAATTTCGACAGTTTAGAATTTAAAATTTTTTATGGAACTGTTGCGAGTTTCATAAAGAATTTAAGGAATATAAGCAAAGATTTGAATCAAAATCTTAGACCTAAGCCGCTCGATTCGCTCGCGGCTTCCGCGAATTACAGATCAGCAAAGATTTGAATCAAAATCTTCGAACTAAGCCGATCGCTTCGCTCGCGGCTTTCTTTATTATTTTAAATTTGCATATTTCCATCAAAAGTTCATAAGGTAAAAAATTTCGTTTATTTTTACTAAGAAAAAAAAGGTTTTTGATAATAAATTTATTTTATTTCGAAAAAGTAGCAATAATCGTAAAAGGGTATTGATAGGCTTGCTAAAGTAACTAATTTTAGCTGTCAAATACTTTTGTATTTTGAAGTAAATTAGTATAAATTTGTTTTTACTTTTATTTCGAAAAAGTAGCAATAATCGTAAAAGGGTATTGATAGGCTTGCTAAAGTAACTAATTTTAGCTGTCAAATACTTTTGTATTTTGAAGTAAATTAGTATAAATTTGATATTATTTTAACTCCCTTTGAAAACCTCAATTTTCCATACAGAGGGAACGGGAATAGCATCCAATATTCCCTGAGAATGGTTGCGCATTCTCAGTTCCCTCTATATTTCGAACGAAGCTCTCATCGGTCTTTTTTTTAATACTAAACGTTTTTTTTCCCTGTCACTTTTAGCTAAAATTTGGGTTTGCCATCAAATCAATTTTATGGTTCAAAAAATATGTTTTACTATACGTCTAATATTGAATCATTTTCACCGAATATCATTATAAATTTTACTCTTTCAAAAGTTGACTTTATTTGAAAATATTTTGAAAATATTTGGATTTATCTCATATCTATTAAGTCGATACATCCATTTTTAATTAAAATCCTATCTATTATTATCTTGAATTAAATTTCTGAGAATGGCCACAAAGGTACTTTCAAAAAATAAAATATGAGATTGGTATAATGCATGTTTAAAAATACAAATATTTGCATGATAAAATATTTCCACGCCGATGCGATTTTTCTAAATTCAAGTGAAATTGAGAAGGAGAGCCGTGATGAGGCTGTCAAATTTTCTCGTGAATTTTTTGGTAGGTCAGTGGTTATTAAGTAAATGGTTGATGTCTGATGGATCAAAATCATCGTTTAAATTGTGATTTTCTCCAAATTTTTGATCTGATATTGAATAATTTGGAGAAACGAGTGTGGATTTGATGAAACTTGGTTTACCTTGCCTGAGATATGGTAGAATAAGATCCCAATTTTCTGCATACCAGCAAAGGAGAGCTGATCTGTTGCGTTTTGCCAAACGATCCAATTTGAGATCGAACTTGTTGATGAGAATTTTGGCTAAGGAAATGAGAATCGCTGTAGTTACATGGGTCTCAAAATATCTATCAATGTATGCTGCGACGAAGCCAAGTTTTTCTTGATTCAATTTCATTCGATGCTGAATCGTTTCGTAGTCTCTAATGTTCTGGGGTATCTTCATTTTTGATGAGAGGTCTGGTACATCTGATGAAAAATCGTATATCATGTTTGCTAATAACTGAAAAAAAGTGATATAAAATCGTTCTGAAACAAACAAATTGAATGAGATTAATCTTGAAATATGTGGTTGGAGGTAAGTAATGTTTTGTGCAAAAATTAGGGAATTGTAGAAATGTTTCTTTCAATTCCACAAGATTTACCTTTCAAATATTTGAAAGAAGTATTCAAAAATATAATAAAAATCAATGTTTGAATACTGTCATAGGATAATAATATGAATAAAAATTAATTACAGGTGTTATCAAAATTTGAGGCATTGAAAAAAAAATTGGATTTAATAGCATAATTACTATATAGGTCCATAATGTTATTAATAATAATTTTTAAAAATTAAAAATGATTTTTGGAATTAAAAAAATCTAATCTATATTAGATGCATTTCTTAATTAAACAATTTTTTATTAAAATCACAAACTATTCAAAAATTAAAAAAAATTGATTGCATTATTTTTATTATCTTTAAATATCTATCATTAAGATTTTTCGATGAAATTTTCGAGAAGCCTTGATTTAAATAGTTCACAAATTTTTGAATTTTGACTATCTAACAAAACTTATCGATAATTAATTCAAAAATTTCATGATGAATTTACTAATATAAAAGTATTTAAGAATCCATTTTCAGATAAAACAATCAGAAAATTACGCCTAATTCATATTCAAATGGAACAACAGCACATCATGGATTATATTTTGTGGCAATCATCATGAATTTCTTTATACTACTGCTTACATAAGAATATGATGAACCAAATTCTTTTATTTTGAATGAAAATCAAAATTCAACTTCTTATATCGGAACAAACTGAACATTTGCAATGCGAATTCATTCATTATATAATTTACATAATATTTTATAGAATTTGGCTATTACTCATTTTCGAAAAAAAATTTCTTATCGTAGTTCAATGTATGGAATACCAACATTAAATTTCTTGATCCCAATTTCGAATCAAACGAGTAGAGAGTTAATTAATTTAACATTTATACATGCCTAACTCATTTGAATAGGGATAATTTGTATTTCGAAGAAATTTAATTATATAATATTTGTTTGCAGCACAGTACATGAAGGAAGGAACAAAGTTAGATGTGATTTGCTTCATATTGATCAATCTGGATATGAAAAATTTCAAAAAATATTATAAACGCATAAGATATATATTAATTAACAAAATCCCATTCTATTTATAGATTTAATAATTAAAATCTCTTCCAAATTTTTTTGAAATTTGCTTTTTTCAAATGAAATTTCTTAATTTTGAGAATTATTTTTTTAAAATATACAAAATTTTGGAAAAATTTATGTTCTAATTTTTGTTTATTTAGGATTTCTAAGCAAGATTGATCATATAAAATTGAATTTTTAGATTAATTTCAAATAATTTGGCAATTTTTCCTCAAATACGTGATATTTGAGTATTAAATATTAAATATTCGAATCAGTAGAAAACAATAATGCAGTTATTTTTACATCACACAAATTAATCTCATCCAGTTTTAGATTCTTATGAATACTAATGAAGGAAGATTTTCAAAGAACAAGGCCTAATTTTCAATTACATAACAATGTTCAAAACTAATAGCTGCATATTGGAACTATAAAACAATCGTTTAGTTTAAAATTAAAACAAAAAAATACACAAAATATTTATTTACATCTCATTGGAATGGTTAAACAAGCTCAGTCTCGCTTTTTGCTTTTTAACGAATTCCAGAGCTTCTTAATTGAGTGTCTCTCGAAGAAGAGAATCATTAATCCATAAAATGGAGCAAAAATAAGGACATAAAGTATTCTTATTGAGTTCTGGAAGTAAATGAGTGATCCAAATGCTATCAGCTGTATGATATTCGGGAAAAGAGAAAAGAAATTCTTGAATTCGCGTGAAATAACTGTAATAGCCATGATTGATCGAAGAATCATGTTAACTCCATTGGCCATAATAGCTCCTTGTGTTCCAAATATCTTAGAGAAGTAGAAAATCAAGCCGAAATAGATACTTGATACAATGGCCAATAAAATGTTGTAATACATCAATGATTTTTCACTAAGACGTGCATTAGAGAATGCTTCCGTAACACCATTAAAGGCCATGAATGGCATAATGCGTAAAAACCAGGACATGGCTGATTTTGAATCATCTCCACTCCAGCTCTTGCTGTAAACAGTTTGAAGTACAACAGGCGCTAATAGTGGACCAAATGCAGCAGCGCATAGGCCAATGTAAACAACGATTCTGACAATAAGAGAATACATATCGAATTGTAAAGGAGCTGAGCTTGCGCACATAGAGAAAACAGCAGCTTCAATAGGAGCGAAGACTAATCGAGCAATCAGGCTGCTGATATCAGAAACAAATCCGTAAACTCCGATTTGTTCTGGTGTATTCGAAGCAATTAGTACGATACGCTCGCCTTGTGAGAATAGCCATTGGAGAATTGTCTGAAATGCGAATGGTTTAATTGCATTGTATTCATTTCTAGTTGGGAACTCTATTTTTGGCTTTCCGCAGCGGAAATAGAATCCGAATATGACTAGTAAACCGAATATGATATTTGATGCGCCGAAACAAAGCATTAATGGTAGAGGTTCTCCTTCTTGCTTATAAAAGAGTTTTGAGAGAACAATTGATGAAATACTTCTAACTAAGAAAGCAGGACCGGACACCTTTGCAGTTGTTGAGCCATCCATAACAGCAAGTTGAGGAACAGCCCACATTTCTCCAATTAACTCCATAACTGAAGACATCGCAGTCATAATAACTGCTAATGTATATCCTTCAACTTCAGGAGCAGATTTAAGAGAAATGTAAACAATAATAGGCGAAACAATGAGACCAATCAGAAAAGGCAAAATAGCAAATTTATGTGGATTTTGGCTACGAGATGCTGCCTTTCTGATACCATCTCTGGCCCAGAAAACAATTGTTTCTTGAACAAGTGCTAATCTAACGCTCCAGATACCGAATAATGATGGATCTAATGAACGAACGAGTAGCTGATTGCTTATAAAGCTAATCATCTTCGAAAAAACTTGTACAAGAAAATTTGATGACCAAAACTTAACAAAGTTATCCATTTTTGTCAGAAAAAAAAATTATTTTATAAATTTTTGGGGGAGTAAAAATTCGAAAAAAAGGGGTATGTTCAGTAAATATCTGAAGGTGAAGTACCTCAAGAACCGGCAGCAGCTCCAGCGCCAGCCCAGCAGGCACCATCACTTGGAACTGACTTGCTTGCTCAGCATGTTACTATACATATTTCAAATCTTCCTTATACAACAACCGATGAAACCTAAACAACATTAATAAACAACATTGCTCCAGCGTCCAAAATCCAGATCGTTAGACGTGTCGATGGAAAGTCCAAAGGAGTTGCATTCGCAGACTTTACAAATCCAGAAGATGCTAACAAGATTATTCAACAATTAAATGATTATGAACTTGAAGGAAGACAAATCCGTATTAGATTATCTACAGAGGACAGACATCCACGTTATCAGCATAGAAGACCTCCATTTAGAAAACAATATCGCGATCTTGATAGGCCAGATGAAGGCAATAGCCGTAGAAGCTATGATATGCAATTAGATGAACCAATGGAACAGCCAAGAAGACAAAACTATGATAGAGGATATAGAAATTATAGAGGTGACAGACCTCCACGCCAATACGATAGAAATCCTAGACCATACGATCAGGGAATGCAGCAACAAGGAAGTTACCCACCTCCTTCAAATCAACCTCCAATGGCTTGATCTAATTAAGATGAGAAATTTCATAAATCTACATGGTTTAATTTTTGAGTTTTGACTTATTACAATGTTTCTGATTTTACTTTATACGAAATAAAAATATAATATTATATTATGACGAAATTCTACACAAATGCTTCAAAGAATTTAATCATTTGCTTAAAAACTACATTAAAAATATAAAAATGTCCGATACAAGCTTTTAATTATTAAATTATTTTTTATTTGAAGCGATTTAACATTTTTAAATAGTCATTTATAAAGGATGACTCTAAAGTTACTCTTTGCTTCCTTGATTCGAACTAATTTGAATCAAAATAGTACATTATCCATATTTGTTATGCAATTTTATAAAATACTTGATAATAAACAAAACATAAATAACAGTTTAGTATATATATTATAATAACAATATATTTTTCACTTCGGTAAATCGTGTTTTAATATCATCTAATGAAACAGAATCTTCGAAGCCATCATTCATATTTTCCTGAACCAATCTAACAAAATCGTCAATAGACATAGGTATAATGTCTGGAGGCGGTGTTGGAGTTGGAGATGGTGGAGTTTCAGCTATTGGACTATTTTTGGCAATGAAATCATCATGATTCATCGAGTTGAAAGCAGGTGTATTTGAGAAATTAACAGCAGGAGCACCATTGGCCAGAGAATTTTCGTTCATTAAAGAACAAGAAGGAGTTGGTTCATTTAATTGCAAAAGAGAGTTCTGAGTTGATGGTAGTTCCATTGGTACATACCAATGTTGTGTAGAAATGATTGGACGAGGGATCTCTTCTTCTAAAGAAATTCTATGATTCAAAAAAATGACTGTTCTTCCAACAGGTGTTGTAATAGGACCAAAACGTAATCTGGCAGTTTCCAGTTCTGTAAATTCTTCGTTTTGCGCAGGCAATTTTTGAAATGGATCGCAAACAGCTTTAATTTTAAGATTATTCATCGGTAGTTGACTTAATTGCAATTGCAATGTCTTTGCAGGTAAAGTGTTCAACATAGAATATAAACTTCTCATGTTTTGACACATTATTCTATAAGTTTGAATTTTAAGTTCATTTTGATTGTAATTCGTTTGCATTTTTGCATCAGGATGAATAGGGAGTTGAATTAAATGCCATCTTTCTATAACAATATCTGGATTTGTAAGAATAATATCTAATTTGAACCAGCCAAAGAAGTGTTTTGATGAAAGAATAGATCTTAACTGATTTGACTTCCTTATTTGCAGCGAAAATAGTGGATTATCCTTTTCAAGATCTGTCAATGATTCCGGACTTCTGTTTTCGTAAATACATTCAGCTGCTTTTATAAGGAACATACGAGATAATGATGTTAACTTTGTTTTACCACCATCTGTATGATGCGTAATCCCTTCTTGCTGTGAATTTATCATATAAAAATCTTTTAATCGCAAAAATTTGACATGTAAATTTGAATAAGATGTAAACAAAACTTTTTATATTTTTTTTTCTCTTTTCAATTCTATGTGGATTGAAGGATACGATTCTGCTAAAGGAGGAGTGTTTGCAACTTCACCAAGGTACGATCCTACAAACTACATAGGGGAATCCTTTGATTAGAACTATGTTTTATCATGCAATATCAAAGAATTAAAGAAAGAAAAAGAAAATACAAAAGTTAATGCATTAATACGGTTTCTAATTCATGCTAAGGTAGATAAAGATGAATCAAAGGTTCTAAATCACCCGCTTTGTATCAAACTTTGCAAGCTTTTCCAATATTCTTTGTTATTTTTGTAAAATCAAATAACGAATACACATCAAAACTAACAAAAACAGAGTCACAACTAAAAGTAGTCAAAAAAGAATACCGTGAAACATCGAAAACACTTAAAAAAGCAGAAGAATTGATACAAACAACATTAGGTTCTTGTGACAAATGTCCTGTATGCAGCAAAAAGTTTAAATCTCGCCAATATGTCGATATACATATGCAAAATAAGCATCCAGCATTGTTAGAACATTGTAATGCTATAAGAGGAATTCAAATTCCGAAAAAGACGGATGATATTCAAGAAATTCTCGTTAAAATCAATGAATTACAGGAAAACATCAAACAAGAACAAGCACCAAAACAAAATAAACCAGAAGAATCTACAGAATTAGAGCAAGAAGTTGAAACTAAAAAAACTAAGCAGAAAAACTCAAGAAGAAAGCAGTTGAATGATGATCTTGATAAGGCTTGTGATGAGCTTTCATCTTCAATGATTTTATGGAAAGAACAAGAAAAAATGTTAAATCCGTTCCATGTTCAAGATTCGAGCCCAAATTTATCAATCTCCAAACCAAGGATATTCCATGAAGATCCTTCCCCTACTAGAAACAATTTTATTATTGAACAATCTCATGGAATTGATCTTGCTGAGAAAAAAGAACTTTTAATATCAAGACCTGCTTACACAAATACTCCCTTTGATAATTCTTCGACTGTTGAATTGAATATTCCAACAAAAACTCCTCCATCGCCATTAAAAGTTTCAAAAACGGAAAATGTCATTGATATACAGGCAATGCAGACACAAAGCATAATACAAGAAGAAAGGCCGTTAGAAAAAAGAGCAAATACACAACAAAATCTTCCATTTTATCAACCAAATAATTTTGAATATAAAGAACAGCAAAATTATACATATCAAGAAGATACATCCGAATCACAACAAATGTATCAACCAAAATCAAGAAAATCTCCTCGTAAATCTTATGATACAGAAAATGACTCAAAATACATAAAAGGTGATGATATATTCAACAAGAAACCAAAATCCCCACATGTCTCTCGTACATCACCTCGCAAATCTTACGATTACGATAATCAATTAAAAATTGAACCTGTTACAGATGTTACGAACCCAATTCGACGCGCAAGATTCTTCTTATCTAAGGAGAAGACCCCAAGAATCGACGAATCTCAAATTTCCAAGGCCGTTCAAATTATTAATTCAAATCTTCAGAACAATGGAAGGACAGAAGACCTTTCTTCAGACTTTACAAAAGATCCTGAATATGGAATCATGAGGAATTATATTAAAAGTCAGTTGGAGAAACAAATCCCTATGAAGTATGAAACTCCAAAGCCACAAACAACATCCAAATCTTCTAAATCTCCATCTCCGAGTCGAAAAAGTTCTTCATCAAAAATTCAATCTTCAAAATCTTCTCGGAAAACATCATTTAGTAAGATTGATTCTTCAGACAATAATCAAGAATACGGAAACTTTAATCCGCAGCTATTTTACCAAAGAATTCAATTGATAATAAGGAATCAAGTGATTCTGAGAAATCTTTTTCATATAATACCGAATCTTCAGAGGTATCTAATGCTTACAAACAACATCAAGCAGAAAAACTTCATGATGATTCAGATGATGTCAAAATTGTCAATCCTTTCAACAGCAAGAACATAGCTGAACATACTACAACTACAGAATTCAAAGAACCAGAACAAAATCCAAGTAAATCTGACAAAGCTGGTGATGATTTGGTAATTCAAACCAAAGAAGTACAAATTCCAGCAGATTCAGGTAAAAAATCCGATGAGAAACAACCAGAAAGAGTTCTACCTGAAAATAAATCAACTCAAAACAAGGAAGTTAAATTATCTGAAAATGTTTCTCCTCAAAATAAAGAATTACCTCAAGAAACAAAGCTAGAAATTAAAGTGAAGCAGAAACCATCAACTAACACAGTCATCAAACCAGAAATTAAAAATAATAATGACCAAAATCAAGACAAATCTTCTCAAATCGAGATTAAACAGAAGGAACAAGATGAAGATCCACCACAATCACAAACTTCTACAAAGAACTCAGAAAATCCGAAAGATCAAGACCAAATCTCAGCCAAAGTTCCAGAATCTGATAAATCAGCAGCTCAAAAAGCCACTAATAAGGGAATCAGTGAAGAAAATAGCATCCAGAAGCCCATAACTCCTTCTCCAAAGAAAGTCGAAATTTCTCCAAAGAAAACAGATAAGAAACAAGAACCAGACGATTATACATTCGACGAAAATATTGATCCATTCAAATCAAAGCCGAAAATTGCGAACGAAATTGAAGATATCAAACCAGAATCTTCAATTACCGGAAGCAATCCATTGCTCACAATTACGAAATCACCAGTTGATAGCACAGGAATGGTTGTTGATGATGGTATCGATATTCAGAAAAAGAGTGAATTGGAATTTTCAAAGAAAGAAGAAGAAAACAATAAATCGGACTCCTTTGATCTTGACAACATTGAAAATCCCTTCGCGTCCAAGCCAAAAATTTCAAACGATACTGATCTTGCCACGCCTACGAAATCCAAGTTTGATGATGAGGACGATATGTTCGCAATAACAGCAACCCCCAAATCAAAGATTGCTATTAAGGCCAATCCTCCAGATAATGATGAAATTCCTTTACCAAAACAAGAATTATTTACTAATTCTCAAGAAAAGGAGGAAATGATCGACCAAAAGCCAAAGCAAAACACATCTAAACCAGATTCCATTGAAGAGAGACCAATTAAACCAAAATCTTCTCAAATTAATTGGGACGATGATATCAAGCCTCAACAAAAGCCAAAGAAGAAGGTCCAAAACTGGGATGATGACAATGATGATGTTTTCAAGGTCACATCTCCTCCAAAGAAGAAGATTACTCCGAAGAAACCGAAATCATCTTGGGCGGATGATAACGATGATGTATTTAAAGTAGACATTGCACCAAAACCTAAGAAGAAAGCCACAAATTGGGACGATTCTTCAGACGCTTTCAGAGTTGCTCCTCAAACAAAATCTCTACCGAAGAAAAAGGTTACAAGCTGGGATAACTCATCAGATGCATTCAAGATCGATCCACAGCCTGCTAAAAAGGCACCTGCCAAAAAGAAAAATACTTCGAATTGGGATAATTCTTCAGATGCATTCAAGATCGATCCGCAACCAGCTAAGAAGAAGAAATTTGATAATAATTCATGGGATGATCCATCAGAAGATGCTTTTAATCCTCCACCTCCGAAGAAGAAAACAACACTGCCAAAGAAGAAAGTCCAAAATTCATGGGATGATGATGGAAGTATTGATTTTGATAATATTGTTGATCCATTTGCTTCAAAACCGAAAATTACAAGTTGGGATTAATATTTTTTATATAAATTTTGTTTGTTTGATTAAAATATTGCTGACTATCTATCAAAAAGTTGTTTTTCAATACACTACTTAATACATAAGGACTGAATTCAATAAAGAAAATATTCAGGTCATTAGTATTAAATATACAGAAAATAATAAAATAAAAATAACTACGTATGCACAATTCATGTCATTTTATGGAAGGAATCTGCTTTTTTTTTCAATATGAAAGTTTTCTTAAAATATGAGCTCAAAATAGTAATTTTTATTATCAGTTTTAACAGTATTTTTCGAGGCAAGCATTTATCATTCCATTTTATCGACACGAAATAACAAACCATTTTAATGCTAGGAATCAAATTATTAATAAAGCATTATCTTAACTCGATCTTAGAAATGCTATCTATGAATGTATTGGGCTAAGGATGTCAATTTGGAAGAAAAGTGAGAAAATTCCTAAAATGCTAAAAATGAATTTTCCAAACATGCTTTTTTATCTCATTTTTTTGATTTTGAAAAAAATTTGGAGAGAAGAACTCTTCGTTTTTGAATTTTATCACGATGGTTTTAAAGTATATTAGACACATGTATTGATATTACTATTTTTGTATATTTTGAGAGAAAATCCCTAAAAAGTGAGAAAATCTAAGACGGTTTGAGAAAATATATAAACTATTGAAAATTTGAATTAAACTTCTAATTTGGAAAAAAGAAATTTGGAAAGAAGAAAAATCAAAAATCGAGATTTAGACTCAGCATCAAATGGAGAACAAAATGTTTCTTCATATGAAGGGAAAAAATTTTCTTGTGAACAAATAGAGTTTTTAAAATTTTATTGTATGTAATGAAATAAACAAATATTAAAATTATTTTTTGATAACAAGAAAATTCCCAACAGAAAATATTTGAGACAAAGAAAAAAAGAAAATTGAAAAATATTACTCTCCTTTATATTTCATGAGATTTTAAATTTATTCTCATAAAATTGACAATTTTATACGTTGAGATGAAAATAATTGATTTTGCTTGAAATAAAAATTATTGTTTCATACACAGCTATCAAATAGATTTTTGCTATTTTGATTAAAATTTGTTAATCAAATTAATAAATTTTTTGTAAATATCTTAAATATCTGGATCACTCTCTCTATGATACAATGAGAATTGAGCGATAAAAATAATACAAACTCAACTAAGTTTCCTGTCTTTCAACTAAAAAAAATTATGCAAATTAAATTAAATTGTTTATTCAAATATTAAACAAAGATGAAGTAATTACAGTTATCATAAACTTTATGAATAACTCTGTAATTGGTTCAGATTTTCGTAAAAATATTTTTATTAATATCGATAAGAATACGTTTACCTACTATCACAACATATCGATAAACAAGAGTAGAGTGATTTTTATTATCGAAACTTTTTAAAAGCTGTAAGCTGGAAGGAAAAATCTTGTTTTTTCTGAGTTAGTTGTAGAACTATTGATGCACGAGTTATCATTGTGATGTAGAAGGATGTCAATGTACTGACTGAAGGATATGAAGTGAATTGAATTTCATTGAATTTCAATTTGATCAAAATTTGTTGAAATGATATGAATGTGTCAACATCTGTATCACTCTCTTTCACTCCTTCCCTATTCTTTCGAGAACGAAGCTAGCTCGGCTTTCGCTGAGCGAATTGACACTTTTGATGCCCTAAACGTGTATGCTCTCAAATTTATCGAAAAAAATTATACCACCTAAACTAGTATATTCTTATTTTAAATATGATATTATCCTTAGAATACACACTAGAATATATTTAAATCAACTTTTAAAAAAGTTCGAATCCTGCGCGTCTCACTTTTTAAATTTTCGAAAAGGAAAATTATATTCTCCTAAAATGAAAACAATTTTCAAAAAAAAAAAAGGTAGTGGGGCTTCCAGGCACTTCGTGCCCTCTAGCCCCAGTCACTTTTCTGTCACTTTTCAGGGAAAAAACATTTTTATTAGATATAAAATGAATTTTACAAAACCACCGTTACCCTTCTTTGGAAATAAGAGTAGATGTAAAGATATTCTATTGAGAGAACTTAAGAAACTACCGAATGGTCTAACATTTGTAGATTTGTTCGGTGGAAGTTTCTATATATCCCATTTGTGCCATACTGTATTTCCTGACTCAAAGATTATATGCAATGACTTCGACAACTATATGAACCGTCTCAAACATATACCAGACACAAACAAAATATTGAAAGAGTTAAAAGAAAAGATACCTATAGGTAAGATGGAACGTATACCATTAGATAAGAAAAATACTGTCAGAGAGGTTTTGAAAAAAGCAGAGTATATTGACTGGGATAGTATATCTTCTAGACTATTGTATAGTGGTTCTATAAGAGTTCATGACATTGAAACACTTATGTCAAACGTTTTATATCTTAACTATACAAAGGTTTTCAAAAAGAACATAGAAAAATATACTGAGGGTATAGAGTTTGTGAGATGTCGTTGGACAGAGTTGTATGAAAAATATAAAAACAAGGAAAATGTTTTCTTTATAGTAGACCCGCCGTTCTATAACACATACGATTTTCAATACCAAGTAGACTGGACTTTGAGAGACTCTTTAGAAACTTTAGACGTTTTACATAACCATCCATGCTTTTACTTTACATCCGATAAAAGTGGTTTGGAAAGTGTTATGAGATGGTTAGAGGACATACATGACTATGAGTTTAGATACGATAAGATAGAATATGAGAGAGGTCCTATAAACCGGAAAAAGTGTCATAACAAAGAAATTTTATTGGTAAGTAAATGTGGTTTGAAATAGGACTTCTTGTTTTAGGTTTTTTCCATTGTGTCATTTACTTATTTGACGTGGCAGAAAGGTACAGAGAATATGAAGATGAACCACTGCCTGCAAATGTTCAGCATATGTACTCGTAAGAGATATTTTTATCTAATATTAAATGGACGCACAGAACTTAGCGAATGCACAGCAACCTGGACAACCAAACCCAGAGAATATTCCAAATGAAGTTAGAATACAAACTGCAATGGCAAACTATGGTCAAGTGCCAACAGATGTACAAATGCAAACTGCCATGTCAAATGACGCTGCGTTAGGCTTACCACCATGGTATGCAAATATGAGATGGAAAGAGTTTTATACAAACCCCGAAGTGGGATATAAACAACTCTATGCAGATGACGCGAACACAGGAGTTGACCCAGAGTATGTTTTCTACCAGAGGAGAAATAGAATGTATGAGCTCCAGTTAAAAAATGCAATGGAACTCAACAGGAAACGTAAGAGACTAGGCGGACATTAGATTTTTACATATAGTAAAATGGGTTTCTTCAGTAGTATTGGAAACTTCTTCAGAAGAGTTGGAAGAGGTATATGGAATGGAATAAAATCTGTCGGAAGAGGAGTATGGAACGGAGTCAAAAATATTGGTAAAAGAGTAGGTCAGTTCGTTGGTATTATACCTAAAGACCCTGAACCAGAAGAACAAGCTCCTGTTATACAACAGCCTGAACCTGCACCACAGTCTAGTTGGCAACCAAATCCAACACCTCAACCGTATTAAAAGATTATATTTTTACCGTTCGATAGTAGTTGTATATGAGACTAAGTTCTAAGTAAAACGCATAGTATAATGGAACTATTCTCTTTCTTCCATCTGTTGTAAACCATACTTGAAAGTCTGAAATACTTCCACTTGGTGGTTCATATAGCTTTGTAGGTTTTTCGTAAAAGTCATTTGCCAAGCATAAAAAAGAGTTTTGTGCACCAGAAAATGAAGCATGAACTATAATAGCATCTGAGTCGAAAACATTTTCATATGTTCCATTAGGGTTTTCGACTTCATAAAAGTTCGGGTGTACTGGATATTCTGCAGGCTGATTTAACATCCTCAAAAATCTATACCATGCCAAGTTGTTATATTTTGTAGAAATATAAACGTCTTCTCCAAGGTCTTCTATTCTATTGATTTTAACAGTTGCATTTTTCCTGTCATATAAAATATCGAGATGGTACTCTCCTTCGTCAATGTTAAACTGGTTTGCATATTCGAGATAGATATCGTTTATTTTTTCTTGAAAAGCTTGAAGAGTTGTTTCTAAGTTTACAAGCAAATTCACTTGTAAAAGTTTTCCCTGTTCAAATTTCTCATACGTACGTTTTTCTTTGTTATAGTATCGAATTTCAAAAGCGACCGTAAATGGGAAACCATGTATGGCTTCTGAAATGAATTTCATTCTACGAAAGCCAATAGCTTTTGTGACGGATGGGTCTCTTAACCATCTTAGTGGGTAGTCAAAACGATAGCCTTCATGCTTTACGGTCTCTGTCTCAAACTTTTGACCTACATTCGTAAAAAGTTCATCTAATGGTTTAGTTGTAGCAACTCTTGAATTTTCTTTTTCTATTGAAAGCATTTTTTATCTAGAATAAAAATGTCGAAAGAAACAGCGTCTATGAGAGAAATACAACACAACCGACAACTCATTTTGCAAGCTCTAAATAAGAACACAACAAACTTTTCAAACTATTCTAAGATATCTGAGTCATTGAAAGAAGGAAACTTAAAACTGACGATAAACCCATTGACAGACGAGTTTCTGTTTCAAGACAGTAAGAACCATACTGTTTGTATAAATCCAACAAAAAGAACTTTAAACGAGAAACCTATAGATGAACTTCTTTTGAAAGCAGATATTGACAACAAAGCTGACAAAGAGTATGTCATTGAAAAAGTTCAAGAAGAACATGACAGAGCAGATGCAACATATGCAACGAAAGAACATACTCATCCTGAACTAGCAGACAAAACATATGTTGACAATAAAATGTCAAGTGAAGTGACAAGAGCTGAAAACGAATATTCTAAAAAGACTCATACACATACCATTGCAAATATTACAAACTTACAAGAAACCTTAAACAGGAAAAGTGACGTTGGACATACACATACATCTTCTGAAATAACAGACTTAAACGTTAGCCTTGAAAAGAAGGCAGATAAGAACCATACACACGATTTCTTCGCAACTGTTGGTATAGAAAATATTGAAGGAACGGTTGAAGAAACTGGTGGGGATGTATTAAATTGGAAACCTCCTAACTTTCCACAAGGTTTAACATCGGATGAAGACATAACGACGATGAAATACACTAGATGTAGAAATGTCTATGTCATGGAGGATGAAAACAATGTTAAATTCACTGCTCAAGATTTATATGATAAAAAAGCTGACAAAACAGAGCTTCAAACGTTAAAGACAGAAATACTTCAAACACTATATCCTATAGGTTCTATTTACACGTCAATGAACTCTACCAGACCAGAAGTAGTACTTGGTCTCGGAACTTGGACTCAAATAGTCGACAGGTTTTTGTATTGTGCAAACTCTTCAAAGGAAACAGGTGGAAGTAAAACGATTTCAGGTGCAAATTTACCTGCGCACAGTCACTACGTAAGTTTAACTACATCTCGAGAAGGTGGGCATAAGCATAGATATTGGGATTGGACAGGAATGACAAAAGGTAAAGGATATGATGTTAAAGACAACGTTCAGTTTGCTATAAATTGTTACTTGAGTAACACTGAGGAAGGAGGAAACCATACACATTTCGTTTCAGGGTATACGCAAACAACGGGACAAAGTAAAGACTACATGCCACCATACATGACAGTTTACGCATGGTATAGAAATGCTTAGTCGTCATTTTCAACTTCTTTAGCATATTCGTCAGGAGTTGTCTTATATTTGTTAGGAACTGTCTTTGAAAGTATACCACCTTGAACTTTGACAAGTTTGAAACGAGGTCTGACAATAGTAGTTTTATCTTCTGCTTGCAGTCTGTACATTTTGCCATGTTTGCCTAAAACTTCATAATATTCTCTTGTATACTTTCTTCTATTTTTACGAACACGAACGTGAGTACCTGTCGGGTTCCCATTGTTGTCATAGTCAATAGTATTTTCATATGGGTCGCGTTTAGGTATTTCTATTTTTACTTTGTCACCTTTCTGAAGTTTGAAGCCCGGCATTCTTTCTTGTTTGTCTCTTTTGACTAAACTATTAAATATATAGTCTTTCTCTAAGTCGGGGTTGTTTTTCATTTCTTCGGGGGAGTGGTTTCCCAAACCTTTTTGTTTACGGCTATTGTAAATATTTAAAACTTGTCTCATCTTTGCCATGGAGAAGTGTCTATACTTGTCGTCATATGACATTTCATTTGCTTCACCACCTTGTGGTTGGTTTAAGTCTCTTAAGATTTTTATACAACTGTCAATGACACCAAGAGCAGAATGGTTTTGGTCGACAATGAAATATTGGTTTACATTTTTTGAACGCAGATAGTTTTTAATATCATCTGATTTGAAAGAACTTTCACAGTCAGATGTCAGTTTTGTTGGATGGTATTTGTCAACGAATATTGTCAAAGCAGTTTTCACATCTAAAATATTTTTGGACTGTAATGGTATGGCTTCACAGTATCTTGTGTTTTGACCAACAAATATTAGCCAGTATGGTGGTCCATCTTCTCTATACCTCGGAATGTTTTCCAAGATATCCATAAACCAAGCATTTGGTGTTGAACTAAAGATTTTTACCATGAGTGCTTTCTTTGTTGCCTTAGAAACATACGGGTCCTTGTTTGAATTCGTCATTTTTAACCCATAAGAAATGGGTTTATTTGGCGCATTAGCAGGAGTCGCATCTAGATTTTTACCCGCAGTGGGAACACTAGCCAGAGGTGCATTTGGAATTGGAAGGAAGATTTTGAGTACATTAGGTATACTGAAAGAGAAAGCACAACCTATTATACAAACTGTACAGAAAGGTTGGGAGGTAGCACGAGATGCAGCAAATCTTATTCCAAATCCTGAAACAAGAGGAAAAGTTCAAGGATGGATGGACAATGTAGGAAGACAAGCAGGAAACTACTATAACAAAGCAAATGACTACTATAACCAAGCAGGGCACTACATGGACCAAGGTGAAAGATTCTTTAACAGAGGATATAACCATGCACAACAGTGGGTAAACAACAACCAACCTCAACCGCCTCAAACGTGGGGAATGTAAAGTTTTTTACTGAGATGAAATGAACAATACAGCTTTGAGACAAATGGGCTCAAGATGGCTTTGTCGGCTTCCAGCAGTTACACAACCACGTGTTTGTCAAGTTTTTCCTATACCTCAGGAAGTTTTAGACCGACTTAAAAAACCTCAACAACCAGTTGAAAACAAACCAAACTAAAATTTTTTACTGAGATGAAATGACCGAAGAAGTTGAAACGGTAGATTTGACACCACAAACAAAAAGTTCAGAACCATTGTCAAAACCTGTCAAAGAACTTACAGATGAAGAGAAAAATTCAATAATAGAAAGTGCCAGGTCTGGAAATACAAACTCTAACTACAAAGTCACTTTTCATAAAAATGGAACGGCAAGTATCTCAAAAAAGAAACAGACTCTCACAAATAAAATATTGAAGTCTGAAGGAGCTAAAGAGACAACAGATGGGAAAGTTTACTTCACTGACCAACAGTTCATTATAGAACATCTCATTGACTTAGAGTCGAAATATTCTAAACTTTACAACAAACACAAAAAGTTGAAAGGAAAACAGAAACAGATGGCATATGACATTTATGAAGATGTTGACGACACAACTGTTCCAGCAAGTGAGGTAAAGTCAGATGAACCGAAAAGTGACGAAAAACCAATAGAAGAAGAAAAACCAAAAACTGAAGATAAACCAAAACCAAAGTTTAGTTTGGAGACTAAACCAAGTCAACCTTCATTAGCTGGTATGGGTTGGCGTCAAAGACTTATGGCAGCGGGTGGTTATGTAAAGTAAAGGAAAAACATTTTTTTTATTTTTATAGAAATGCCCCCGTATAGAATGGATAGAAAATCTGCTAGAATAAAAGCAGAGTTAGAAAGATATGGTTGGAGAGTTTCGAAGAAGTTTAAATATAGGAAGGGAAGACCCATAAAAGTCTATGACAAATTGTCTGGTCTTCGCTATGAAATGGACCTAGAAACAGCACGCGCAAATTATCCAAACAGACTAGAGAGGTTAGAAGAAGAACGGCTTATGGACATGCCTTTCGATGTTAGTGAACCTCAAGTTGAAGGACACGACGGCTTTGCCAGATTCTACTGGAAACATGACGAACAATTGCATCCCTTGAGACGGAAAAAAGGGAAGGGTGAAGACGCACATGCTCCCATGGAAAGAACAAGATATGCATATGAAAAGTATCGTGAAGTTAGAAGTAAAATTACTTCTGGGCGAACCTTTACAGTAAACTTTGACAAAGGAAAGAACAAAGAAGGCTTCATGGGTGTACTTGCTGCCATACAAGACGGAAATAAGAAAGGATACAATCTCAGACTAACCGTAACAGATTTAGATGGTCATATTTACTATGCACATGGCAATGTCACAACAGCCGCACAACTTCTTGACGCTTTCAAGACTACAAAGAGAGAACAAATGGTTGACTCCGACTCAGATATTTTGAATGCAATTGAAGGAATTGCAAGCGTGAAGTTCGAATGGTACCAACCTAACCCTCAAGCAGTCAGACAACATGCTGGATACTTCCCCTTCAGAAATAAGTCTGACATTGACTTAACAAGGTATGGAATTTACAATTCAATTGAAACAATTGTCAATGAACCTTGTATTCTTACATGTCTCAGGAACTCTGGTCTTGTTACAGATGAGAAGATGAAGTATCTTGAGTCATGTGTGAAAACAAGGTACATTCTCAGAAGTCAATTGACAAAGATTGCACCGTTGGCAAATGTCAATATCCGCGTCAACATTCCGACTGAGAAAGGTTCTTCACACGACGACTATGTTGTTGACTTCAAATTGCCATGGTTGAAGATTGTACTTGTCCACAACCACTTCATGTTGAACGAAAGTCTTACAAACCCATTGTTCGGAAAAGGCAAGTGCAACATTGTCAGAGCTGTTAACATTCTTTTCGAGAAAGGCTTGTTGGAACCAATTCCAGATGACAAGCTGACAGAAACTTTTGTACCAAAAGACGAAACAAACTTTTCATTGTTAGTGAGACCAAAAATTGTTCCGGACAAAGTTATAGCACAAAAGAAGTACACAGTTCCAAAAGGAGTTGGATTGTTCGGATACCAACCTGAACCAGAAGAACTTCCAATGAGGTTGCAAGAACTTCAAGATGCTATAAACAAACTTCATTTGAGACATCCAGTCGACGTCAAATTGTATTGGAGAGCATCTGAGTTAGGTCAGAAGGTTTTATATGAAACAGGTTGCTTTGACGATGTTTATGAGATAACAGGCGAGGTTTCTCAAAAGATAAGAGACTCACTTGAATTTCCACGAACTGGACCCATTGGATGCGACAAGTTCGACTCAAACGAAAAGATATACTATGTCGACCTTAACGCTGCGTACATGAGGTTTGTCCAATATATCCCGACTGGAATTCCAAACGAAGATGGTGAGTTCCCGGGAAGGAACTATACAGTTGGAAAAGTCATACAACAAATGTATGATATTAGGAAAGCTTCAAACCCCAAACTTGCAATGACACTCAAATTGCTTATGAATTCGACATGGGGATATTCCATTAAGAAACCTCAAAAGATGAAGAGTAAACACTATGAGAAGGTCGACAACTTTGTTGAAAGGTTTTCTCCTTTTGTTTTGAAGTACGAGTTCACTCAAGGTCAAAGTGGCTTAGTAACCACATTAAAACCTATTGTCGAACATTGGTCTTACCCTCAGTTCGCAAAGGCAGTCCTTGACAACTACAACAAATTCTTCTCCGAAGTCAAATCCAAAGTTGTGGTTTACTATGAGAACATCGACGCGCTCATGACGAACGAAGAAGGATACAACAAACTCATTGAAATGGGAATGGTCGGTGAAAAGATGGGCTGTTTTAAGCTAGATAAGGTATTTTCCGAAGTTCATGTCCTCTCCAAACGTAAGTACTGGGGAATACTTGAAGACGGCACAGAAATAAAACATTGCATGAAATAAAACATTGCATGAAATAAAACATTGCATACCATTTTAAAACGTTTTTAAAACAGTATATTTTTACATATATAAAATGCTTCAGGTTGAAAAACAAAGAACAAAAGTAGCAGATACAAAACCGTTAGACTATATCTTTACAAACGCTGGTAGGAATATTTCAGATGAAGAAATTTCATCCCGATCTTACAGGTTTGACTATCCAATTCGTTGGCTTCAAAGTCCTTCAGATGCAAAGGCAATAGGATTTAGAAGAGTTTTGTTTTCAAATAGAACTAATGCATTCATGTTCGCAGTATATTTTCACGGTCAGTATAAAGGTTCTGACGGTCTAATAGAAAAATTTGACGAAATGAAAATCTTTACAATTCGTTCAGACGAAAGTCTTGAAAAAACTCTAAATGACTTTCAAACTCAAATAAACAAATACTACTGGGAATTTCAAGAAAAATACCACTCTTTACTAAATGGAACATACTATCTGAAGCTAGAATACGACAAGATGAATTCCACCGTTTCATTTCAAAAGATTGAAATTAACCCTCCAAGAGATACAGAGTTTTTATATTGGGGAGTAGACAAACGTTCTTGGGCACAATTTCTTCGGTTACTAAACCAGAACGAACCATTACCACCAGATGGTCCATTTAAATTTATACTTCCACCAGCAGATTTGACAGTTTATAGAAACGTGTTTGACCCTCAAAATGTCATGTGTCATGCAAGTTTCAGTTCAAGCAACAACAGTTTTCTGTGTATCGGTAAGGACTTCTATGACTTTGCTTCTAAATTCTACGAACCACCTAGTAACAGTTTCTCTGACTTTCAAGTTTGGTTCACAACAAACGGTCTGCAGCATATTATTCCATTATACTATGACTTTTATCTCGAATTGTCTTTCATATACAACTACGGAAAAGTGCTGAAAAAGTATTGAATGTGGCTCGATGTTGTCCATTGCACTGCTTCAGAACAATATTTGCACTGCTTCAGAACAATATTTGCACTGCTTCAGAACAATATTTGCACTGCTTCAGAACAATATTTGCACTGCTTCAGAACAATATTTGTACTTTTTCAGAACAATACTTGTACTGTTTCAGAGCAATACTTGTACTGTTTCAGAACAATACTTGTACTTTTTCAGAACAAATTTCCCGTAAAAGCTCTCAATTTGTGAGAAAAATTTTCTGTTTCAGAACAATACTTGTACTTTTTCAGAACAATATTTGCACTGTTTCAAGACAATATTTGCACTGTTTCAAGACAATATTTGTACTGTTTCAAGACAATATTTGCACTGCTTCAGAACAATATTTGTACTGTTTCAAGACAATATTTGTACTGTTTCAAGACAATGTCCGACGGTTAAGCCACAAACGAATGTCCGACGTCCCACCAAAAAACATTTTTTATTTTTATTGTAAGAACAGTATGACAGTCGAAGCAAAAACGTTCACGAACAAATCTAATGGCGAAACATTCACAAAAGGCACTTACAACGGTATTGAAGTCTTACGTAGAGACAAGGATGGTTATATAAATGCAACAAAGATATGTCAGCAGTTTAGGAAAGACTTTAGAAGGTTGTTGGAAAATAAGTCCTGGGAAGAGTATTTTAAGGCATTTTGTGAAGAATATACCAACCCGCGGAATTCCGCGGGTTGCTTTTTATACACAGTTCATGCAGGAATTCCCGATGAAATCAAACAGGTTAGAGGAACGTATGTAGACCCAAGACTCGTAAACTATATAGCAATGTGGGCTTCTCCAAAATATTGCATAGCAGTTGGAAAAATTCTGGACTCCATAGACAAGAAAGTTCATGAGAAATTAGATGAAGAAGAACTTGAAGATACAGTAGAGAATGCAAAACCTTTGTTCGAAGAAGAAGTTAGAAAAATGCATGAAAAACAAATAGAACATGAACATGAGATATGTTCTGGTTATAGAGACTCTCCATACGAACTAGACCAATGGGAACAAGAAGATTTAAAGAGAGAATTTAGAGAATATGAACTCGCTAAAGTTTCATTAGAAGCTGCAGAAGAGAGGTTAAAAGTTTGGGGTCGTTTTGTACAAAAATATTGTGAGTAAATGAACCATTTTTTTTATTGAATTCGGCAAAAATATATTTTAGATCTCACCAGGTCCCTCGGTCCCTCGGTCCCTCGGTCAACTAACATCTTTTTGAAAATGGTGACAACATGACATTTTGACAACAACACAGGAGATAGATTTCTTCGTCAATGTTTTGTTGAGACTTTCATCGTCAATGTTTTGTCAAGACTTTCATCGTACATGTTTTGTATAAAAAGCAACCGCCGGAATTCCGACGGGTGGTATATTCTTCACAAAATGCTTGTTTTGTCAAGACTTTCATCGTACATGTTTTGTCAAGACTTTCATCGTCAATGTTTTGTCAAGACTTTCATCGTCAATGTTTTGTCAAGACTTTCATCGTCAATGTTTTGTATAAAAAGCAACCCGCGGAATTCCGCGGGTTGGTATATTCTTCACAAAATGCTTGTTTTGTCAAGACTTTCATCGTCAATGTTTTGTATAAAAAGCAACCGCCGGAATTCCGCGGGTTGGTATATTCTTCACAAAATGCCTGTTTTGTCAAGACTTTCATCGTCAATGTTTTGTATAAAAAGCAACCGCCGGAATTCCGCGGGTTGGTATATTCTTCACAAAATGCCTGTTTTGAGGTCGAGCCAAAAATGGCTCCACCTGTTTTTTCAACCAAAGCTCATTTTTTTCGGCAAAAATATATTTTAGGTGAAGTGGTGAGATCTCACCTCTTTTTTCACCTCTTTTCTCACCCGTTGAATTTTCATGAATTTTCCCGAAATAAAAAAAGTTAGTTTTTTAAAAAAAATATTTTTTATTTTTATTGTAAGAACATGTTAGCAACAACAGCACCAAACTCGTTAGTCATGAACCCAACTTCAATGTTAGTAGAGATGAAAAGCTTCATTCCTTCTTCATATACTTTCGAAACAGAAATCCAGAAGATAAAGCAAGAACTTCTCCAAGGAGTTTTAGACTGTAGTGCAAAAGATGAAACAAATGAAGAATATCTTTATGAAATGCAGGATATTATTGACCATCTACCTAAACTTCCTGAAATACAACAACAAAAGCTTACTATTCCTGAATTCGATGAAATAGAAGTCAAAGCAACTGACTCAGTAGAAACCAAGAAGTTCATACGTAAGGTAAACTATGAGTTTCTTGGATTTCATTGCAACCACAAAGTCATGGACAAAGATTGCGATATGTTATATAAGAACATCTCTGACATATACAAATCTGAAGAATTTAAGACCTACGACAACTTTGTTTCGTTAGTTGCAAAATGTGTATGGCAGATAAGAGATAAAGATAAAAGAGGTAAGGTATGGAACGAACAGATAAAACCAGCAACTTTTGAGTTAAAGAAAACCATTGACGCCTTAGTTGTTTTAGCAGGTTTTATTTCAATGTACAATGCTAAAATGAACCCACAATGTTCAAAATGTAAAGCAGCAATGAGGAAATATAACTACTCCGTCAAAGAGATAGAACGTATGCGAAACGACTATGCTGACTTAAAGAAAGAAGTAGAGAAACCAGCAGAAGATAAAATGGACATGTTAGCATTTCTGAACAAAAACTATCCAACAGCTGACGATTTCCTTCTATCTGATGTCAAGAAGAAATATAAAGAAACCTTCGGCATTGTTAAAACTTTTGACATACTGACAGAAGAAATAGAAGCTACAAAACTGTTTAGGATTTCAAATATACATCGTACAATTCATGTAAGACGCTTGTGAAAAAGAGGTGAGAAAACAGGTGAGAAAAGAGGTGAGATCTCACCTCTTCACCTAAAATATATTTTTGCTGAGTAAAATGACATATGGAACACGTACTTTTTCAGTAAGGACATATGGGGTGAGAAAAGAGGTGAGAAAAGAGGTGAGATCTCACCTCTTCACCTAAAATATATTTTTGTCTGATTTACGCTCATTGACGATGAAATCATGACAAAACATGTACGATGAAATCTATTTCCTGTGTTGTTGTCAAAATGTCATGTTGTCACCATTTTCAAAAAGATGTTAGTTGACCGAGGGACCGAGGGACCTGGTCGCCTAAAATATATTTTTGCTGAAAAAATGACCAAATTTCATGAATTTCCTCATATGTTTGCTACCCTCGGAAAACCGAGGGTAGAGATTCCGTACGAAAATCGTAAAAAAACTCTATGAAAATCGTGAAAAAATGCGACCCGCGGAAAACCGAGGGACGCCTAAAACTCATGAAAATCGTAAAAAAACTCTATGAAAACAGTGAAAAAATGCGACCCCGACTTTTTCCGGGGTCGCCTAAAACTCATGAAAATCGTAAAAAAACTCTATGAAATCATATCTTTTATACAAGATAGAAAAAATAAAATAAAGCTAGTTTTATTTTTTTTTATTTTTTTATTTTGTATGTAAGAACAGGAAATGACAAACACTGAGTTTGAAACAGTTAAAAAGATAGACAATGAGACCAAGGTGGTTAGAATAGGTGATTTAAACGTAAGATACTCAAAGAAATACAACAAATATTCTTTGTCAGACATTTTAACACTATCTGGAAAGAGAGCAAAGGACTGGGTTAGAAATGCTTCAACTCAGAAAATTTTGACAAGAAATCCTGAGCTTTTGATATCGGTAAGATTCTATGGAACTACAGCATATCTCATCGACAAAAGTCTTATACCAGTAGTTTTGTTATGGTTAGACCCAGTTGTTGGATATAATTTCATAACATATGGTTCATTCGATACGGAACGTTGCAGTGAAGGCTTACTTTACATCGTTCAGAAACCGAAGGACTTCAATACAAAGAGATATAAGATAGGAAGAACATATAATATAACTCAAAGATATGACAGTATAGTCAATAGAGTCAAGGTTGCGTTCGTTAACGATATGAGAGCTGCTGAAACAGAACTACTTGAAAAGTTTGAGAAAAGGTATGGTGCTCCCACGAAAGGTAAAGAAACTTTCGAAGTAGATGAGATAGAGAAAGCTATAAAAGTATTTGACGAAGTTGCTGAAAAATACATGTAAAGCGTTTATTTTTGGTCTTTTATACAAGATAGAAAATAACGCTAATTTTATTTTTATTTTATTTTTTTATTTTGTATGTAAAGACAGTAATGTCAACATCAGAGAACACAACAACTGCTATCGTTCATGAAGCCATAAGTGAAGAATACGAGTACATACAGTTTAACAAACAGTTACGTCTCATTCGTTCGGTCAAAGATGACATGTACCAAATGCAAAGTATTTTGAATGCTCTTCGTTCTACAAAGCAAGCACATCATTGGTTTGAAAACCAACAGACAAAAGAACTTTTAGAAGAATTTCCTCATATGTTTGCGACCCGCGGAAAACCGCGGGTCGAGATTCCGTACGAAAATCGTCAAAATTTGCCAAATGGTTTGAGAGGTTGGTATGTACATAGACTTCTTGTAAATGCTGTTGCAATGTGGGCTTCACCTCGTTACGCTTGTTATATTTTCATGATGTTAGATGAAATTCATAGACAAGAACGTGAAGAGCTAGAGAACAAGCTTGAAGCAAAAGACAAAAACATACAGAAAAGAATACCACGTTCGGTACCAAAAAAGGAAAAGAAAGAACTATAAGTATATGATTTACACTGAAGAGATGGAAAATGAAGAAGACAGAGATATGGTTATGTTGCATTTAGTCAGAAGAAACAACAAAAGCTTTTACGACTTAGCTAAGATTTACAAATCTGACAGAAATTGGTTCTATCGCGAAAACTTACCGATTTCAATGACACCCAAATGAAGATGTTAAACAGATAGTTCAAGATACGTTACCTCAAACACACTATGATATGAAAGGTTGTACAATACTTACATTCAAAGAAGATTTACCGCTACTGAAAGAAAAAATAACAGAGTATTTCGATAACTTCAAAGAGGAAGAGTAAATGAACCATATATTTTTCAAGCTTGACACCAAAGATGGCTCAGGTAGCTCTAGATGGTAAATTGTCTTGTCCGAGTCCTTCTGGCATTCCGAGTCCTTCCATCCGACAGGAAAAAAATTTCCTTCCAACAGGAAAAAAATTTCCTTCCAACTGGAAAAAATTTTCCTTCCAACTGGAAAAAATTTTCCTTCCGACAGGAAAAATTTTTCCTGTTGTTCGTCCGTAAACCATTCAAATTTTCGAAAATTGAGAACTTTTTGGCCGACCTTCAGGAAAAATTTTTCCGGACAACTGGAAAAATTTTTCTTTCCGACAGGAAAAGTTTTTCTTTCCGACAGGAAAAGTCCTTCCATCCGACAGGACACAAACGGATGACTGACGTACCACCAACCGAGTCCATTCCAAAGCCAGAAGAACCGACAGCCCCAGCACCACAACAGACTAAGACTCAAACACTTACATTTTTACGCTTGACTTTTTACAATTTGAACTTTGTTTGCGTAGATATGAATTCTGAAAGAAGTATGAGGGTCTTGTATGACTTTGTACTTCTCCCATAGTTCATGTCTGTCAAACTTACCTGCCATGGACTCTTTCATAAGTTCCATGAAATCGTCTTCGGACAATCCGGGAAAAGTACAATGTCAGTAAGTATTCTCTTTACATCCTTACTTAAACTCTTTGCTGTCTGTACACAAATGACAACAGAGATGTTAAAGTGTCTGAGCTTCTTAAGAATTCGACACATGTCTTGTTCTCTGTTCTTTAACAAAGGATGAGAAGCAAAGTCATCTAAGATAAGAAGACATCTATGAGGGTAAGTCTTCCAATCGTAAGATTGCAATTTCTTCGAAATGTATTTATCTCTTTCTGTTTGTTTCTGAAGTGTTTCTTCTCTAATATTCTCTGCATTTCCTCATTTGGGTCTTTAAACTTAGAATTGACATACTCATTTATAGCATTGTACTTCAAAACTCTTCTTTGGTACTCTTTATCCAATCTAACAACTCAGAGTCTTTTATACATACTAACTTAGACTTTTTAATAATATCTTTGAACGAATTGACGGTTTGGTCAAATTGACCCGAAGTACTACAAATGACTACTAACTCATAGAATGGGTTCTTCTCATCTAGTTCTTGTTGTTGTGCAGCCATTTTAAGATAAGTGAAAGTCTTACCAGACCCAGGTGGTGCAATTAGACCTGTTATACCATTCTGAGCAAATAAGAACTTGTCATGTATGGGTTTTATCTGAGCATTTTCCAACTTCCTCTTGTTCTTATTTAAAACATTCTCAAATTTCTTGTCAATGTCAGCAAACTTTTTTTCTAACATATTTTTAGAAAAAATTAAAATTTTTATCTTTTAGGAAATGTCTAGCGATTTCGCTATCTATATTCGAGACAAGCTTTTCGACAGCAAAACATCTGTCGACCATAAAATCTTACATAGTGTAAACAAGAAAGGTGAATTTGTTCTAAAGTTCTGTTTCTGGGAATATGACAAGAACCATAAAACATTAAGCAGAGAAGTCTTAAAATTTGTCAATGACAGACTTGTTGACAGAGATGACGCCTCTTGGAGAGATGAAGTCCAACAAAACTTCTTAGAATGCAAAGAAGACACATGCGCTGTTCTTGAAATGAATAGAAAACAGAATAGAAGAGCTATTAAATGACAAAGCACTTTTACAAAAATATGGTTCTGAGAAGTTTGACATAACTCCACCAGAGAAGAAGAAGAGAGAAAAGAAGAAAAGAAAGTAGAAGAGAAAGAAAGAACCTGAACCAGAGAAGGGGAGATATGACAATGTAAAAAAAAAATTTTATTTTTAGAACATTTCTGGGTCAATGTCAATGTTCTCTTCCTCTTTAGGAGCAAACACTGGCTTAGACTCTAAAATCTTTTTACCCCAATTTACCTTGAACTTCAACTATCTTAGACTCATAATATTCATAGTCGTCTGCTTTCTTTGGTTCATAAGGTAAACAAGTTTGTATGCTTTCTTCGAAGTTTGAGAACCTTCTGTCAAAAACTTTCTTTGACTGTTAACAAACCCTATGTCTAAGTCTTCAAATTTCGCACCATTTTTAGTCACAATAGCAACTTAACTGGTTCGATGTTCCAAACTTTGTCAAATGAGACTTTTCAAAATGGTAGAAGTAAACATTCAAATATGTGAATGGGTCTAGTTCTTCTTTAAGTCCTGACATGTACTTGTTGACTGAGATGAATTTCGTCATCTTTTCTATCGGATAAAAAAATATTTTTTTTTAAAATTTACTCAGAAAAATTTTTCTTTGTATATACACCATTCTGTACGTCTAAAAGACTTTTGACATTTGCCAAGAATGTTCGTTTAGACGCTGTCATATAACCATACTCTTGACAATACTGTTTATACGAATCGTACAATGACCTTTCATCTAAACACTCAAAGTCAGTTTCATCTATGAACAGTTCATATACACTCTTGTTTGCTTCTAACAATGTTTGTCTCTCTTCGGTATGTGGAATTTGTCTTGGATTGAACTTAGAAATATCTAATGTCATGAAATATGAGAACAAGTGGTTGTAAAAGTCAGATGTCAAAGTTTCTGCTAAGTCGTCAAAATATTCTGTATCTTGCATATGAGCTTCTGACGTTCTGACAACTACATATCTTCTGTCAGAACTTTCTAACTTCATCGGAACGGCGTTGTTTGAAACCATGACGAAGTTTGCAACATTTTCACAAACTCTTTGGTCTCTATACTTTCTTTCAACAACTCCAACTTTGTCTGTTATAAGACTCTTCAAAGCATCTGAGTTCAAAACTTTTGTTGTATCTATACTTTGAAGTTCGTTACATACTATAAGTTTCATATTCTCTATTGAAGAGTTAAATTTACCGCAGATGTTTTCTAAGTTTGTCATATTCGGGTTCGAATAGCCCTCTAACAGTTTGCATAAGATATCTGTAAAGAAAGTGTTCTTACCTGTTCCTTGTTTTCCAATTATGATGAGAGCAGTTTCATTTTTAGCACTTGGATGTTGTAAGATGTTTGCAAACCAACATAAGATATACTCATAGACTCTTTCGTTTCCATTGCATATAATTTCTTTGACATGGTCTAACCAAGCTTCTATAACATTTTCTTTCCATTCTACTTGTTCGTATTTATATCCAGTGAAGATAGAATAGAAGTTTGGAGATGGTGTATAGAACTTTATACCACGAACTGAAAAATCTTCTAACTTTGACAATAAGATATCCCAAGCATCTAACATCTTCATACCAACTTGTACGACTTTTATTTTCTTAAGTTTCTGTTTACATTCTTGTTCTGAAACTATTGTCGCTCTTGGTTTGTTAAAGACAACATCCCATTCTTTCATGACATAACATTCTGGGGCAGAGTCGACATAAATGACTAAACGTTTCAAATTCTCGACTGCTTTGTTATAGTCTCGAAATGGACACATATTTCTGAACGCTTGGAAGTCATAAAAATCTGAAACGTCTATTCTGTACATTTTTTTATAAAAATAAAAAAAAAATATTTTTTTTATTCTTGAGCTATTTGTTGCATTTGTTCCATTTGTTGCATTTGTTCCATTTGTTGCATTTGTTCCATTTGTTGCATTTGTTGTTCTTGAGCTATTTGTTGTTGAAGTTGTTCTTGTAGTACAATACTTTCACCAGTTGCATCTTCCAATTCGAAACTTTCTGCCGTCATTGACAAATACATAGGACATAAAAGTTTTACAGGAACAAAGTTTGCGTCAACTAAGGTTAAGTTTATGTTTGCTAAAGTGTTTGAGTTTACTAAAGCTGAAAACTCTGCATTCGAATGAACAATAGGCAAACCAGCAGAGAAAGTGTTGTTTATACGCATGAGTATCTTTTGGTCATAGTAGTTTCTGTCGACATTCGAATAGCACTTTGAACCTAAGTTTGAAACAATATATAAAATAGGTGTACTTAAAGTCAATGGAACAGACATTCCTTGTATGACACCTTTTCCTGTTATAGGAAACTGTTGGTAGTAAAAACCAGATATAAGTTTTGTATTATAGCTCATATCGTTTATACTAAACTCAGTCGGACATCCAAACATAATGAAACCTGCTCTAGTTGCAGCACATGTTACATCCGTCCTTAAAGTATTAAATAAGTCAACAAAACCTGTTGGTGGTATATCTGAGTAAGTATCTTCAAAGGAGTATTTTTTACCATTCACAACAACAAAGTCTTCTGGTGTCAAAAGAGCAAAACAGGCTTTAGTCGTCATCGTGTTTAAGGTCAGTTTACAATATCGTCCTTGAGGACTTTGTAAGTTTGTTGTTATAGAATTATATGACTCAGGGTTTTTAGTCGTAATAGTATAAACCACTATGTCTTCTGCCATTTACATATATTTAAAAGTTTTTCTGAAAGTGGAGAAGAACTTCATCTAAACTTTCACATGGCGTTTCTTGAAGTTCTCTGTCTAAGAAGTTCAAATATTTTGTAAAGACATAGAACTTTCCTTTGTCTACACGAACAAACAAAACAGGGTCTTTCATATCGTTCAAAAGTGTGTAAAGTCCTTTACATGAAATAAAGTCTATATTGTTTTTTCTTCAAACATCTTTCAAGAAGTTTTGACATTTTTACTTAGCAACTAAATTTTAATGAAATGTTGTGGTCGTCAAATATTTTTATGACGTCTGGGAAACTATATTTTAAGTTCAACGTTTCACCTCCTTTCATAACGTATATCTTGTCAATGACATTATATGAAACACCACAGCAAGCAATGTCGGGTTCTATTTCTTTGATGTTTATATCGTCTGCCTCTGTCAAAAGTTTCAATAGTTCTTTCAAAATTTCATGAGGTGCAATGACATATGAGTTCACTTTTACAGGGTTGTGTTCGACCAAGTTTAACATTAACCTAAAGCTTGACAAATCTTCTCCTGAGTTTTAAGTTTGTCTTTAAGTTGTTGGTAGTCATTTCGAATATCTGCAACAGAACTTAAGTCTCTGCTAACTTCAGGGTATGTTGGTTGTTCTTTTACAGGAACTATTGTTATACCATCTTCGTCTTCGTATGGTTTCCCCACTTCAACATCTCTGTCTTTGACATTGACAACAACACTTTGACTGTTTGTTTGAGTTGGTGAATTTAACTTCACATCTGCCATCGCCATTAAACCTTTTGAAACACTTACGCTTCTATTTTTCGGAAATGACATTTTACTTAGAATAAAAAGATGGACGTATTTGAGTATCTCTTCGAATTGAAGCAAAACAAAGTTTACACACACAAACAATACAAGTTCATTGACAGATAGTTCTTTACAAACAATGGAAAATGTTATAGAATAGCAGTCTTTGCTGAACCAAAATATTTTCATAAAGCAAAGAAAGTTGGTATAACCGAGATGGTGAAAGTTCTTGAAGCAGACAAAAATATAACAACAAAACTGACCGATATTTCTAAAGGTAAGTTTATAATACAATATATTCAAAACTGGCGTACTGTCAATATTTGACGGAGAGAAGTCAGTTCAAGAACAACTTACTGACCTGCTGCCAAAATCTGCTCGATGGAAGCTGTCGTTATACCAATCTGAGGAGCCCCAGCAGGTTTCATCGAACGAATCTTCAAAAGAGCATCTTCCGTGAAAAGTGCTATTGGTTTTGTAAACTTCTTTGCTTTCAATTCATCTGGACCGTCTCTGTCACCAGTATATTGTATTTGAACTGTACCAACAGTTGAAATACCACCCATAAAGTCTTCTGAGTCAGCAAATGGAATGCCAAGCCAAAAGTTTGAACGGTCTCCATTTGTATATTGAGTGTTTTGACCTCCTGTATGAGTCCATACTTTCACATATGGCATAATAGAACTTTGCATTTCAGGGTTAATGGTTGTTGTGAAGTTGTTGTTAAAGTTCATAGCATCTAATGTCAAGTTGTATGACCTCATATCCTCAACTGTAGAATATTCTTCTCTTGGATAATATTTGCCATCTATGTTTATATGATATTTAATACCGGGTTGTAGAAACAAGAATAGTCATTTATAGTTCGTCTGAACAGTACAAACATAGTATCTGCATGTTTCATTGCAGTTGTTAAGCAATATCTGTTCTTGCACCTGGGTCAGCACTTTGGTTTCCAACTTCACCTGCAAAGTCTTTGACAGATATTTGGTGTATAGGGAACATAAGTGGAACTGCAATATATTTGGCAGCTAAAGCATTTGAAATATCTGGGTCCAACATATAGACTGCAAGTCTGCTTTCTATTCTCTTGCATTCAAACTTTTCGCATGTGAACTTAACTGGGTCCCAAGCAGTTCCAGCAGCATTGAAGTAGTAGTTTACTTCAGTGTTGAGGTTTGAGAAACCAAAGTCTAAGTCAACTTTGTCTTTGCAAAAGTCACAGAACTTGGCTCCACCAGTTCCAGCTACAGTAAGAGTGAATGGGTCTTGTGTTGGTGCAATGACTAAGTTATTTTTGCTTGGAGTAAGTTCGATAGAAATTTTTCCTGCCCAGTTTGGCAAGTATCTTAAAAACCTGAAGATGAGGAAAGATGACAAAGGAACTCTAAGTTTCAATTTTACTTTAGTGGCAGCTTTCCATCTGAACCAGAAAGGTTAACATAAACTCCTGGAACGTTAGGGTCAAGTCTTCTTATTTTCTCAATAGTTGCATACTGGTCTGTTTGTTCTCTAGCTTGTGGTTGTACTGAGTTTCTCAAAGCGAACCATTCATAGTTTGCCCATGTTACTGTTTGAACTAAGTCAGAGTTAGAATATATCTTATATCCCATGAAAACTTCTGGAGCATATTGGTATCCGACATAGAAAATTCCATTGCAACCTTTCTTGTCAGACAACTTGGCAGAAGGTTTTATTTCAATGTCTTGTTCCACGTATAAGAAAGAGTTGTCAATAGAAATTATATGAAACCTGTCGCAAGCAATATCTACTGTTGTTGAAGAACCTTCTCCAAACTCACCTACGTTTCCATAAGAAACAGCAGTTGTATATTCGTAAGTTCCAGGAACTATTTCTGACCTTCTAATGGCATTGTCGCATTCGTTATACCATTCGGAAACATTTCCATTCATGGCATCCAAAACTGTTGGCGTTATATTCTGAGCGGCGTACATTTCATATGGGTAAAAATATAGAATAGTTGGATTTATATGTCATAATAGAACCCACGTGGACCAAGCTTTACTTTCTTCCTGACTGAGTTTTTAACTCTTCTTTTTCCTTCATTGCCACTACTTTCACTAGATGAAGTTACTTCTTCACTACTTTCACTTTGTTCTACTCTTCTCTTCTTTTTGGTGTCGCTTTTGGTAACTTGCCCTCTGCTTCAAGTTGTTGCATCTTTGCCTCATGTTCACTAGTATGTTGTAAATTTCCCATGTCCTTTTTGCCTTTGGGCTCTGGTCGCCCATCTCAGGTAACCTATATCCTAGAAAGAGTTTGTCATAGTTTGTATTTGAGTCTTCGCGTATTGTTTGCATGACTCTTTCCTGAGTTTCCGGTTCAAGCTCTTCAAACAGTGCCTGTCCATATGGAATAAGCTCGTTTCCAAATATATGTTTTTGTAGCCATTCTGGTTTTCTTTCCATGTTACCAACAATATCTTTTGTGAATGGGAAAGCTTTTACCCAATCTTTCAGTCTTGCGTCGTTTATTTCTGTAGTTGGTTTTATTTTGTCAAGGAACATGTTTTTCAATACTAACATTTCATTTGGTACTGTCCATTTGAGTTTTCTTAAATATTCATCCCTTCTCAGTTCATTGTCTGCAAAGTAAGTTTTTATGACATTTTGTAAACTTTCGTTTGCAAGGTCATGTACAATAGGTTCTCTTCCTTCTCTCTCCCTAACTTTCTTTCTAAACTCTTCACCAAATATACCATCTCTATGGTTCTGTGTAGTTCTTTGAGATAAATGTTCTAGAACGTCAGGTGTTATATTTCCATCAGCCATGTTCATTTCATACTGGTCCAAAATATCTGCATGTTTCATATCTTTCAATGGCATTAAAGCCGCGCTTAAAATACCAGCTATATCTGGTTCACCATTGACTTCCATTGCGTCTACAACTTCTTGGAATTGTGGTTGTAAGTTTATGAACCACCTATCCGGATTAGCTTTATGACCCCATCTCATTGTAGTTCCATCGTCTGCAGAAACAAAAGTAGGTTTGTTTCCATCTTGGTTAGGTTCTGAATGAACTTTAAACAATGTTTCATTTCTATATGTTTTCTTGAAATTTAACCTTTTATTTTCACCGAGTTCATCCGAAGATTGAACGTTAAATGCTCGTAAGTAAAAAGGGTTGTTGTATTTGTGTACATTTTCTTTCAGTACTTCCATTCTATGCTGAATATTTTCATCTGGTGTTGGAGTCTTTTGTATGTCGGCAAACATTTTTCGATATTCTTCTACTATGTCAGCCGAATTTTTTTTAGACTCTTGGAAATATTCCATATTCTCCGCATACTCTTGTTGAGGGTCAAGATTTTTCGGCTGTTCCAAATCTTCATCTAGTTCTGTGAAGTTAGTTTCCAAAGGAGGACTTGTTCGTTTCCTTCAGGCTCTTCTAGCTGTTGTTGCTGAACTATTTCTTCCATGTCTGGTTGTATCTGAACTAGTTCTTCCTGTGGAGTTTCTTGTACCTCATCTGCTGGCATTTCATATATTCCGAGACCGTTTTCAACAAGTTCCCTTTCTAAGTCATCCGGACTCATAAACCTTTCTTCTTTCGTTCCGTCTCTATTTTTTACGCGTTTCATGAAGAGAGTTAAATTGTCATTTAGCTCTGACATCAAATATCTCGGAGTAAATTCGTTCATGTCATTTGGATGATATGCTATTAAATCATATCCCTTAGCGAGCTTGTATTTTCCAGGTTTGAGATTATATCCCTTTGGTGCAGAGCCATAAAGCTAAATAGGTTCGGGTCAGTATTTCCATCCTTGAACTTTCTAATAGCTTCTTTATATCTGTCACTAAAGTCAATACTATCTGGGTAACCATAGTCTTCTTTAAGCATTTTTAAGAATTCTTGGTTTCCTTGTTCTCTACTTCTTTTATGTCCTTGCTCTGGTTGTGGAGGTGGTTGTTGTGCAGGGTTTTGAACTGTTGGTTGCTGTGCTGGTTGTGGAGGTGGTTGTTGTGCAGGGTTTTGAACTGTTGGTTGCTGTGCTGGTTGTGGAGGTGGTTGTTGTGCAGGGTTTTGAACTGTTGGTTGCTGTGCTGGTTGTTGTTGTTGTTGTTGTGTTGGTTTTGGTGCATGCCTGTGTCTGTGTCCATGTGACGATGTAAATGTGTTAGGTAGTCCTGGTGCAGGTGCTTCTCTTGGAGGGTTTGGTGGTATATAAGTTCCACTAGCTAGTATATAAGTTCCACCAGCTGGTACATAAGTTCCACCAGCTGGCACATATGTTCCATCTGCAGCGTAATGTCCTACCTGACTTTTCGTTTTTAAGAAAGCATTTACTAGGTCTGTTTTGGTCTGTTGTAACTCTTTTTATTGACTTTTCACAACAGTTGCTCTAACGGCGTCATAGGCACTTTGAACTGCCTGTCTCGTTGCTGCATCTGTTATTTTCGTCATATTTTGTGCTACTTCTTTTAACTCTTTGTCGAAACCTTCAGACTTCAGTTTCTTTCCAGATGAGAAATCGTTCACTTGTTTCACCTTACTATGAAGAGCTTCGAAGGCGTTCTTAAAGTCAGCATTTGTTAAAGCTTCATTTGAACTGTCTTCATCCGCTTGTATTTTTGTCCTTATTGACCCTATAAGCTGGGCTGCTTTAGCGTTGGCTTGGGCATCTAACCAGTCATTGTTAGCTTTTATATATTCTGCGCTTTTCATTGCCTTTTGCATGGCTGCGTCGTTATTTTTACTTTCTTGTGCTAAGTTTTCATACTGTACGGTTTGGTTTTGCAACTGTAAAAGTTTTTCTGCCTTTACATTTGCTTCAACTTCCTTTTTATACTCATCGCTATCCATATATGTCTTCAGGGCTTTTTGTTTTATCTCTTCATCTTTCAGTACTTTATATTGAGTAGTATGGTTTTTCAAATTTATGACATCTTGTTCCATTTTTGCTACTTCTGCTGCTTTTTCTGACACTTTTTTCGCATATTGCTCTGTACTTAGTTCTTTCAGTTGTTCTTCTTTCTTCTTTTTCTCTACGTTTAACTCATTGAGTTTCTTTGTGTGTCTGTCATATTCTAGTTTCTTTTCGTTTTCACCTATTTGCTTCTGTATGTCTATGTTTGACTTTTTGACATCTGCTATTTGATTTTTGAGTGAACTCAAATTCATTTGACTTTGAGGGTTATAGGCTGTTCTGTCTGCAGCTCCACCATAGCCTGCCATTTTCGCTAAAAGTGCCGCTCTTAAACCTCCACTCTGTGCACCAACAACTCGGTTTAAAAGCATAGGATTGCTTGGCATTTGTTGCAACATAGTGGGGTCATTCAGCATTTGTTGTTGCAACTGTTGTTGTGGTGTCAGTCTTACTATTGGATGTTTCAATGCTCTCTTCCTCTTACGTATATTCTTACGTAGCTTACGTGGCATTTTAAGTGAAGTTAAAAAGCGGTTTTATACTAAACATCTTCGGGGCTAGAGGGCGCAACGCGCCTGGAAGCCCCAATACCTTTTTTTTTCCGAATTGACATCCTTAATTGGGCTGTTTATTCGGGAAAACAGTTCGGAATATTATGATTCATTCAATTAAATTAAAAAATTAGAAGGTTTTTGAATAGTATATCAACCTGACCAATTTATCCAATTCGAGGAAATATAAAATACGTTAAATTTTTTAAATAACTTTACATTTTCCCCAAAAAATGAAACTTAAAATATAAATGCTTATATCATTACTAAGAAAAATTCATTATAAATAGATTTTTGTTTTGTGTATTCAAAGATGTATCGTAATGTGAAATAGTGATAGATTTTGTTAGTTCATTATGATAATCCATGATCAATTTTTATATTTAAAAAATTCAATTATTTGTAGAGTTTTATCAGCTTTTTAATTTTTTTATCATCCTTCCAAAATCAATGATAATAGTGAAAGGAATATAATACACAGAAAATTTTATTTCTTAGATAACTATCAAATTGAAATGACACTGAAAAGTTGATAGTGTAATCAATTAGGTTATTTAGGCGAAAAGCTATGAAAATAATATATTTGCAGCATTTGACATCAACGACACTCGATCATTATCATCAAAAGTGATAAACAATTCCAATTCAATTTTTGAACTATCAAAACTTTGCCGATAAAATATTTGAATAATGCTACCATTGCTTCTACTTGGCGCAAAAGCTGCCCTCTTTCAAACATGGGAAGTTGGTAAGTCTGATAGAGCCTTCGACTTCAGATATAGGAACAATAGTCGAACAACTTACCAAAATTATGGATGGAGAGTTCAACTAAGAACAAACACAACAAACCCAAATGATTCAAACAGCAATATGACCTATACTGCACTTGCAAAAAACAAAGGAATCATCGAAGAAGAAGGTTTGAAACTTGAACCAAGATTTGATCAATCACTTGGAGAGAATTATATGAGAATTATCTTTGATTTGACTAACAACGGTGACGAAGCCAAAATTTTTGATCTAGGTATCTATGCAGATATAAGTATAGGCGAAGATGATAAAGCAACAGTTAAAGCTTTGACAAATGGAATCGGATTCACAATGGAAAGTACAATAGAAGGAGTGGAAAAAGGGGATGTCATTACATTACTAGTTCGCGACAGATATGATGTAACAAATGTTGATTGTTTATACTATGGCAAGTATGATAGTGATAATTCATTAATTGGCAGAAACATGGAAGAACTCAACCCTTTAGTAGGTGTTGATTCAATCTTTGAGATAGGATGGATTAATAGAGAGATTCTTCCGCATTCGAAACAATCATTCAATGTATTATTAGTTATTGGCAAATATACAAGAATTCCACCTATAATAAAGCTCGATGACTTGGAAACATTCAGAATCAAAGGTGACACTGTCACTGTAACTGGAGAATATTCTTCAATCTATAATGATAGCATAATTACACTTAAGTACAAGTATGGAGATACAGACACAGAACATACTGTTGAGCAACATTCTGTCAAAGAAAATGGAAGTCAAAAGCATTTTTCATTCGATTTTATTGCTGGACCAGAAAGAACAAAGAATTTGATTGTTTGGGTTGAAGATGAAGATCATAGAAAGTCCAAAGAAGTGAGCAAAGAAATAACAGCAAATGTACTTCCAACTATTTCCTTTGCAAAAGAACCAGTAAAGACATGTTTGATTGGGGATGAAATTCCCTTCGAAATTCAAGTAAATGATGATAAAAGCGCAAAAATAACATATGAATTTGGTGGAAAAAAGTTTGAAGAAGAGAAATTCACAATACTTGAGAACACCCCACAAACTAAAAAGTTCACATTGAATACAAAGGAGTTGGATGAAGGCAAATACAAACTTGCAATTACTGCTGTTGATAATGATAATTGTAAATGCAAGAGTGACATTTCATTTGAAATACAAGTTAACAATCATCCAAGACCCATCTTTGAATCAGGACCAAATGTCACATATCCATTAAAGATTGAACCAGGAAGTCAAGTATCAATATCAATGAAAGTAAAGAATCCATCTACAATCAACTATACATTCAAAGCAGAAATTAATGGAGAAATTTACGAATTTGTTATTCCACCTACAGAAAATAATGAAGCCACATATTACTCATTTAACATAACAATTCCAAAGAAATCAGAAAATGCAGATAACAAAGTTGTTATATTCATTATGGATAACAGAAATAAAGAAGTAAGTAAAATTGAAAAGCCCAATGACAAAAAAGAGCAAACAGAAGAAGAGGATCATAGTAAACCTGAAGGCAATACAACATCCGGAGGTGATAATGCAACAGAACACGATGCCAAAAAGAAGAAGAAGCAAATATACATGATAATTGGCGCAGCAGTTGGAGCTGTAGCTCTAATTACTTTAGTAAGTTTACTAATATTCTTCCTTGCAGCAGGAAAACGAAATGAAGAAGAAGAGGAAGAAAACGAAAAAGATCAATATATTGATGCTGTGGATATCAATGAAGAAACTGTTATATCCGCAGAAGATGGTAGAAGCGCAATAAATTCACAAAAAGTTTTCACTCTTGATGTTGAGAACGGTAATGAATTCACACAAGAAGAGTTTGTGTTGTAACAAAAAGTATAAAGTGTTTATTTTAATGAAACAAATAAAAATATATGATTAAATTTATTTTTCGTTTTTTTGATCAAACTTATATGGATTATTAATATAAATAGTATAAAAGATGAATTGTAATAGAATTACCAAAAATTTTGCTAATTATTCTGATTTTATAATTTCATTATGATATGAAGTAATAAATATATTTAACATTTGTACTTATTGGTCTTTTTAAGTTCATGGAATGGTGAAGCTTTGTTCTGGAATGCACTTAATATTTCAAATTAGATTTTATCAATTTATGGCACATATTTCACGCTTTCAGTATAATGTTGAATCACTATTAAAATATCTTAAATTTGAATAACATTACCATTTTTCATTACATGAATATGACATAATTGCTCTTATGAACTATGATATGCTACTTCAATATCATAAGCAATACATCTGACATAATATAATTGATTTTTATAAATGTTTTCTTTTTCAAATTCCGTTATTTGCAAAACCATATCTGGTTCATGGCCTTATCTAACAATCCTAGCGACAAGAAGCATTAAAATTATAATATTTCTCTTTAATTTTTAGTCGTTTGAGAAAAATAACTTTGATAAATGCATGAATGCAATTTCAGTATTTAAAAAAGTATCTACGACAAATAATAATTTCCACTATTATATTTAATCGATTTTATATTTAGAGCCTCTCAATATAACAAAAAAATGTAAAAAAGGCCACAAAATTATATTAGTTTATAAATTGAAAAATCAATACCTATTACTTATAACAAACTGATATTATAAACTAAGGATGTCAATTTGGAAGAAAAGTGAGAAAATTCCTAAAATGCTAAAAATGAATTTTCCAAACATGCTTTTTTATCTCATTTTTTTGATTTTGAAAAAAATTTGGAGAGAAGAACTCTTCGTTTTTGAATTTTATCACGATGGTTTTAAAGTATATTAGACACATGTATTGATATTACTATTTTTGTATATTTTGAGAGAAAATCCCTAAAAAGTGAGAAAATCTAAGACGGTTTGAGAAAATATATAAACTATTGAAAATTTGAATTAAACTTCTAATTTGGAAAAAAGAAATTTGGAAAGAAGAAAAATCAAAAATCGAGATTTAGACTCAGCATCAAATGGAGAACAAAATGTTTCTTCATATGAAGGGAAAAAATTTTCTTGTGAACAAATAGAGTTTTTAAAATTTTATGTATGTAATGAAATAAGGGTTTCGTTTTGCGAAAAAACGTACAATACGCAATTTCGCTAAAAAAACATTTAGCTAGCAATTTCGACCTTTGACTCCACTCAAGACGTCACTTTTTAATTTTGCGGTATCATATTTTTGGAAAATCTTTATGAATATTATATAAAAAGTCTCTTTAATATCTATATTTCATATTTTTATCGATTTTTAAAGTTTTTGCGAAAAGTATTCAATGATTTTTGCTATTTGGTCGGGTAAATGTCAGAGTTGCGACATTTTCTGATATGATATTCAGATTCTACGTTGATAATAATGCTTATAGAACCCTCTTGCTATTGTGTCAAAATTGCGAAACCGATAGCAAAAATATCTCGCAATATCAAAATTGAGATATTGAGTGAATTATGCATTATAGAGATTAAAAATCTGATTTGTGAAAACATCTCATCAGTTTCTAGCTAATTCAAAATCTTTACTATCTTATTCGATTAAAATGAAAAGGGAATAGTTTCATTATGCTTTAAATGACAGCCTTATAATATAATCATAGTTTTCGCTCAATATGCAGCATTTTTTTTTCGAAATCTATGGTCAATGTCCTAAATACTGATTGCTTTGCATTCATATCTCTTACATTTTCTATACCCACATCACTATTCATTGCTATTCCTATCTTTTTCATTTTTGTTTGTTTCTCATAATTTCTCAAAAAAACATGATAACTTGATATTTGTAAATATCATACTTTATAACGTAAATAAGAACTTGACCTATTAAGAAAAGCAGTAATGAAAAGAAAATCTGAAATTCATAAAAATTACAAGTTTCTGATGACAATTAGCTTAATTAAACCAGGTACAAGATTATATAATTGTATTTTCTATCCAATTATCCATATAATATCTTATCCAGAAAAAATAACTTGATCAATACCAAATGATTTTTTAACTAGTAAATAAAGTATTTTCTTTACACACACATTGTATATCATAGTTTTTTTTTTGGTTTCGCAAAACATCCAAAAACAAATATGCTATAAAAGTGACAATTTTAGCAAAACGAAACCCTTAAATGAAATAAACAAATATTAAAATTATTTTTTGATAACAAGAAAATTCCCAACAGAAAATATTTGAGACAAAGAAAAAAAGAAAATTGAAAAATATTACTCTCCTTTATATTTCATGAGATTTTAAATTTATTCTCATAAAATTGACAATTTTATACGTTGAGATGAAAATAATTGATTTTGCTTGAAATAAAAATTATTGTTTGCATACAGCTATCAAATAGATTTTTGCTATTTTGATTAAAATTTGTTAATCAAATTAATAAATTTTTTGTAAATATCTTAAATATCTGGATCACTCACTGATACAATGAATTGAGCGATAAAAATAATACAAACTCAACTAAGTTTCCTGTCTTTCAACTAAAAAAAATTATGCAAATTAAATTAAATTGTTTATTCAAATATTAAACAAAGATGAAGTAATTACAGTTATCATAAACTTTATGAATAACTCTGTAATTGGTTCAGATTTTCGTAAAAATATTTTTATTAATATCGATAAGAATACGTTTACCTACTATCACAACATATCGATAAACAAGAGTAGAGTGATTTTTATTATCGAAACTTTTTAAAAGCTGTAAGCTGGAAGGAAAAATCTTGTTTTTTCTGAGTTAGTTGTAGAACTATTGATGCACGAGTTATCATTGTGATGTAGAAGGATGTCAATGTACTGACTGAAGGATATGAAGTGAATTGAATTTCATTGAATTTCAATTTGATCAAAATTTGTTGAAATGATATGAATGTGTCAACATCTGTATCACTCTCTTTCACTCCTTCCCTATTCTTTCGAGAACGAAGCTAGCTCGGCTTTCGCTGAGCGAATTGACACTTTTGATGCCCTAAACGTGTATGCTCTCAAATTTATCGAAAAAAATTATACCACCTAAACTAGTATATTCTTATTTTAAATATGATATTATCCTTAGAATACACACTAGAATATATTTAAATCAACTTTTAAAAAAGTTCGAATCCTGCGCGTCTCACTTTTTAAATTTTCGAAAAGGAAAATTATATTCTCCTAAAATGAAAACAATTTTCCGAATTGACATCCTTAATTGGGCTGTTTATTCGGGAAAACAGTTCGGAATATTATGATTCATTCAATTAAATTAAAAAATTAGAAAGTTTTTGAATAGTATATCAACCTGACCAATTTATCCAATTCGAGGAAATATAAAATACGTTAAATTTTTTAAATAACTTTACATTTTCCCCAAAAAATGAAACTTAAAATATAAATGCTTATATCATTACTAAGAAAAATTCATTATAAATAGATTTTTGTTTTGTGTATTCAAAGATGTATCGTAATGTGAAATAGTGATAGATTTTGTTAGTTCATTATGATAATCCATGATCAATTTTTATATTTAAAAAATTCAATTATTTGTAGAGTTTTATCAGCTTTTTAATTTTTTTATCATCCTTCCAAAATCAATGATAATAGTGAAAGGAATATAATACAAAAAAAAAAAAAAAAAAAAAAAAAAAAAAAAAGGTATTGGGGCTTCCAGGGCTGCGCCCCTCTAGCCCCTGAAGATGTTTAGTATAACAAGTAAGGGTCTATCGTCGCTACGTCACCAGGTCCCTCGGTCCCTCGGTCCCTCGGTTAAACCAACTTCTCTGAAAAAATGAGACAACATGACATTTTGACAACAGTCCAGGAAGTCTTAACAAGATAGAATATGAGAGAGGTCCTATAAACCGGAGAAAGTGTCATATAAACATCTGTCAAAAACCTTAACCGAGTAGTTTTCATGTTTTGTCACTTTTCTGTCACTTTTCAGGGAAAAAACATTTTTATTAAATATAAAATGAATTTTACAAAACCACCGCTACCCTTCTTTGGAAATAAGAGTAGATGTAAAGATATTCTATTGAGAGAACTTAAGAAACTACCGAATGGTCTAACATTTGTAGATTTGTTCGGTGGAAGTTTCTATATATCCCATTTGTGCCATACTGTATTTCCTGACTCAAAGATTATATGCAATGACTTCGACAACTATATGAACCGTCTCAAACATATACCAGACACAAACAAAATATTGAAAGAGTTAAAAGAAAAGATACCTATAGGTAAGATGGAACGTATACCATTAGATAAGAAAAATACTGTCAGAGAGGTTTTGAAAAAAGCAGAGTATATTGACTGGGATAGTATATCTGCTAGACTATTATATAGTGGTGCTATAAGAGTTCATGACATTGAAACACTTATGTCAAAAGTTTTATATCTTAACTATACAAAGGTTTTCAAAGAGAACATAAAAATATACTGAGGGTATAGAGTTTGTGAGATGTCGTTGGACAGAGTTGTATGAAAAATATAAAAACAAGGAAAATGTTTTCTTTATAGTAGACCCGCCGTTCTATAACACATGGGATTTTCAATACCAAGTAGACTGGACTTTGAGAGACTCTTTAGAAACTTTAGACGTTTTACATAACCATCCATGCTTTTACTTTACATCCGATAAAAGTGGTTTGGAAAGTGTCATGAGATGGTTAGAGGACATACATGACTATGAGTTTAGATACGATAAGATAGAATATGAGAGAGGTCCTATAAACCGGAAAAAGTGTCACAACAAAGAAATTTATTGGTAAGTAAATGTGGTTTGAAATAGGACTACTTGTTTTAGGTTTTTTCCATTGTGTCATTTACTTATTTGACGTGGCAGAAAGATATAGAGAATATGAAGATGAACCAATGCCTGCAAATGTCCAGTATATGTACTCGTAAGAGATATTTTTATCTAATATTAAATGGACGCACAGAACTTAGCGAATGCACAGCAACCTGGACAACCAAACCCAGAGAATATTTCCAAATGAAGTTAGAATACAAACTGCAATGGCAAACTATGGTCAAGTGCAACAGATGTACAAATGCAAACTGCCATGTCAAATGACGCTGCGTTAGGCTTACCACCATGGTATGCAAATATGAGATGGAAAGATTTTATACAAACCCTGAAGTGGGATATAAACAACTCTATGCAGATGACGCGAACACAGGAGTTGACCCAGAATATGTTTTCTACCAGAGGAGAAATAGAATGTATGAGCTCCAGTTAAAGAATGCAATGGAACTCAGAAGGAAACGTAAGAGACTAGGCGGACATTAGATTTTTACATATAGTAAAATGGGTTCTTGGAAGAATAGGAAACTTCTTTCGAAATGTTGGAAGAGGTATATGGAATGGAATAAAAACCGTAGGAAGAGGAATTTGGAACGGAGTCAAAAAATATTGGTAAAAGAGTAGGTCAGTTCGTTGGTATTATACCTAAAAGACCCTGAACCAGAAGAACAAGCTCCTGTTATACAAACAGCCTGAACCTGCACCACAGTCTAGTTGGCAACCAAATCCAACACCTCAACCGTATTAAAAGATTATATTTTTACCGTTCGATAGTAGTTGTATATGAGACTAAGTCTAAGTAAAAACGGCATGGTTATAATGAAACTATTCTCTTTCTTCCATCTGTTGTAAACCATACTTGAAAGTCTGAAATACTTCCACTTGGTGGTTCATATAGCTTTGTAGGTTTTTCGTAAAAGTCATTCATTCAGACATAAGAAAAAGTTTGTGCACCAGAAAATGAAGCATGAACGATAATAGCATCTGAGTCGAAAACATTTTCATATTCCATTAGGGTTTTCGACTTCATAAAAGTTCGGGTGTACTGGATATTCTGCAGGCTGATTTAACATCCTCAAAAATCTATACCATGCCAAGTTGTTATATTTTGTAGAAATATAAACGTCTTCTCCAAGGTCTCTATTCTATTGATTTTAACAGTTGCATTTTTCCTGTCATATTATAATATCGAGATGGTACTCTCCTTCGTCAATGTTGTACTGTTTTGCATATTCGAGATAGATATCGTTATTTTTTCTTGAAAAGCTTGAAGAGTTGTTTCTAAGTTTACAAGCAAATTCACTTTAAAAGTTTTCCCTGTTCAAATTTCTCATACGTACGTTTTTCTTGTTATAGTATCGAACTTCAAAAGCGACCGTAAATGGAAACCATGTATGGCTTCTGAAATGAACTTCATTCTACGAAAGCCAATAGCTTTTGTGACAGATGGGTCTCTTAGCCATCTTAGTGGGTAGTCAAAACGATAGCCTTCATGCTTTACGGTCTCTGTCTCAAACTTTTGACCGACATTCGTAAAAAGTTCATCTAATGGTTTAGTTGTAGCAACTCTTGAATTTTCTTTTTCTATTGAAAGCATATTTTATCTAGAATAAAAATGTCGAATGAAACAGCGTCTATGAAAGAAATACAACACAACCGACAACTCATTTTGCAAGCTCTAAATAAGAACACAACAAACTTTTCAAACTATTCTAAGATATCTGAGTCATTGAAAGAAGGAAACTTAAAACTGACAATGAACCCAATGACAGATGAGTTTCTATTTCAAGACAATAGGAACCATACTGTCTGTATAAATCCAACAAAAGGAACTTTAAACGAGAAGCCTATAAAAGAACTTCTTTTGAAAGCAGATGTTGACAACAAAGCTGACAAAGAGTATGTCATTGAAAAAGTTCAAGAAGAACATGACAGAGCAGATGCAACATATGCAACAAAAGAACATACTCATCCTGAACTAGCAGACAAAACATATGTTGACAATAAAATGTCAAGTGAAGTGACAAGAGCTGAAAACGAATATTCTAAAAAGACTCATACACATACCATTGCAAATATTACAAACTTACAAGAAACCTTAAACAGGAAAAGTGACGTTGGACATACACATACCATTGCAAATATTACAAACTTACAAGAAACCTTAAACAGGAAAAGTGACGTTGGACATACACATACCATTGCAAATATTACAAACTTACAAGAAACCTTAAACAGGAAAAGTGACGTTGGACATACACATACATCTTCTGAAATAACAGACTTAAACGTTAGCCTTGAAAAGAAGGCAGATAAGAACCATACACACGATTTCTTCGCAACTGTTGGTATAGAAAATATTGAAGGAACGGTTGAAGAAACTGGTGGGGATGCATTATATTGGAAACCTCCTAACTTTCCACAAGGTTTAACATCGGATGAAGACATAACGACGATGAAATACACTAGATGTAGAAATGTTTTTGTCATGGAGGATGAAAACAATGTTAAATTCACTGCTCAAGATTTATATGATAAAAAAGCTGACAAAACAGAGCTTCAAACGTTAAAGACAGAAATACTTCAAACACTATATCCTATAGGTTCTATTTACACGTCAATGAACTCTACCAGACCAGAAGTAGTACTTGGTTTTGGAACTTGGACTCAAATAGTCGACAGGTTTTTGTATTGTGCAAACTCTTCAAAGGAAACAGGCGGAAGTAAAACGATTTCAGGTGAAAACTTACCTGCGCACAGTCACTACATAGATTTAACTACATCTGAAGCAGGTTGGCATAAGCATAGATTTTGGGATTGGTCAGCAATGAAAAAAGGTAAAGGATATGATGTTAAAGACAACGTTCAGTTTGCTATAAATTGTTTCTGGGTAGCACACAGGGAGAAGGAAACCATACACATCGCGTTTCAGGGTATACGCAAACAACAGGACAAAGTAAAGACTACATGCCACCTTACATGACAGTTTACGCATGGTATAGAATTGCTTAGTCGTCATTTTCAACTTCTTTAGCATATTCGTCAGGAGTTGTCTTATATTTGTTAGGAACTGTCTTTGAAAGTATACCACCTTGAACCTTAACAAGTTTGAAACGAGGTCTGACAATAGTAGTTTTATCTTCTGCTTGCAGTCTGTACATTTTGCCATGTTTGCCTAAAACTTCATAATATTCTCTTGTATACTTTCTTCTATTTTTACGAACACGAATGTGAGTACCTGTCGTACTTGTTGTTGTCATAGTCAATAGTATTTTCATATGGGTCGCGTTTAGGTATTTCTATTTTTACTTTGTCACCTTTCTGAAGTTTGAAGCCTGGCATTCTTTCTTGTTTGTCTCTTTTGACTAAACTATTAAATATATAGTCTTTCTCTAAGTCGGGGTTGTTTTTCATTTCTTCGGGGGAGTGGTTTCCCAAACCTTTTTGTTTACGGTATTGTAAATATTTAAAACTTGTCTCATCTTTGCCATGGAGAAATGTCTATATTTGGCGTCATATGACATTTCATCTACCTCACCACCTTGTGGTTGATTTAAGTCTCTTAAGATTTTTATACAACTGTCAATGACACCAAGAGCAGAATGGTTTTGGTCGACAATGAAATATTGGTTTACATTTTTTGAACGCAGATAGTTTTTAATATCGTCTGATTTGAAAGAACTTTCATAGTCAGATGTCAGTTTTGTTGGATGGTATTTGTCAACGAATATTGTCAAAGCAGTTTTCACATCTAAAATATTTTTGGACCATAATGGTATGGCTTCACAGTATCTTGTGTTTTGACCGACAAATATTAGCCAGTATGGTGGTCCATCTTCTCTATACCTCGGAATGTTTTCCAAGATATCCATAAACCAAGCATTTGGTGTTGAACTAAAGATTTTTACCATGAGTGCTTTCTTTGTCGCTTTAGAAACATACGGGTCCTTGTTTGAATTCGTCATTTTTAACCCATAAGAAATGGGTTTATTTGGCGCATTAGCAGGAGTCGCATCTAGATTTTTGCCCGCAGTGGGAACACTAGCCAGAGGTGCATTTGGAATTGGAAGGAAGATTTTGAGTACATTAGGTATACTGAAAGAGAAAGCACAACCTATTATACAAACTGTACAGAAAGGTTGGGAGGTAGCACGAGATGCAGCAAATCTTATTCCAAATCCTGAAACAAGAGGAAAAGTTCAAGGATGGATGGACAATGTAGGAAGACAAGCAGGAAACTACTATAACAAAGCAAATGACTACTATAACCAAGCAGGGCACTATATGGACCAAGGTGAAAGATTCTTTAACAGAGGATATAACCATGCACAACAGTGGGTAAACAACAACCAACCTCAACCGCCTCAAACGTGGGGAATGTAAAATTTTTTACTGAGATGAAATGAACAATACAGCATTGAGACAAATGGGTTCAAGATGGCTTTGTCGGCTTCCAGCAGTTACACCACGTGTTTGTCAAGTTCTTCCTATACCTCAGGAAGTTTTAGACCGACTTAAAAAACCTCAACAACCAGTTGAAAACAAACCAAACTAAAATTTTTTACTGAGATGAAATGACCGAAGAAGTTGAAACGGTAGATTTGACACCACAAACAAAAAGTTCAGAACCATTGTCAAAACCTGTCAAAGAACTTACAGATGAAGAGAAAAATTCAATAATAGAAAGTGTGAGGTCTGGAAATACAAACCCTAACTACAAAGTCACTTTTCATAGAAATGGAACGGCTAGTATCTCAAAAAAGAAACAGACTCTCACAAATAAAATATTGAAGTCTGAAGGAGTTTTCGAGACAACAGATGGAAAAGTTTACTTCACTGACCAACAGTTCATTATAGAACATCTCATTGACTTAGAGTCGAAATATTCTAAACTTTACAACAAACACAAAAAGTTGAAAGGAAAACAGAAACAAATGGCATATGACATTTATGAAGATGTTGACGACACTACTATTCCAGCAAGTGAGGTAAAGTCAGATGAACCAAAAAGTGACGAAAAACCAATAGAAGAAGGGAAGCCAAAAACTGAAGATAAACCAAAACCAAAGTTTAGTATTGAAACTAAACCAAGTCAACCTTCATTAGCTGGTATGGGTTGGCGTCAAAGACTTTTGGCAGCGGGTGGTTACGTAAAGTAAAAAAAACATTTTTTTATTTTTATAGAAATGCCCCCGTATAGAATGGACAGAAAATCTGCTAGAATAAAAGCAGAGTTGCAAAGATATGGTTGGAGAGTTTCAAAGAAGTTTAAATATAGGAAGGGAAGACCCATAAAAGTCTATGACAAATTGTCTGGTCTTCGCTACGAAATGGACTTGGAAACAGCACGCGCAAATTATCCAAACAGATTAGAGAGGTTAGAAGAAGAACGTCTTATGGACATGCCTTTCGATGTTAGTGAACCTCAAGTTGAAGGACACGACGGCTTTGCCAGATTCTACTGGAAACATGACGAACAATTGCATCCTTTGAGGAGGAAAAAAGGAAAAGGTGAAGACGCACATGCTCCCATGGAAAGAACAAGATATGCATATGAAAAGTATCGTGAAGTTAGAAGTCAAATTACATCTGGTCGAACCTTTACAGTAAACTTTGACGAAGGAAAGAACAAAGAAGGCTTCATGGGAGTACTTGCTGCCATACAAGACGGAAATAAGAAAGGATACAATCTCAGATTGACAGTAACAGATTTGGATGGTCACATTTACTATGCACATGGCAATGTCACAACAGCCGCACAACTTCTTGACGCTTTCAAGACTACAAAGAGAGAACAAATGGTTGACTCCGACTCAGACATTTTGAATGCAATTGAAGGAATTGCAAGCGTGAAGTTCGAATGGTATCAACCCAACCCTCAAGCAGTCAGACAACATGCTGGGTATTTCCCGTTCAGAAATAAGTCTGACATTAACCTGACAAGGTATGGAATTTACAATTCAATTGAAACAATTGTCAATGAACCTTGTATTCTTACATGTCTCAGGAACTCTGGTCTTGTTACAGATGAGAAAATGAAGTATCTTGAGTCATGTGTGAAAACAAGGTACATTCTCAGAAGTCAATTGTCAAAAGTTGCACCGTTGGCAAATGTCAATATCCGAGTCAACATACCTACAGCTAAAGGTTCTTCACATGACGACTATGTTGTTGACAAAGACTTACCATGGTTGAAGATTGTACTTGTCCACAACCACTTCATGTTGAACGAAAGTCTTACAAACCCATTGTTCGGAAAAGGCAAGTGCAACATTGTCAAAGCTGTAAACATTCTTTTCGAGAAAGGTTTGTTGGAACCAATTCCAGATGACAAGCTGACAGAAACTTTTGTACCAAAAGACGAAACAAACTTTTCATTGTTAGTGAGACCAAAAATTGTTCCGGACAAAGTTATAGCACAAAAGAAGTACACAGTTCCAAAAGGAGTTGGATTGTTCGGATACCAACCTGAACCAGAAGAACTTCCAATGAGGTTGCAAGAACTTCAAGATGCTATAAACAAACTTCCATTGAGAAATCCAATTGACGTCAAATTGTATTGGAGAGCATCAGAGTTAGGTCAGAAGGTTTTATATGAAACAGGTTGCTTCGACGATGTTTATGAGATAACAGGCGAGGTTTCTCAGAAGATAAGAGACTCACTTGAATTTCCACGAACTGGACCCATTGGATGCGACAAGTTCGACTCATATGAAAAGATATACTATGTCGACCTTAACGCTGCGTACATGAGGTTCGTCCAATATATCCCGACTGGAATTCCAAACGAAGATGGTGAGTTCCCGGGAAGGAACTATACAGTTGGAAAAGTCATACAACAACTATATGATATTAGGAAAGATTCAAACCCCAAACTTGCAATGACACTCAAATTGCTTATGAATTCGACATGGGGATATTCCATTAAGAAACCTCAAAAGATGAAGAGTAAACACTATGAGAAGGTCGACAACTTTGTTGAAAGGTTTTCTCCTTTTGTTTTGAAGTACGAGTTCACCGAAGGTCAAAATGGCTTAGTAACCACAGTAAAACCTATTGTCGAACATTGGTCCTACCCTCAGTTCGCAAAGGCAGTCCTTGACAACTACAACAAATTCTTCTCCGAGGTTAAATCCAAAGTTGTGGTATACTATGAGAACATCGATGCACTCATGACGAACGAAGAAGGGTACAACAAACTCATTGAAATGGGAATGGTCGGTGAAAAGATGGGCCTTTTTAAGCTAGACAAGGTATTTTCCGAAGTTCATGTTCTCTCCAAGCGTAAGTACTGGGCCGTACTTGAAGACGGCACAGAAATAAAACATTGCATGAAATAAAACATTGCATGAAGTAAAACATTGCATGAAGTAAAACATTTTTTCAAAAAAATATTTTTTTATTTTATTTGAAATGTACGCTGAGTTTGTTGGAGAAGACCGTTGGGAAACTTGTTTGTTAGATGGGAAATATGAAATTCACTGTTGTGAGTCATTTGAAGTCAGAAAAAAAGAGACAAAAAGAGTTTTAAGCGAATGGGAGGGGAATAAAGGATATGCTCTTATGAAGATGGGTGGGAAACGCTATCTTAAACATATTGTCATTGCAACTCATTTTATACCGAACCCTAACAATTTACCTTTTGTAGACCATATAAACCGTATAAGAAACGACAATAGACTTGAAAACTTACGTTGGGTCACTTGTTCTGAAAACAATAAGAACAAAAGCAAAATTGGAGATATTGTATTCGAATTTGTCGACGAACTAGAAGATGAAACAATTGAAATTACAGACTATGGCGAGCATACGTTTGAGTTTTACTACTATAGCGAAGAACAAGACTCTTTCTACTTTTATACCGGCGTAAACTATAGGAAATTACAAGTATGTTTTACTAAGGAAGGCTATGCTTATGTAAACACTAGAGATACAGATGGAAAAAGCGTTCATATATTTCTTAACAAATTCAAGAAGCTATATGGCATACCATTTTAAAACGTTTTTAAAACAGTATATTTTTACATATATAAAATGCTTCAGGTTGAAAAACAAAGAACAAAAGTAGCAGATACAAAACCGTTAGACTATATCTTTACAAACGCTGGTAGGAATATTTCAGATGAAGAAATTTCATCCCGATCTTACAGGTTTGACTATCCAATTCGTTGGCTTCAAAGTCCTTCAGATGCAAAGGCAATAGGATTTAGAAGAGTTTTGTTTTCAAATAGAACTAATGCATTCATGTTCGCAGTATATTTTCACGGTCAGTATAAAGGTTCTGATGGTCTAATAGAAAAATTTGATGAAATGAAAATCTTTACAATTCGTTCAGACGAAAGTCTTGAAAAAACTCTAAATGACTTTCAAACTCAAATAAACAAATACTACTGGGAATTTCAAGAAAAATACCACTCTTTACTAAATGGAACATACTATCTAAAACTAGAATACGACAAGATGAACTCCACCGTTTCATTTCAAAAGATTGAAATTAACCCTCCAAGAGATACAGAGTTTTTATATTGGGGAGTAGACAAACGTTCTTGGGCACAATTTCTTCGGTTACTAAACCAGAACGAACCATTACCACCAGATGGTCCATTTAAATTTATACTTCCACCAGCAGATTTGACAGTTTATAGAAACGTGTTTGACCCTCAAAATGTCATGTGTCATGCAAGTTTCAGTTCAAGCAACAACAGTTTTCTATGTATCGGTAAGGACTTTTATGACTTTGCTTCTAAATTCTACGAACCACCTAGTAACAGTTTCTCTGACTTTCAAGTTTGGTTCACAACAAACGGTGTGCAGCATATAATTCCATTGTACTATGACTTTTATCTCGAATTGTCTTTCATATACAACTACGGAAAAGTGCTGAAAAAGTATTGAAAAATGAGATGTTTAGGTTAGATGGTTTTAGGTGTCACTACGTCACCAGGTCCCTCGGTCCCTCGGTCCCTCGGTCATTTTAACTTCTCTGAAAAAGTGTGACAACATGACATTTAGACAACAACACAGGAGATAGATTTCATCGTATATGTTTTGTCATGAATTTCATCGTAAATGTTTTGTCAAACATGAACGTACATGTTTTTTCACCTGTTGAATTTTGTATAAAAAGCAACCCGCTGTTTTCCGCCGGTTGGTATATTCTTCACAAAATGCTTGTTTTGAGGTCGAGCCACTTTTGGCTCGACCTGTTTTTTCAACCAAAACTCATTTTTTTCGGCAAAAATATATTTTATGTTAGCATGTTAGATCTAACACGTTTTCTAACCACTTTTCTAACATCGTAGAAAACACACAAAACTCTAGAGTTTTATACAGAATTCGGCAAAAATATATTTTATGTTAGCATGTTAGATCTAACACGTTTTCTAACCACTTTTCTAACATCGTAGAAAACACACAAAACTCTAGAGTTTTATACAGAATTCGGCAAAAATATATTTTATGTTAGCATGTTAGATCTAACACGTTTTCTAACCACTTTTCTAACATCGTAGAAAACTCTCGAAATTCATGAGTTTTGACACTTTCATAAAAAACATAAAAAATAAAGTTAGTTTTTTTTAAAAAATATTTTTTATTTTTATTGTAAGAACATGTTAGCAACAACTTCACCAAACTCGTTAGTCATGAACCCAACTTCAATGTTAGTAGAGATGAAAAGCTTCATTCCTTCTTCATATACTTTCGAAACAGAAATCCAGAAGATAAAGCAGGAACTTCTCCAAGGAGATTTAGACTGTAGTGCGAAAGATGAAACAAATGAAGAATATCTTTATGAAATGCAGGATATTATTGACCATCTACCTAAACTTCCTGAAATACAACAACAAAAGCTTACTATTCCAGAATTCGATGAAATAGAAGTCAAAGCAACTGACTCAGTAGAAACCAAGAAGTTCATACGTAAGGTAAACTATGAGTTTCTTGGATTTCATTGCAACCACAAAGTCATGGACAAAGACTGCGATATGGTATATAAAAATGTTTCTGACATATATAAATCTGAAGAATTTAAGACCTACGACAACTTTGTTTCGTTAGTTGCAAAATGTGTATGGCAGATAAGAGATAAAGATAAAAGAGGTAAGGTATGGAACGAACAGATAAAACCAGCAACTTTTGAGTTAAAGAAAACCATTGACGCCTTAGTTGTACTTGCAGGTTTTATTTCAATGTACAATGCTAAAATGAACCCACAATGTTCAAAATGTAAAGCAGCAATGAGGAAATATAACTACTCCGTCAAAGAGATAGAACGTATGCGAAACGACTATGCAGATTTAAAGAAAGAAGCAGAGAAACCAGCAGAAGATAAAATGGACATGTTGACATTTCTGAACAAAAACTATCCAACAGCTGACGATTTCCTTCTATCTGATGTCAAGAAGAAATATAAAGAAACATTCGGCATTGTTAAAACTTTTGATATCCTTCGTGAAGAAATAGAAGCTACAAAACTGTTTAAAGTCATGAACCATCGCAACATATACCATGTAAAACGCTTGTAAATAGTTATGTTAGAAAAGAGGTTAGAAAACGTGTTAGATCTAACATGCTAACATAAAATATATTTTTGCTGAGTAAAATGACCAAATTTCATTATATAACTGTTATTTTTGACGAAGAGAACTTTGACACTTCGTAAAAAAATCCCTGAAATCATATCTTTTATACAAGATAAAAAAATAGCGTTAGTTTTTATAAAATATTTTTTTTTATTTTGTATGTAAAGACAGATATGACAACAACAGAGAACACAACAACTGCTATCGTTCATGAAGCCATAAATGAAGAATATGAGTACATACAGTTTAACAAACAGTTACGTCTCATTCGTTCGGTCAAAGATGACATGTACCAAATGCAAAGTATTTTGACAGCATGTTTTGCTCCAGATACCAAGAAACCACAAGACTGGTTTGAATTAAATAGCACTCATGAACTCCTCAGTGAGTTTGAACATGTAGAACTTAAAAAGATGTACCAAGACAGACAAAACTTACCATCGCATCTAAAAGGTATATATGTTCATAAGTTCCTAGCTAGTTCAATAGCAATGTGGGCTTCACCTCGTTATGCAATCTACATACTTATGCTACTTGACGAACTTTGTACAAAGCAGAGAGAAGATATGATGAAAGAAGACAAAAACATACAGAAAAGAATACCACGTTCGGTACCAAAAGGTAAGGAAAAGAACTATAAGTATATGATTTACACTGAAGAGATGGAAAATGAAGAAGACAGAGATATGGTTATGTTGCATTTAGTCAGAAGAAACAACAAAAGCTTTTACGACCTTGCTAAGATTTACAAATCTGACAGAAATTGGTTCTATCGCAAAAACTTACCGATTTCAATGACACCAAATGAAGATGTTAAACAGATAGTTCAAGATACGTTACCTCAAACACACTATGATATGAAAGGTTGTACAATACTTACATTCAAAGAAGATTTGCCGCTACTGAAGGAAAAGATAACAGAGTATTTTGACAACTTCAAAGAGGAAGAGTAAATGAACCATATATTTTTCAAGCTTGACACCAAAGATGGCTCAGGTAGCTCTAGATGGTAAATTGTCTTGTCCGAGTCCTTCTGGCATTCCGAGTCCTTCCTTCTGGCATTCCGAGTCCTTCCATCCGACATTCCGAGTCCTTCCTTCTGGCATTCCGAGTCCTTCCATCCGACATTCCGAGTCCTTCCTTCCGACAGGAAAAGTTTTTCTTTCCGACAGGAAAAGTCCTTCCTTCCGACAGGAAAAGTTTTTCTTTCCGACAGGAAAAGTCCTTCCTTCCGACAGGAAAAGTTTTTCTTTCCGACAGGAAAAGTCCTTCCTTCCGACAGGAAAAGTTTTTCTTTCCGACAGGAAAAGTCCTTCCTTCCGACAGGAAAAGTTTTTCTTTCCGACAGGAAAAGTTTTTCTTTCCGACAGGAAAAGTTTTTCTTTCCGACAGGAAAAGTCCTTCCTTCTGACATTCCGAGTTCTTCCTTCCGACAGGACACAAACGGATGGCTGACGTTCCACCAACCGAGTCCATTCCAAAGCCAGAAGAACCGACAGCCCCAGCACCACAACAGACTAAGACTAAAACACTTACATTTTTACGCTTGACTTTTTACAATTTGAACTTTGTTTGCGTAGATATGAATTCTGAAAGAAGTATGAGGGTCTTGTATGACTTTGTACTTCTCCCATAGTTCATGTCTGTCAAACTTACCTGCCATGGACTCTTTCATAAGTTCCATGAAATCGTCTTCGGACAATCCGGGGAAAAGTACAATGTCAGTAAGTATTCTCTTTACATCCTTACTTAAACTCTTGGCTGTCTGTACACAAATGACAACTGAAATGTTAAAGTGTCTGAGCTTCTTGAGAATTCGACACATGTCTTGTTCTCTGTTCTTTAACAAAGGATGAGAAGCAAAGTCATCTAAGATAAGAAGACATCTGTGAGGGTAAGTCTTCCAATCGTAAGATTGCAATTTCTTCGAAATGTATTCTATCTCTTTCTGTTTGTTTCTGAAGTGTTTCTTCTCTAATATTCTCTGCATTTCCTCATTTGGGTCTTTAAACTTAGAGTTTATATACTCATTTATAGCATTGTACTTCAAAACTCTTCTTTGGTACTTCTTTATCCAATCTAACAACTCAGAGTCTTTTATACATACTAACTTAGACTTTTTTATAATATCTTTGAACGAATTTACGGTTTGGTCAAATTGACCAGAAGTACTACAAATGACTACTAACTCATAGAATGGGTTCTTCTCATCTAGTTCTTGTTGTTGTGCAGCCATTTTAAGATAAGTGAAAGTCTTACCCGACCCAGGCGGTGCAATTAGACCTGTTATACCATTCTGAGCAAATAAGAACTTGTCATGTATGGGTTTTATCTGAGCATTTTCCAACTTCCTCTTGTTCTTGTTTAAAACATTCTCAAATTTCTTGTCAATGTCAGCAAACTTTTTTTCTAACATATTTTTAGAAAAATTAAAATTTTTATCTTTTAGGAAATGTCTAGCGATTTCGCTATCTATATTCGAGACAAGCTTTTCGACAGCAAAACATCTGTCGACCATAAAATCTTACATAGTGTAAACAAGAAAGGGGAATTTGTTCTAAAGTTCTGTTTCTGGGAATATGACAAGAACCATAAAACATTAAGCAGAGAAGTCTTAAAATTTGTCAATGACAGACTTGTTGACAGAGATGACGCCTCTTGGAGAGATGAAGTCCAACAAAACTTCTTAGAATGCAAAGAAGACACATGCGCTGTTCTTGAAAATGAAATAGAAAACAGAATAGAAGAGCTATTAAATGACAAAGCACTTTTACAAAAATATGGTTCTGAGAAGTTTGACATAACTCCACCAGAGAAGAAGAGAGAAAAGAAAGAAAAGAAAGTAGAAGAAGAGAAGAAAGAACCAGAGCCAGTTCCAGAGAAAAAGAAATTTGACATGTAAAAATAAAATTTTATTTTTAGAACATTTCTGGGTCAATGTCAATGTTCTCTTCCTCTTTAGGAGCAAACACTGGCTTAGACTCTAAAATCTTTTTACCCAATTTACCTTGAACTTCTACAACTTTAGACTCATAATATTCATAGTCGTCTGCTTTCTTTGGTTCATAAGGTATAACAAGTTTGTATGCTTTGCCTTCTTTAAGGTTTGAAAACCTTCTGTCAAAACTTTCTTTGACTGTTAACAAACCTTCTATGTCTAAGTCTTCAAATTTCGCACCATTTTTAGTCACAATAGCAAACTTAACTGGTTCGATGTTCCAAACTTTGTCAAATGTAGACTTTTCAAAATGGTAGAAGTAAACATTCAAATATGTGAATGGGTCTAGTTCTTCTTTAAGTCCTGACATGTACTTGTTGACTGAGATGAATTTTGTCATCTTTTCTATCGGATAAAAAAAATATTTTTTTTAAAATTTACTCAGAAAAATTTTTCTTTGTATATACACCATTCTGTACGTCTAAAAGACTTTTGACATTTGCCAAGAATGTTCGTTTAGACGCTGTCATATAACCATACTCTTGACAATACTGTTTATACGAATCGTACAATGACCTTTCATCTAAACACTCAAAGTCAGTTTCATCTATGAACAGTTCATATACACTCTTGTTTGCTTCTAACAATGTTTGTCTCTCTTCGGTATGTGGAATTTGTCTTGGATTGAACTTAGAAATATCTAATGTCATGAAATATGAGAACAAGTGGTTGTAAAAGTTAGGTGTCAAAGTTTCTGCTAAGTCGTCAAAATATTCTGTATCTTGCATATGAGCTTCTGACGTTCTGACAACTACATATCTTCTGTCAGAACTTTCTAACTTCATCGGAACGGCGTTGTTTGAAACCATGACGAAGTTTGCAACATTTTCACAAACTCTTTGGTCTTTATATTTTCTTTCAACAACTCCAACTTTGTCTGTTATAAGACTCTTCAAAGCATCTGAGTTCAAAACTTTTGTTGTATCTATACTTTGAAGTTCGTTACATACTATAAGTTTCATATTCTCTATTGAAGAGTTAAATTTACCGCAGATGTTTTCTAAGTTTGTCATATTAGGGTTCGAATAGCCCTCTAACAGTTTGCATAAGATATCTGTAAAGAAAGTGTTCTTACCAGTTCCTTGTTTTCCAATTATGATGAGAGCAGTTTCATTTTTAGCACTTGGATGTTGTAAGATGTTTGCAAACCAACATAAGATATACTCATAGACTCTTTCGTTTCCATTGCATATAATTTCTTTGACATGGTCTAACCAAGCTTCTATAACATTTTCTTTCCATTCTACTTGTTCATATTTATATCCAGTGAAGATAGAATAGAAGTTTGGAGATGGTGTATAAAACTTTATACCACGAACTGAAAAATCTTCTAACTTTGACAATAAGATATCCCAAGCATCTAACATCTTCATACCAACTTGTACGACTTTTATTTTCTTAAGTTTCTGTTTACATTCTTGTTCTGAAACTATTGTCGCTCTTGGTTTGTTAAAGACTACATCCCATTCTTTCATGACATAACATTCTGGGGCAGAGTCGACATAAATGACTAAACGTTTCAAATTCTCGACTGCTTTGTTATAGTCTCTAAATGGACACATATTTCTGAAGGCTTGGAAGTCATAAAAATCTGAAACGTCTATTCTGTACATTTTTTATAAAAATAAAAAAAAATATTTTTTTATTCTTGAGCTATTTGTTGTTGCATTTGTTCCATTTGTTGCATTTGTTGTTCTTGAGCTATTTGTTGTTGAAGTTGTTCTTGTAGTACAATACTTTCACCAGTTGCATCTTCCAATTCGAAACTTTCTGCCGTCATTGACAAATACATAGGACATAAAAGTTTTACAGGAACAAAGTTTGCGTCAACTAAGGTTAAGTTTATGTTTGCTAAAGTGTTTGAGTTTACTAAAGCTGAAAACTCTGCATTCGAATGAACAATAGGCAAACCAGCAGAGAAAGTGTTGTTTATACGCATGAGTATCTTTTGGTCATAGTAGTTTCTGTCAACATTCGAATAGCACTTTGAACCTAAGTTTGAAACAATATATAAAATAGGTGTACTTAAAGTCAATGGAACAGATAGACCTTGTATGACACCTTTTCCTGTTATAGGAAACCGTTGGTAGTAAAAACCAGATATAAGTTTTGTATTATAGCTCATATCGTTTATACTAAACTCAGTCGGACATCCAAACATAATGAAACCTGCTCTAGTTGCAGCACATGTTACATCCGTCCTTAAAGTATTAAATAAGTCAACAAAACCTGTTGGTGGTATATCTGAGTAAGTATCTTCAAAGGAGTATTTTTTACCATTCACAACAACAAAGTCTTCTGGTGTCAAAAGAGCAAAACAGGCTTTAGTCGTCATCGTGTTTAAGGTCAGTTTACAATATCGTCCTTGAGGACTTTGTAAGTTTGTTGTTATAGAATTATATGACTCAGGGTTTTTAGTCGTAATAGTATAAACCACTATGTCTTCTGCCATTTACATATATTTAAAAGTTTTTCTGAAAGTGGAGAAGAACTTCATCTAAACTTTCACATGGCGTTTCTTGAAGTTCTCTGTCTAAGAAGTTCAAATATTTTGTAAAGACATAGAACTTTCCTTTGTCTACACGAACAAACAAAACAGGGTCTTTCATATCGTTCAAAAGTGTGTAAAGTCCTTTACATGAAATAAAGTCTATATTGTTTTTCTTCAAACATCTTTCAAGAAGTTTTGACATTTTTACTTAGCAAACAAACTTTAATGAAATGTTGTGGTCGTCAAATATTTTTATGACGTCTGGGAAACTATATTTTAAGTTCAACGTTTCACCTCCTTTCATAACGTATATCTTGTCAATGACATTATATGAAACACCACAGCAAGCAATGTCGGGTTCTATTTCTTTGATGTTTATATCGTCTGCCTCTGTCAAAAGTTTCAATAGTTCTTTCAAAACTTCATGAGGTGCGATGACATATGAGTTCACTTTTACAGGGTTGTGTTCGACCAAGTTTAACATTATACTTAAAGCTTGACAAATCTTCTCCTGAGTTTGAAGTTTGTCTTTCAGTTGTTGGTAGTCGTTTCGAATATCTGCAACAGAACTTAAGTCTCTGCTAACTTCAGGATATGTTGGTTGTTCTTTTACAGGAACTATTGTTATACCATCTTCGTCTTCGTATGGTTTCCCCACTTCAACATCTCTGTCTTTGACATTGACAACAACACTTTGACTGTTTGTTTGAGTTGGTGAATTTAACTTCACGTCTGCCATCGCCATTAAACCTTTTGAAACACTTACGCTTCTATTTTTCGGAAATGACATTTTACTTAGAATAAAAAGATGGACGTATTTGAGTATCTCTTCGAATTGAAGCAGAACAAAGTTTACACACACAAACAATACAAGTTCATTGACAGAGTAGTTCTTTACACAAACAATGGAAAATGTTATAGAATAGCAGTCTTTGCTGAACCAAAATATTTTCATAAAGCAAAGAAAGTTGGTATAACTGAAATGGTGAAAGTTCTTGACGTTGACAAAAATATAACAACAAAACTGACCGATATTTCTAAAGGAAAGTTTTTAATACAATATTATATCAAAACTGGCGTACTGTCAATATTTGACGGAGAGAAGTCAGTTCAAGAACAACTTACTGACCTGCTGCCAAAATCTGCTCGATGGAAGCTGTCGTTATACCAATCTGAGGAGCCCCAGCAGGTTTCATCGAACGAATTTTCAAAAGAGCATCTTCCGTGAAAAGTGCTATTGGTTTTGTAAACTTCTTTGCTTTCAATTCATCTGGACCGTCTCTGTCACCAGTATATTGTATTTGTACAGTACCAACAGTTGAAATACCACCCATAAAGTCTTCTGAGTCAGCAAATGGAATGCCAAGCCAAAAGTTTGAACGGTCTCCATTTGTATATTGAGTTTTTTGACCTCCTGCATGAGTCCATACTTTCACATATGGCATAATAGAGCTTTGCATTTCAGGGTTAATGGTTGTTGTGAAGTTGTTGTTAAAGTTCATAGCATCTAATGTCAAGTTGTATGACCTCATATCCTCAACTGTAGAATATTCTTCTCTTGGATAATATTTGCCATCTATGTTTATATGATATTTAATACCAGGGTTGTAGAAACAAGAATAGTCATTTATAGTTCGTCTGAACAGTACAAACATAGTATCTGCATGTTTCATTGCAGTTGTTAAGGCAATATCTGTTCTTGCACCTGGGTCAGCACTTTGGTTTCCAACTTCACCTGCAAAGTCTTTGACAGATATTTGGTGTATAGGGAACATAAGTGGAACTGCAATATATTTGGCAGCTAAAGCATTTGAAATATCTGGGTCCAACATATAGACTGCAAGTCTGCTTTCTATTCTCTTGCATTCAAACTTTTCGCATGTGAACTTAACTGGGTCCCAAGCAGTTCCAGCAGCATTGAAATAATAGTTTACTTCAGTGTTGAGGTTTGAGAAACCAAAGTCTAGTCAACTTTGTCTTTGCAAAAGTCACAGAACTTGGCTCCACCAGTTCCAGCTACAGTAAGAGTGAATGGGTCTTGTGTTGGTGCAATGACTAAGTTATTTTTGCTTGGAGTAAGTTCGATAGAAATTTTTCCTGCCCAGTTTGGCAAGTATCTTAAAAACCTGAAGATGAGGAAAGATGACAAAGGAACTCTAAGTTTCAATTTTACTTTGGTTACTGCTGCTGCAGTTTGTCCAGAAAGGTTAACATAAACTCCTGGAACGTTAGGGTCAAGTCTTCTTATTTTCTCAATAGTTGCATACTGGTCTGTTTGTTCTCTAGCTTGTGGTTGTACTGAGTTTCTCAAAGCGAACCATTCATAGTTTGCCCATGTTACTGTTTGAACTAAGTCAGAGTTAGAATATATCTTATATCCCATGAAAACTTCTGGAGCATATTGGTATCCGACATAGAAAATTCCATTGCAACCTTTCTTGTCAGACAACTTGGCAGAAGGTTTATTTCAATGTCTTGTTCCACGTATAAGAATGAGTTGTCAATAGAAATAATATGAAACCTGTCGCAAGCAATATCTACTGTTGTTGAAGAACCTTCTCCAAACTCACCTACGTTTCCATAAGAAACAGCAGTTGTATATTCGTAAGTTCCAGGAACTATTTCTGACCTTCTAATGGCATTGTCGCATTCGTTATACCATTCGGAAACATTTCCATTCATGGCATCCAAAACTGTTGGCGTTATATTCTGAGCGGCGTACATTTCATATGGGTAAAAATATAGAATAGTTGGATTTATGTGTCATAATAGAACCCACGTGGACCAAGCTTTACTTTCTTCCTGACTGAGTTCTAACTCTTCTTTTTCCTTCATTGCCACTACTTTCACTAGATGAAGTTACTTCTTCACTACTTTCACTTTGTTCTACTCTTCTTCTTTGGTGTCGCTTTGGTAACTTGCCCTCTGCTTCAAGTTGTTGCATCTTTGCCTCATGTTCATCTAGTATGTTGTAAATTTCCCATGTCCTTTTTGCCTTTGGGCTCTGGTCGCCCATCTCAGGTAACCTATATCCTAGAAAGAGTTTGTCATAGTTTGTATTTGAGTCTTCGCGTATTGTTTGCATGACTCTTTCCTGAGTTTCCGGTTCAAGCTCTTCAAACAGAGCTTGTCCATATGGAATAAGCTTGTTTCCAAATATATGTTTTTGTAGCCATTCTGGTTTTCTTTCCATGTTACCAACAATATCTTTTGTGAATGGGAAAGCTTTTACCCAACGTTTCAGTCTTGCGTCATTTATTTCTGTAGTTGGTTTTATTTTGTCAAGGAACATGTTTTTCAATACTAACATTTCATTTGGTACTGTCCATTTGAGTTTTCTTAAATATTCATCCCTTCTCAGTTCATTGTCTGCAAAGTAAGTTTTTATGACATTTTGTAAACTTTCGTTTGCAAGGTCATGTACAATAGGTTCTCTTCCTTCTCCCTCCCTAACTTTCTTTCTAAACTCTTCACCAAATATACCATCTCTATGGTTCTGTGTAGTTCTTTGAGATAAATGTTCTAGAACGTCAGGTGTTATATTTCCATCAGCCATGTTCATTTCATACTGGTCCAAAATATCTGCATGTTTCATATCTTTCAATGGCATTAAAGCCGCGCTTAAAATACCAGCTATATCTCGTTCACCATTGACTTCCATTGCGTCTACAACTTCTTGGAATTGTGGTTGTAAGTTTATGAACCACCTATCCGGGTTAGCTTTATGACCCCATCTCATTGTAGTTCCATCGTCTGCAGAAACAAAAGTAGGTTTGTTTCCATCTTGGCTAGGTTCTGAATGAACTTTAAACAATGTTTCATTTCTATATGTTTTCTTGAAATTTAACCTTTTATCTTCACCGAGTTCATCCAAAGATTGAACGTTAAATGCTCGTAAGTAAAAAGGGTTGTTGTATTTGTGTACATTTTCTTTCAGTACTTCCATTCTATGCTGAATATTTTCATCTGATGTTGGAGTCTTTTGTATGTCGGTGAACATTTTTCGATATTCTTCTACTATGTCAGCCGAATTTTTTTTAGATTCTTGGAAATATTCCATATTCTCCGCATACTCTTGTTGAGGGTCAAGATTTTTCGGCTGTTCAAAATCTTCATCTAGTTCTGTGAAGTTAGTTTCCAAAGGAAGGACTTGTTCGTTTCCTTCAGGCTCTTCTAGCTGTTGTTGCTGAACTATTTCTTCCATGTCTGGTTGTATCTGAACTTCTTCCTGTGGAGTTTCTTGTACCTCATCTGCTGGCATTTCATATATTCCGATACCGTTTTCAACAAGTTCCCTATTTAAGTCATTCGCATTCATAAGCCTTTGTTCTTTCGTTCCGTCTCTATTTTTTACGCGTTTCATGAAGATAGTTGAATTGTCATTTAGCTCTGACACCAAATATCTCGGAGTAAATTCGTTCATGTCATTTGGATGATATGCTATTAAATCATATCCCTTAGCGAGCTTGTATTTTCCAGGTTTGAAATTATATCCGATTTGGTGTTGAGCCATAAAGCTAAATAGGTTCGGGTCAGTATTTCCTTCATTGAACTTTCGAATAGCTTCTTTATATCTGTCACTAAAGTCAATAGTATCTGGGTAACCATAGTCTTCTTTAAGCATTTTTAAGAATTCTTGGTTTCCTTGTTCTCTACTTCTTTTATGTCCTTGCTCTGTTTGTGGTTGTTGTGCTGGTTGTGGAGGTGGTTGTTGTGCAGGGTTTTGAACTGTTGGTTGTTGTGCTGGTTGTGGAGGTGGTTGTTGTGCAGGGTTTTGAACTGTTGGTTGCTGTGCTGGTTGTTGTTGTTGTTGTTGTGTTGGTTTTGGTGCATGCCTGTGTCTGTGTCCATGTGACGATGTAAATGTGTTAGGTAGTCCTGGTGCAGGTGCTTCTCTTGGAGGGTTTGGTGGTATATAAGTTCCATTAGCTAGTATATAAGTTCCACCAGCTGGTATATAAGTTCCACCAGCTGGCACATATGTTCCATCTGCAGCGTAATGTCCTACCTGACTTTTCGTTTTTAAGAAAGCATTTACTAGGTCTGTTTTGGTCTGTTGTAACTCTTTTTATTGACTTTTCACAACAGTTGCTCTAACGGCGTCATAGGCACTTTGAACTGCCTGTCTCGTTGCTGCATCTGTTATTTTCGTCATATTTTGTGCTACTTCTTTTAACTCTTTGTCGAAACCTTCAGACTTCAGTTTCTTTCCAGATGAGAAATCGTTCACTTGTTTCACCTTACTATGAAGAGCTTCGAAGGCGTTCTTAAAGTCAGCATTCGTTAAAGCTTCATTTGAACTGTCTTCATCCGCTTGTATTTTTGTCCTTATTGACCCTATAAGCTGGGCTGCTTTAGCGTTGGCTTGGGCATCTAACCAGTCATTGTTAGCTTTTATATATTCTGCGCTTTTCATTGCCTTTTGCATGGCTGCGTCGTTATTTTTACTTTCTTGTGCTAAGTTTTCATACTGTACGGTTTGGTTTTGCAACTGTAAAAGTTTTTCTGCCTTTACATTTGCTTCAACTTCCTTTTTATACTCATCGCTATCCATATATGTCTTCAGGGCTTTTTGTTTTATCTCTTCATCTTTCAGTACTTTATATTGAGTAGTATGGTTTTTCAAATTTATGACATCTTGTTCCATTTTTGCTACTTCTGCTGCTTTTTCTGACACTTTTTTCGCATATTCCTCTGTACTTAGTTCTTTCAGTTGTTCTTCTTTCTTCTTTTTCTCTACGTTTAACTCATTGAGTTTCTTTGTGTGTCTGTCATATTCTAGTTTCTTTTCGTTTTCACTTATTTGCTTCTGTATGTCTATGTTTGACTTTTTGACATCTGCTATTTGATTTTTGAGTGAACTCAAATTCATTTGACTTTGAGGGTTATATGCTGTTCCACCATAGCCTGCCATTTTCGCTAAAAGTGCCGCTCTTAAACCTCCACTCTGTGCACCAACAACTCGGTTTAAAAGCATAGGATTGCTTGACATTTGTTGCAACATAGTGGGGTCATTCAGCATTTGTTGTTGCAACTGTTGTTGTGGTGTCAGTTTTACTATTGGATGTTTCAATGCTCTCTTCCTCTTACGTATATTCTTACGTAGCTTACGTGGCATTTTAAGTGAAGTTAAAAAGCGGTTTTTGACAGATGTTTATATGACACTTTTTGTTCAGCACAAAAAACTACTCGGTCAAAGTGTTGTCAGTTTTGTAAAATAACCGTCCTATCTCATTCTATAAGGGGGAAAGTCTTCTCAAAGTATACTTCCTTGGAACGCCCGTAACTTTTCCTGTAGCGACGATAGACTCTTACTTGTCCGGACAAAGCTGTACTATTTTGAGTGCTCTACAAAAAAGTCAATGGCGACGACTCTCAAAAACCGTTGTGTAAAAAGTTTTACCGTTGGACAAAAAAGTATATATAGAAAACAAAAAACGTTTATAGTTCATTCAATATTTGAGATGGAACGGTTTGCCAACGGTAACTATTAAATAAAATAAAAAAATAGAGGGGGTTACCGTTGACGAAAACGGTTTATTTTAAACTTTTCTATGAGTAGTCCGAAAAAAACAGTTCATTTTTGTCTAATGGAAGCCAACATTAACAATTCTCAACCGCTAACCAAAGCCAAAGCCCCACAACCTCCAAGAACTGGCACAGCTGTTAGAATAACCACCAAAAAGTCTAACAGCGAATTAAGAGAAATTCTTCAACAAATTTGCTCTAAATATCTCAAAGACGCCGAAGAAAACACACAACCAGACGCTATATACAATACTCAGTTCTGTGAAGTTCTGAACAAAGCAATTGCTAGTTCAATTGAACTTACTAAGACAATTCCAAGTCCAATTGAGCTTAGCGATGTCTTAGTTCAGTATTTTCCAACATTTACTAAGCTTATAATGTTGAGAACTTATACCAAGTTCGTCAAAATCTTCCTCGTTACATGCAACGGTCATTCGACAAGAGAATTGCCGAATTCCAAGTCTTTAGTTACGGATATGACCAAGATGAATACATTGACGAGTTCGGAGACAACTGTACAAAATGGTTTGAATGCTATACGACAACACAATTTGAATTCGACTTTCTCGAATTCAACGCAGCAACCATTCATATCATTGCTCTTTACCTTTCCGAACAACAACAAGACCTCGCAGATGGAGATGTTGTTACTGTCGTCATGGAAACTCCTGAACACTTCGGAAAAAAGAAGTCTCTAATTGCCAAATTTGTTCCAGGACATCAGCTTTTCCAACGCACAGAAGTCTTCTGTATTCCTGGAACTAAGTTCTTTGTCAGGAGCGAACTCAAAGAAAGATATAATGTGTCATTCAATTACACATTATATAATGTTTTCGACCCAGAAGAAGGCTTCTTCCCAGAAGCAATGGAGGAAGAAGAAGAGGAGGAAATACAAGACTCTATCCAAGAAGAGTCCTCCGAATTCACACCAGAAGACTAACAATTTTCCGAATAAAAACTTCATTTTATACTAAACATCTTCGGGGCTAGAAGGGGCGCAGCCCCTGGAAGCCCCACTTTTTTTTTACTCTCCTTTATATTTCATGAGATTTTAAATTTATTCTCATAAAATTGACAATTTTATACGTTGAGATGAAAATAATTGATTTTGCTTGAAATAAAAATTATTGTTTGCATACAGCTATCAAATAGATTTTTGCTATTTTGATTAAAATTTGTTAATCAAATTAATAAATTTTTTGTAAATATCTTAAATATCTGGATCACTCACTGATACTGTTATAGACCGAAAATAGATTTTTTCGGTTTTCTCTTCAAATAATTGAAAGAATGATACTATTATAGGTTTATTATATTATATAGCATATAATCATGCTATAGCCGAAAATTATAAGTTTTGAGAAGATTGAATATAACACAAATAAATTTGAATGTAAGTTAAATTGCTTGTTGTTTTTAATAGTTATTCAATGAGAAATCCACTTTTGCAAAATTCAAATTGAATGATTGAAAGAACAGAAAAAGTCATTCTTTTCAATTTCGAATATGTTTCATTGTATTTATAATTATATGGCAAATAAGATATTTAAACTTGATTTTTGAAGGAAAATTCACAAAATTGAATAAATTCAAATAATTTTTATTCAAAAATAAACTAGTTATTTGAGTTTAATACTAATTATCTATTCAAACTACAAAGTTTGTAATTTAAAATATTTTGTGAGATCAGATTGAATTAATTCAAGGTTCTTTTCAATTAATATTAATGACCATATTACGCATTTTCGAACATTCTAAACCAAATATATAAAAATGGGAGACGAATGTTAAATTTGCTAGACATGGGGGAGTTGTCTGCAAAGTTTTAGCTCTTATCTCTAACAAAAAATTAATTTTTTAAAAAAAGACCGAATACGTTTCACAGCGAGAAAAAAATAAAAGGCAAGATAGAATTTTCTAGACATAAAGAAGTTGTTTACCGAGTTTTAGCTCTTATCTCTAACAAAAAATTAATTTTTAAAAAAAAGACCAAATACGTTTCACAGCGAGAAAAAAATAAAACTGTACACTGATTTTCATTTTCATTTCCAGTCACTTTACTTATTATTTTTTCTTTTTTTTCATTTTAATTATAAATTATTTCATAATACGTTTATTTACGTTACCATTTTCTTTATTCTTTTGAATTCCATACTAGACACTTATAGAATATTTTGATTGTTAACGTACTTCATTAGAATGAATCCTTACAAAGGGTATGTCGATCGAATTTACCTAATTGGTATTTCCAATCAGATTGAAGAAGGTAAAATGACATGGGAAGAAGCTTGCACCCATGTTCCCATCGCCCCAACCCTTCAATCAAATGATTTCAAATATTTAGATGTTTCAAAATCTTTTTTACAAAATCAATTTAGCTTACAGAATATCCCATTGCCTAAAGGCAAGAAAGGTCGTAGGGTCAATCCCTACGACCAAATCAAAGCTCTTGCTGTGATACATGACCACCGGGCCTTTCCCTGTGGTCAAACAAAACAATGGAAACGTTTGAAATTACAACAAATTGATGTATCTTATAGAGAAGTACGCAGATACTTCAAAGAAAATCATTTCACCAAGACGCGATTAGAGCATGCCGGGCCAGAAACAGCAGTAAGATATTGGGCGCTTTCACCCAATCTTATCTGGCACGCAGATGTTCATTATTTTAGGGGTGTTCGTGGCCAGTATATTTATGGCATAATCGACGATTTTAGCCGCAAAGTCCTAGCGTGTATACAAATACCAGATATGCTGGCAGCGACGACAGCGAACGTTGCGGCTTCCGCCTTCATTGAATTTGGCGCCCCTTATTGTTTCTGGACCGACAACTGTTCAGAAAATAGGGGCGCCTTTCAAGATCTACTTGATCTTTGGGGCGTCCAATGGCGGCATACAGACTCTCATTCTCCCTACCAAAATGGGAAGATTGAGAGATTCTGGCCGCCATTGGAGCGCTGCCAAAGCATTCAGGCTATTCCTGCCTTTATTTGGGAGTACAATAATAACACACCGCATGAAGATCTCCCAATTAATCCATTAACTGGAACAAATTACACGCCAAATCAAATGTATCAGCTGAAACCGAAATACACAAATGCAGATACAGAAAGGTTGTGGCAAATATGGGATACAGATACAGGCATGACCGCTGTTGACACATTCACAGCGTAATAATAAACATAATTTTTTAATTTCATTTTTAACAAGTTTTTTTAAATGTATGTAATGAATAATTCATTAGAATATGATAATGCACATTGTAACAGAATAGAACAATCACCAAATTTTTTTTGAAATTAAAAAATAAAAGTAAAAAGTATAAAGTAATCTAACCAAAAAAGATATTTAAAAGAATTTTGGAAAAAACAGAATAAGGATAATAATATTATTTTAGATACACAATCGATGTACTGAAGAATAATCCGGTAAAATGATGATATAAAATTAGATTATTTTACAAGTAGCTAAAAGAATAAAACTATAATATAAAATAAATGAAGTTTAATGAAACAATAAAGGTTAAATAAATAATAAAGATTTTTATTTTATATCAGTATTGAGAAGAAGTAACAGCTGACACTTGGTAGAAAACTTCTTTATGTCTAGAAAATTCTATCTTGCCTTTTATTTTTTTCTCGCTGTGAAACGTATTCGGTCTTTTTTTTAAAAATTAATTTTTTGTTAGAGATAAGAGCTAAAACTCGGTAAACAACTTCTTTATGTCTAGAAAATTCTATCTTGCCTTTTATTTTTTTCTCGCTGTGAAACGTATTCGGTCTTTTTTTAAAAAATTAATTTTTTGTTAGAGATAAGAGCTAAAACTCGGTAAACAACTTCTTTATGTCTAGAAAATTCTATCTTGCCTTTTTTTTTTTCTCGCTGTGAAACGTATTCGGTCTTTTTTTTAAAAATTAATTTTTTGTTAGAGATAAGAGCTAAAACTCGGTAAACAACTTCTTTATGTCTAGAAAATTCTATCTTGCCTTTTATTTTTTTCTCGCTGTGAAACGTATTCGGTCTTTTTTTAAAAAATTAATTTTTTGTTAGAGATAAGAGCTAAAACTTTGCAGACAACTCCCCCATGTCTAGCAAATTTAACATTCGTCTCCCATTTTTATATATTTGGTTTAGAATGTTCGAAAATGCGTAATATGGTCATTAATATTAATTGAAAAGAACCTTGAATTAATTCAATCTGATCTCACAAAATATTTTAAATTACAAACTTTGTAGTTTGAATAGATAATTAGTATTAAACTCAAATAACTAGTTTATTTTTGAATAAAAATTATTTGAATTTATTCAATTTTGTGAATTTTCCTTCAAAAATCAAGTTTAAATATCTTATTTGCCATATAATTATAAATACAATGAAACATATTCGAAATTGAAAAGAATGACTTTTTCTGTTCTTTCAATCATTCAATTTGAATTTTGCAAAAGTGGATTTCTCATTGAATAACTATTAAAAACAACAAGCAATTTAACTTACATTCAAATTTATTTGTGTTATATTCAATCTTCTCAAAACTTATAATTTTCGGCTATAGCATGATTATATGCTATATAATATAATAAACCTATAATAGTATCATTCTTTCAATTATTTGAAGAGAAAACCGAAAAAATCTATTTTCGGTCTATAACAATCACTAAAAAAAAAAGGTATTGGGGGTTCCAGGGCTGCGCCCCTCTACCCCCTTGAAGATGTTTAGTATGCAATGAAGTATAAAATGAGGTTTTTTTGGGTGTAGCGGGCTTCCCAGGCACTTCGTGCCTTCTAGCCCTAAAAATTTTTGAAAGTCGTTGCTGTTGACTTTTCGGTAGAGGACTCAAAATAGTAGAACTATGTCCGGACAAGTAAGGGTCTATCGTCGCTACGTCACCAGGTCCCTCGGTCCCTCGGTCCCTCGGTTAAACGAACTTCTCTGAAAAAATGAGACAACATGACATTTTGACAACAGTCCAGGAAGTCTTAACAAGATAGGATGGTTATTTTACAAAACCGACAAGTAAGGGACTATCGTCGCTTCTCAAAGTTACGGGCGTTCAAAGAAATATACTTTGAGAGACTCTTTAGAAACTTTAGACGTTTTACATAACCATCCATGCTTTTACTTTACATCCGATAAAAGTGGTTTGGAAACCGTTATGAGATGGTTAGAGGACAAAGTCTTTACGATGACAAAGTCTTTACAAAACATTTACAAGAAAGTTCATGACAAAGTCTTTACAAAACATTGACGAAGAAGTCTTTACAAAACATTTACAAGAAAGTTCATGACAAAGTCTTTACAAAACATTGACGAAGAAGTCTTTACAAAACATTGACGAAGAAGTCTTTACAAAACATTTACAAGAAAGTTCATGACAAAGTCTTTACAAAACATTGACGAAGAAGTCTTTACAAAACATTTACAAGAAAGTTCATGACAAAGTCTTTACAAAACATTTACAAGAAAGTTCATGACAAAGTCTTTACAAAACATTTACAAGAAAGTTCATGACAAAGTCTTTACAAAACATTTACAAGAAAGTTCATGACAAAGTCTTTACGATGAGTTTAGATACGATAAGATAGAATATGAGAGAGGTCCTATAAACCGGAAAAAGTGTCATATAAACATCTGTCAAAAGCCGCTTTTTAACTTCACTTAAATGCCACGTAAGCTACGTAAGAATATACGTAAGAGGAAGAGAGCATTGAAACATCCAATAGTAAGACTAACACCACAACAACAGTTGCAACAACAAATGCTGAATGACCCCACTATGTTGCAACAAATGTCAAGCAATCCTATGCTTTTAAACCGAGTTGTTGGTGCACAGAGTGGAGGTTTAAGAGCGGCACTTTTAGCGAAAATGGCAGGCTATGGTGGAACAGCATATAACCCTCAAAGTCAAATGAATTTGAGTTCACTCAAAAATCAAATAGCAGATGTCAAAAAGTCAAACATAGACATACAGAAGCAAATATGTGAAAACGACAAGAAACTAGAATACGACAGACACACAAAGAAACTCAATGAGTTAAACGTAGAGAAAAAGAAGAAAGAAGAACAACTGAAAGAACTAAGTACAGAGGAATATGCGAAAAAAGTGTCAGAAAAAGCAGCAGAAGTAGCAAAAATGGAACAAGATGTCATAAATTTGAAAAACCATACTACTCGATATAAAGTACTGAAAGATGAAGAAATAAAACAAAAAGCCCTGAAGACATATATGGATAGCGATGAGTATAAAAAAGAAGTTGAAGCAAATGTAAAGGCAGAAAAACTTTTACAGTTGCAAAACCAAACCGTACAGTATGAAAACTTAGCACAAGAAAGTAAAAATAACGACGCGGCTATGCAAAAGGTAATGAAAAGCGTAAAAAATAGAGACGGAACGAAAGAAGAAAGGTTTATGAGTCCGGATGACTTAGATAGGGAACTTGTTGAAAACGGTATCGGAATATATGAAATGCCAGCAGATGAGGTACAAGAAACTCCACAGGAAGAAGTTCAGATACAACCAGACATGGAAGAAATAGTTCAGCAACAACAACTTGAAGCAGAGGGCAAGTTACCAAAAGCGACACCAAAGAAGAAGAAAAGAGTAGAACAAAGTGAAAGTAGTGAAGAAGTCTCAACAAAGTCTTTACAAAACATAGACAAGAAAGTTCATGACAAAGTCTTTTACAAAACATAGACAAGAAAGTTCATGACAAAGTCTTTACAAAGAAGTCTCAACAAAGTCTTTACAAAGAAGTCTCAACAAAGTCTTTACAAAACATTGACAAGAAAGTTCATGACAAAGTCTTTACAAAACATTGACAAGAAAGTTCATGACAAAGTCTTTACAAAACATTGACAAGAAAGTTCATGACAAAGTCTTTACAAAACATTTACAAGAAAGTTCATGACAAAGTCTTTACAAAACATTGACAAGAAAGTTCATGACAAAGTCTTTACAAAGAAGTCTCAACAAAGTCTTTACAAAACATAGACAAGAAAGTTCATGACAAAGTCTTTACGATGAAGAACTTTACAAAACATTGACAAGAAAGTTCATGACAAAGTCTTTACAAAACATAGACAAGAAAGTTCATGACAAAGTCTTTACAAAACATTTACAAGAAAGTTCATGACAAAGTCTTTACAAAACATAGACAAGAAAGTTCATGACAAAGTCTTTACAAAACATAGACAAGAAAGTTCATGAGAAAGTCTTTACGATGAAGAACTTTACAAAACATAGACGATGAAGTTCATGACAAAGTCTTTACGATGAAGAACTTTACAAAACATTGACAAGAAAGTTCATGAGAAATTAGATGAAGAAGAACTTGACAACTATTCTATATTTTTACCCATATGAAATGTACGCCGCTCAGAATATAACGCCAACAGTTTTGGATGCTATGAATGGAAATGTTTCCGAATGGTATAACGAATGCGACAATGCCATTAGAAGGTCAGAAATAGTTCCTGGAACTTACGAATATACAACTGCTGTTTCTTATGGAAACGTAGGTGAGTTTGGAGAAGGTTCTTCAACAACAGTAGATATTGCTTGCGACAGGTTTCATATTATTTCTATTGACAACTCTTTCTTATACGTGGAACAAGACATTGAAATAAAACCTTCTGCCAAGTTGTCTGACAAGAAAGGTTGCAATGGAATTTTCTATGTCGGATACCAATATGCTCCAGAAGTTTTCATGGGATATAAGATATATTCTAACTCTGATTTAGTTCAAACAGTAACATGGGCAAACTATGAATGGTTCGCTTTGAGAAACTCAGTACAACCACAAGCTAGAGAACAAACAGACCAGTATGCAACTATTGAGAAAATAAGAAGACTTGACCCTAACGTTCCAGGAGTTTATGTTGACCTTTCTGGACAAACTGCAGCAGCAGTAACCAAAGTAAAATTGAAACTTAGAGTTCCTTTGTCATCTTTCCTCATCTTCAGGTTTTTAAGATACTTGCCAAACTGGGCAGGAAAAATTTCTATCGAACTTACTCCAAGCAAAAATAACTTAGTCATTGCACCAACGCAAGACCCATTCAGCATTGCTGTAGCTGGAACTGGTGGAGCCAAGTTCTGTGACTTTTGCAAAGGTGAGGTTGACTTAGACTTTGGTTTCTCAAACCTCAACACTGAAGTAAACTACTACTTCAATGCTGCTGGAACTGCTTGGGACCCAGTTAAGTTCACATGCGAAAAATTTGAATGCAAGAGAATAGAAAGCAGACTTGCAGTCTATATGTTGGACCCAGATATTTCAAATGCTTTAGCTGCCAAATATATTGCAGTTCCACTTATGTTCCCTATACACCAAATATCTGTCAAAGACTTTGCAGGTGAAGTTGGAAACCAAAGTGCTGACCCAGGTGCAAGAACAGATATTGCTTTAACAACTGCAATGAAACATGCAGATACTATGTTTGTACTGTTCAGACGAACTATAAATGACTATTCTTGTTTCTACAACCCTGGTATTAAATATCATATAAACATAGATGGCAAATATTATCCAAGAGAAGAATATTCTACAGTTGAGGATATGAGGTCATACAACTTGACATTAGATGCTATGAACTTTAACAACAACTTCACAACAACCATTAACCCTGAAATGCAAAGTTCTATTATGCCATATGTGAAAGTATGGACTCATACAGGAGGTCAAAACACTCAATATACAAATGGAGACCGTTCAAACTTTTGGCTTGGCATTCCATTTGCTGACTCAGAAGACTTTATGGGTGGTATTTCAACTGTTGGTACAGTTCAAATACAATATACTGGTGACAGAGACGGTCCAAATGAATTGAAAGCAAAGAAGTTTACAAAACCAATAGCACTTTTCACAGAAGATGCTCTTTTGAAGATTCGTTCGATGAAACCTGCTGGAGCTCCTCAGATTGGCATAACGACAGCTTCCATCGAGCAGATTTTGGCAGCAGGTCAGTAAGTTGTTCTTGAACTGACTTCTCTCCGTCAAATATTGACAGTACGCCAGTTTTGATATAATATTGTATTATAAACTTACCTTTAGAAATATCGGTCAGTTTTGTTGTTATATTTTTGTCTGCTTCAAGAACTTTCACCATCTCGGTTATACCAACTTTCTTTGCTTTATGAAAATATTTTGGTTCAGCAAAGACTGCTATTCTATAACATTTTCCATTGTTTGTGTAAAGAACTACTCTGTCAATGAACTTGTATTGTTTGTGTGTGTAAACTTTGTTCTGCTTCAATTCGAAGAGATACTCAAATGCGTCCATATTTTTATTCTAAGTAAAATGTCATTTCCGAAAAATAGAAGCGTAAGTGTTTCAAAAGGTTTAATGGCGGTGGCAGATGTGAAGTTAAATTCACCAACTCAAACAAACAGTCAAAGTGTTGTTGTCAATGTCAAAGACAGAGATGTTGAAGTGGGGAAACCATACGAAGACGAAGATGGTATAACAATAGTTCCTGTAAAAGAACAACCAACATACCCTGAAGTTAGCAGAGACTTAAGTTCTGTTGCAGATATTCGAAACGACTACCAACAACTTAAAGACAAACTTAAAACTCAGGAGAAGATTTGTCAAGCTTTAGGTCTAATGTTAAACTTGGTTGAGCACAACCCTGTAAAAGTGAACTCATATGTCATTGCACCTCATGAAGTTTTGAAAGAACTATTGAAACTTTTGACAGAGGCAGACGATATAAACATCAAAGAAATAGAACCCGACATTGCTTGCTGTGGTGTTTCATATAATGTCATTGACAAGATATACGTTATGAAAGGAGGTGAAACGTTGAACTTAAAATATAGTTTCCCAGACGTCATAAAAATATTTGACGACCACAACATTTCATTAAAATTTGTTTGCTAAGTAAATGTCAAAACTTCTTGAAAGATGTTTGAAGAAAAACAATATAGACTTTATTTCATGTAAAGGACTTTACACACTTTTGAACGATATGAAAGACCCTGTTTTGTTTGTTCGTGTAGACAAAGGAAAGTTCTATGTCTTTACAAAATATTTGAACTTCTTAGACAGAGAACTTCAAGAAACGCCATGTGAAAGTTTAGATGAAGTTCTTCTCCACTTTCAGAAAAACTTTTAAATATATGTAAATGGCAGAAGACATAGTGGTTTATACTATTACGACTAAAACCCTGAGTCATATAATTCTATAACAACAAACTTACAAAGTCCTCAAGGACGATATTGTAAACTGACCTTAAACACGATGACGACTAAAGCCTGTTTTGCTCTTTTGACACCAGAAGACTTTGTTGTTGTGAATGGTAAAAAATACTCCTTTGAAGATACTTACTCAGATATACCACCAACAGGTTTTGTTGACTTATTTAATACTTTAAGGACGGATGTAACATGTGCTGCAACTAGAGCAGGTTTCATTATGTTTGGATGTCCGACTGAGTTTAGTATAAACGATATGAGCTATAATACAAAACTTATATCTGGTTTTTACTACCAACAGTTTCCTATAACAGGAAAAGGTGTCATACAAGGAATGTCTGTTCCATTGACTTTAAGTACACCTATTTTATATATTGTTTCAAACTTAGGTTCAAAGTGCTATTCGAATGTCGACAGAAACTACTATGACCAAAAGATACTCATGCGTATAAACAACACTTTCTCTGCTGGTTTGCCTATTGTTCATTCGAATGCAGAGTTTTCAGCTTTAGTGAACTCAAACACTTTAGCAAACATAAACTTAACCTTAGTTGACGCAAACTTTGTTCCTGTAAAACTTTTATGTCCTATGTATTTGTCAATGACGGCAGAAAGTTTCGAATTGGAAGATGCAACTGGTGAAAGTATTGTACTACAAGAACAACTTCAACAACAAATAGCTCAAGAACAACAAATGCAACAAATGGAACAAATGCAACAACAAAGTCAAGAATAAAAAAATATTTTTTTTTATTTTTATAAAAATGTACAGAATAGACGTTTCAGATTTTTATGACTTCCAAGCCTTCAGAAATATGTGTCCATTTCGAGACTATAACAAAGCAGTCGAGAATTTGAAACGTTTAGTCATTTATGTCGACTCTGCCCAGAATGTTATGTCATGAAAGAATGGGATGTAGTCTTTAACAAACCAAGAGCGACAATAGTTTCAGAACAAGAATGTAAACAGAAACTTAAGAAAATAAAAGTCGTACAAGTTGGCATGAAGATGTTAGATGCTTGGGATATCTTATTGTCAAAGTTAGAAGATTTTTCAGTTCGTGGTATAAAGTTTTATACACCTTCTCCAAACTTCTATTCTATCTTCACTGGATATAAATACGAACAAGTAGAATGGAAAGAAAATGTTATAGAAGCTTGGTTAGACCATGTCAAAGAAATTATATGCAATGGAAACGAAAGAGTATATGAGTATATCTTATGTTGGTTTGCAAACATCTTACAACATCCAAGTGCTAAAAATGAAACTGCTCTCATCATAATTGGAAAACAAGGAACTGGTAAGAACACTTTCTTTACAGATATCTTATGCAAACTGTTAGAGGGCTATTCGAACCCTAATATGACAAACTTAGAAAACATCTGCGGTAAGTTTAACTCCTCAATAGAGAATATGAAACTTATAGTATGTAACGAACTTCAAAGTATAGATACAACAAAGGTTTTAAACTCAGATGCTTTGAAGAGTCTTATAACAGACAAAGTTGGAGTTGTTGAAAGAAAGTATAGAGACCAAAGAGTTTGTGAAAATGTTGCAAACTTCGTCATGGTTTCAAACAACGCCGTTCCGATGAAGTTAGAAAGTTCTGACAGAAGATATGTAGTTGTCAGAACGTCAGAAGCTCATATGCAAGATACAGAATATTTTGACGACTTAGCAGAAACTTTGACACCTAACTTTTACAACCACTTGTTCTCATATTTCATGACATTAGATATTTCTAAGTTCAATCCAAGACAAATTCCACATACCGAAGAGAGACAAACATTGTTAGAAGCAAACAAGAGTGTATATGAACTGTTCATAGATGAAACTGACTTTGAGTGTTTAGATGAAAGGTCATTGTACGATTCGTATAAACAGTATTGTCAAGAGTATGGTTATATGACAGCGTCTAAACGAACATTCTTGGCAAATGTCAAAAGTCTTTTAGACGTACAGAATGGTATATATACAAAGAAAAATTTTTCTGAGTAAATTTTAAAAAAAAATATTTTTTTATCCGATAGAAAAGATGACGAAATTCATCTCAGTCAACAAGTACATGTCAGGACTTAAAGAAGAAATAGACCCATTCACATATTTGAATGTTTACTTCTACCATTTTGAAAAGTCTACATTTGACAAAGTTTGGAAACATCGAACCAGTTAAGTTTGCTATTGTGACTAAAAATGGTGCGAAATTTGAAGACTTAGACATAGAAGGTTGTTAACAGTCAAAGAAAGTTTTGACAGAAGGTTTTCAAACCTTAAAGAAGGCAAAGCATACAAACTTGTTATACCTTATGAACCAAAGAAAGCAGACGACTATGAATATTATGAGTCTAAGATAGTTGAAGTTCAAGGTAAATTGGGTAAAAAGATTTTAGAGTCTAAGCCGGTGTTTGCTCCTAAAGAGGAAGAGAACATTGACATTGACCCAGAAATGTTCTAAAAATAAAATTTTATTTTTACATGTCATATCTCCCCTTCTCTGGAACTGGTTCTTTCTTCTCTTCTTCTACTTTCTTTTCTTTCTTTCTCTCTTCTTCTTCTCTGGTGGAGTTATGTCAAACTTCTCAGAACCATATTTTTGTAAAAGTGCTTTGTCATTTAATAGCTCTTCTATTCTGTTTTCTATTTCATTTTCAAGAACAGCGCATGTGTCTTCTTTGCATTCTAAGAAGTTTTGTTGGACTTCATCTCTCCAAGAGGCGTCATCTCTGTCAACAAGTCTGTCATTGACAAATTTTAAGACTTCTCTGCTTAAGGTTTTATGGTTCTTGTCATATTCCCAGAAACAGAACTTTAGAACAAATTCACCTTTCTTGTTTACACTATGTAAGATTTTATGGTCGACAGATGTTTTGCTGTCGAAAAGCTTGTCTCGAATATAGATAGCGAAATCGCTAGACATTTCCTAAAAGATAAAAATTTTAATTTTTCTAAAATATGTTAGAAAAAAAGTTTGCTGACATTGACAAAAAATTTGAGAATGTTTTAAATAAGAACAAGAGGAAGTTGGAAAATGCTCAGATAAAAACCCATACATGACAAGTTTTATTTGCTCAGAATGGTATAACAGGTCTAATTGCACCGCCTGGGTCGGGTAAGACTTTCACTTATCTTAAAATGGCTGCACAACAACAAGAACTAGATGAGAAGAACCCATTCTATGAGTTAGTAGTCATTTGTAGTACTTCTGGTCAATTTGACCAAACCGTCAATTCGTTCAAAGATATTATAAAAAAGTCTAAGTTAGTATGTATAAAAGACTCTGAGTTGTTGGATTGGATAAAGAAGTACCAAAGAAGAGTTTTGAAGTACAATGCTATAAATGAGTATATAAACTCGAAGTTTAAAGACCCAAATGAGGAAATGCAGAGAATATTAGAGAAGAAACACTTCAGAAACAAACAGAAAGAGATAGAATACATTTCGAAGAAATTGCAATCTTACGATTGGAAGACTTACCCTCATAGATGTCTTCTTATCTTAGATGACTTTGCTTCTCATCCTTTGTTAAAGAACAGAGAACAAGACATGTGTCGAATTCTCAAGAAGCTCAGACACTTTAACATTTCAGTTGTCATTTGTGTACAGACAGCAAAGAGTTTAAGTAAGGATGTAAAGAGAATACTTACTGATATCATACTTTTCCCCGGATTGTCCGAAGACGATTTCATGGAACTTATGAAAGAGTCCATGGCAGGTAAGTTTGACAGACATGAACTATGGGAGAAGTACAAAGTCATACAAGACCCTCATACTTCTTTCAGAATTCACATCTACGCAAACAAAGTTCAAATTGTAAAAAGTCAAGCTTGAAAAATGTAAGTGTTTGTCTTAGTCTGCTTGTGGTGCTGGGGCTGTCGGTTCTTCTGGCTTTGGAATGGACTCGGTTGGTGGTACGTCGGACATTCGTTTGTGTCCTGTCGGAAGGAAGGACTTTTCCTGTCGGAAAGAAAAACTTTTCCTGTCGGAAAGAAAAACTTTTCCTGTCGGAAAGAAAAACTTTTCCTGTCGGAAAGAAAAATTTTTCCTGTCGGAAAGAAAAATTTTTCCTGAAGGTCGGCCAAAAAGTTCTCAATTTTCGAAAATTTGAATGGTTTACGGACGGACAACTGGAAAAATTTTTCCTGTCGGAAAGAAAAATTTTTCCTGTCGGAAGGAAAAACTTTTCCTGTCGGAAGGAAGGACTTTTCCTGTCGGAAAGAAAAACTTTTCCTGTCGGAAGGAAAAACTTTTCCTGTCGGAAGGAAGGACTTTTCCTGTCGGAAAGAAAAACTTTTCCTGTCGGAAAGAAAAACTTTTCCTGTCGGAAGGAAGGACTCGGAATGCCAGAAGGAAGGACTCGGAATGCCAGAAGGACTCGGACAAGACAATTTACCTTATAGAGCTACCTGAGCCATCTTTGGTGTCAAGCTTGAAAAATAAATGGTTCATTTACTCTTCCTCTTTGAAGTTGTCAAAATACTCTGTTATCTTTTCCTTCAGTAGCGGCAAATCTTCTTTGAATGTAAGTATTGTACAACCTTTCATATCATAGTGTGTTTGAGGTAACGTATCTTGAACTATCTGTTTAACATCTTCATTTGGTGTCATTGAAATCGGTAAGTTTTCGCGATAGAACCAATTTCTGTCAGATTTGTAAATCTTAGCAAGGTCGTAAAAGCTTTTGTTTTCTTCTGACTAAATGCAACATAACCATATCTCTGTCTTCTTCATTTTCCATCTCTTCAGTGTAAATCATATACTTATAGTTCTTTTCCTTTCCTTTTGGTACCGAACGTGGTATTCTTTTCTGTATGTTTTTGTCTTTTGCTTCAATGACTTCATCTTTTGCTTGAAGTTTCTTTTCCATCTCTTCACGTTCTTGTCTATGAATTTCATCTAACATCATGAAAATATAACAAGCATAGCGAGGTGAAGCCCACATTGCAACAGCATTTACAAGAAGTCTATGTACATAATATCCTTTTAAACCAGGAGCCAAATTCTTGCGATTTTCGTACGGAATCTCTACCCTCGGTTTTCCGAGGGTAGCAAACATATGAGGAAATTCTTCTAAAAGTTCTTTTGTCTGTTGGTTTTCAAACCAATGGTATGCTTGCTTTGTAGAACGAAGAGCATTCAAAATACTTTGCATTTGGTACATGTCATCTTTGACCGAACGAATGAGACGTAACTGTTTGTTATACTGTATGTACTCGTATTCTTCATTTATATCTTCATGAACGATAGCAGTTGTTGTGTTCTCTGTTGTTGTCATATCTGTCTTTACATACAAAATAAAAAAAAATATTTTATAAAAACTAACGCTATTTTCTATCTTGTATAAAAGACCAAAAATAAACGCTTTACATGTATTTTTCAGCAACTTCGTCAAATACTTTTATAGCTTTGTCGATCTCATCTACTTCAAACGTTTCTTTACCTCTCGTGGGAGCACCATACATTTTCTCAAACTTTTCAAGTAGTTCTGTTTCAGCAGCTCTCATATCGTTAACAAACGCAACCTTAACTCTATTGACTATACTGTCATATCTTTGAGTTATATTAAATGTTCTTCCTATCTTATATCTCTTTGTATTGAAGTCCTTCGGTTTCTGAACGATGTAAACTAAGCCTTCACTGCAACGTTCCGTATCGAATGAACCATATTATGAAATTATATCCAACAACTGGGTCAATCCAGAACAAAACTACTGGTATAAGACTTTTGTCGATGAGATATGCTCTTGTTCCATAGAATCTTACCGATATCATAAGCTCAGGATTTTTTGTCAAAATTTTCTGAGTTGAAGCATTTTTAACCCAGTCGTGGGATGTTTTCTTTCCAGATAGTGTTAAAATGTCTGACAAAGAATATTTGTTGTATTTCTTTGAGTATCTTACGTTTAAATCACCTATTCTAACCACTTTGGTGTCATTGTCTATCTTTTTAACTGTTTCAAACTCAGTGCTTGTCATTTCCTGTTCTTACATACAAAATAAAAAAAAATATTTTAAAAAAACTAGCGTTAATTTTTTATCTTAAGGAAATTCATGATTTCAGGGATTTTTTTACGAAGTGTCAAAGTTCTCTTCGTCAAAAAAATACAGTTATATCATGAAATTTGGTCATTTTTTCACGATTTTCATGTGTTTTATGCAAGGCCGAAAAAAGTCGGGGTAGCAAACATATGAGGAAATTCATGAAATTTGGTCATTTTTTTCAGCAAAAATATATTTTAGATCTAACCAGGTCCCTCGGTCCCTCGGTCCCTCGGTCAAATGAACTTCTCTGAAAATAGTGACAACATGACATTTTGACAACAACACAGGAAATAAACTTCTTCGTATATGTTTTGTTGAGACTTCTTCGTCAATGAGCGTAAATCAGACAAAAATATATTTTAGGTGAAGTGGTGAGATCTCACCTCTTTTCTCACCTCTTTTCTCACCTCTTGAATTTTGTATAAAAGATATGATTTCAGGGATTTTTTTCACGAAGTGTAAAAGTTCTCTTCGTCAAAAAAATACAGTTATATCATGAAATTTGGTCATTTTACTCAGCAAAAATATATTTTAGGTGAAGTGGTGAGATCTCACCTGTTTTCTCACCTGTTTTCTCACCTCTTTTTCACAAGCGTTTTACATGAATTGTACGATGTATATTTGAAATCCTAAACAGTTTTGTAGCTTCTATTTCTTCTGTCAGTATGTCAAAAGTTTTCACAATGCCGAATGTTTCTTTATATTTCTTCTTGACATCAGATAGAAGGAAATCGTCAGCTGTTGGATAGTTTTTGTTCAGAAATGTCAACATGTCCATTTTATCTTCTGCTGGTTTCTCTGCTTCTTTCTTTAAATCTGCATAGTCGTTTCGCATACGTTCTATCTCTTTGACGGAGTAGTTATATTTCCTCATTGCTGCTTTACATTTTGAACATTGTGGGTTCATTTTAGCATTGTACATTGAAACCTTACCTGCAAGTACAACTAAGGCGTCAATGGTTTTCTTTAACTCAAAGGTTGCTGGTTTTATCTGTTCATTCCATACCTTACCTCTTCTATCTTTATCTCTTATCTGCCATACACATTTTGCAACTAACGAAACAAAGTTGTCGTAGGTCTTAAATTCTTCAGATTTGTATATGTCAGAAACATTTTTATATACCATATCGCAGTCTTTGTCCATGACTTTGTGGTTGCAATGAAATCCAAGAAACTCATAGTTTACCTTACGTATGAACTTCTTGGTTTCTACTGAGTCAGTTGGTTTCACTTCTATTTCATCGAATTCTGGAATAGTGAGCTTTTGTTGTTGTATTTCAGGAAGTTTAGGTAGATGGTCAATAATATCCTGCATTTCATAAAGATATTCTTCATTTGTTTCATCTTTCGCACTACAGTCTAAATCTCCTTGGAGAAGTTCTTGCTTTATCTTCTGGATTTCTGTTTCGAAAGTATATGAAGAAGGAATGAAGCTTTTCATCTCTACTAACATTGAAGTTGGGTTCATGACTAACGAGTTTGGTGCTGTTGTTGCTAACATGTTCTTACAATAAAAATAAAAAAATATTTTTTTAAAAAAACTAAAATATATTTTATTTCGGGAAAATTCAAGAGTTTTGGTTGAAAAAACAGGTCGAGCCAAAAATGGCTCGACCTCAAAACAAGCATTTTGTGAAGAATATACCAATCGCCGGAATTCCGGCTATTGCTTTTTATACAAAACATTGACGATGAAAGTCTTGACAAAACAAGCATTTTGTGAAGAATATACCAATCGCCGGAATTCCGGCTATTGCTTTTTATACAAAACATTGACGAAGAAGTCTCAACAAAACAAGCATTTTGTGAAGAATATACCAATCGCCGGAATTCCGGCTATTGCTTTTTATACAAAACATTGACGATGAAGTCTCAACAAAACAAGCATTTTGTGAAGAATATACCAATCGCCGGAATTCCGGCTATTGCTTTTTATACAAAACATTGACGATGAAAGTCTTGACAAAACATTGACGAAGAAATCTATCTCCTGTGTTGTTGTCTAAATGTCATGTTGTCACACTTTTTCAGAGAAGTTAAAATGACCGAGGGACCGAGGGACCGAGGGACCTGGTTCCACCTAAAATATATTTTTGCCGAATTCAATAAAAAAAATGGTTCATTTACTCACAATATTTTTGTACAAACGACCCCAAACTTTTAACCTCTCTTCTGCAGCTTCTAATGAAACTTTAGCGAGTTCATATTCTCTAAATTCTCTCTTTAAATCTTGTTCCCATTGGTCTAGTTCGTATGGAGAATCTCTATAACCAGAACATATCTCACGTTCATGTTCTATTTGTTTTAAACACTTTTTTCTAACTTCTTCTTCGAACAAAGGTTTTGCATTCTCTACTGTATCTTCAAGTTCTTCTTCATCTAATTTCTCATGAACTTTCTTGTCTATGGAGTCCATAATTTTTCCAACTGCTATGCAATATTTTGGAGAAGCCCACATTGCTATATAGTTTACAAGTCTTGGGTCTACATACGTTCCTCTAACCTGTTTGATTTCATCGGGAATTCCTGCATTAACATTGTATAAAAAGCACCCGCCGGAATTCCGGCGGGTGGTATATTCTTCACAAAATGCCTTAAAATACTCTTCCCAGGACTTATTTTCCAACAACTTTCTAAAGTCTTTCCTAAACTGCTGACACATATTTGTTGCATTTATATAACCATCCTTGTCTCTACGTAAGACTTCAATACCGTTGTAAGTGCCTTTTGTGAATGTTTCGCCATTAGATTTGTTCGTGAACGTTTTTGCTTCGACTGTCATTTCAGTTCTTACAATAAAAATAAAAAATATTTTTTGGTGGGACGTCGGACATTCGTTTGTGGCTTAACCGTCGGACATTCGTTTGTGGCTTAACCGTCGGACATTCGTTTGTGGCTCGACCTCAAAACAAGCATTTTGTGAAGAATATACCAACCGCCGGAATTCCGACGGTTGCTTTTTATACAAAATTCAACGGGTGAAAGAATACGATGAAATTCATGACAAAACATTTACGATGAAATTCATGACAAAACATATACGATGAAGTTTATTTCCTGTGTTGTTGTCTAAATGTCATGTTGTCACACTTTTTCAGAGAAGTTAAAATGACCTGGGGACCGAGTGACCGAGGGACCGAGGGACCTGGTGACACCTAAACTTTTTTTCTATCTTAAGGAAATTCATGAAAATTCAACGGGTGAATTTTGTATAAAAAGCAATCGCCGGAATTCCGGCGATTGGTATATTCTTCACAAAATGCTTGTTTTGAGGTCGAGCCACTTTTGGCTCCACCTCTTTTTTCAACCAAAACTCATTTTTCAGTACTTTTTCAGCACTTTTCCGTAGTTGTATATGAAAGACAATTCGAGATAAAAGTCATAGTACAAAGGTATAATATGCTGCACACCGTTTGTTGTGAACCAAACTTGAAAGTCAGAGAAACTGTTACTAGGTGGTTCGTAGAATTTAGAAGCAAAGTCATAGAAGTCCTTACCGATACACAGAAAACTGTTGTTGCTTGAACTGAAACTTGCATGACACATGACATTTTGAGGGTCAAAACACGTTTCTATAAACTGTCAAATCTGTTGGGAGTATAAATTTAAATGGACCATCTGGTGGTAATGGTTCGTTCTGGTTTAGTAACCGAAGAAATTGTGCCCAAGAACGTCTGTCCACCCCCCAATATAAAAACTCTGTATCTCTTGGAGGGTTAATTTCAATCTTTTGAAATGAAACTGTGGAGTTCATCTTGTCGTATTCTAGCTTCAGATAGTATGTTCCATTTAGTAAAGAGTGGTATTTTTCTTGAAATTCCCAGTAGTATTTGTTCATTTGAGTTTGAAAGTCATTTAGAGTTTTTTCAAGACTTTCGTCTGAACGAATTGTAAAGATTTTCATTTCATCAAATTTTTCTATTAGACCATCAGAGCCTTTATACTGACCGTGAAAATATACTGCGAACATGAATGCATTAGTTCTATTTGAAAACAAAACTCTTCTAAATCCTATTGCCTTTGCATCTGAAGGACTTTGAAGCCAACGAATTGGATAGTCAAACCTGTAAGCTCCGGATGAAATTTCTTCATCTGAAATATTCCTACCAGCGTTTGTAAAGATATAGTCTAACGGTTTTGTATCTGCTACTTTTGTTCTTTGTTTTTCAACCTGAAGCATTTTATATATGTAAAAATATACTGTTTTAAAAACGTTTTAAAATGGTATGCCATATAGCTTCTTGAATTTGTTAAGAAATATATGAACGCTTTTTCCATCTGTATCTCTAGTGTTTACATAAGCATAGCCTTCCTTAGTAAAACATACTTGTAATTTCCTATAGTTTACGCCGGTATAAAAGTAGAAAGAGTCTTGTTCTTCGCTATAGTAGTAAAACTCAAACGTATGCTCGCCATAGTCTGTAATTTCAATTGTTTCATCTTCTAGTTCGTCGACAAATTCGAATACAATATCTCCAATTTTGCTTTTGTTCTTATTGTTTTCAGAACAAGTGACCCAACGTAAGTTTTCAAGTCTATTGTCGTTTCTTATACGGTTTATATGGTCTACAAAAGGTAAATTGTTAGGGTTCGGTATAAAATGAGTTGCAATGACAATATGTTTAAGATAGCGTTTCCCACCCATCTTCATAAGAGCATATCCTTTATTCCCCTCCCATTCGCTTAAAACTCTTTTTGTCTCTTTTTTTCTGACTTCAAATGACTCACAACAGTGAATTTCATATTTCTCATCTAACAAACAAGTTTCCCAACGGTCTTCTCCAACAAACTCAGCGTACATTTCAAATAAAATAAAAAAATGTTTTTTTAAAAAAAATGTTTTATTTCATACAATGTTTTATTTCATGCAATGTTTTATTTCATGCAATGTTTAACTATTTCACCATCTTCTTTAACACCCCAATATTTCCTTTTCGATATTACATGAACTTCGGAAAATACCTTGTCTAGCTTAAAAAGGCCCATCTTTTCACCGACCATTCCCATTTCAATGAGTTTGTTGTACCCTTCTTCGTTCGTCATGAGCGCGTCGATGTTCTCATAGTATACCTTCACTTTGGATTTAACCTCTGAGAAGAATTTGTTGTAGTTGTCAAGGACTGCCTTTGCGAACTGAGGATAGGACCAATGTTCGACAATAGGTTTTACTGTGGTTACTAAGCCACATTGACCTTGAGTAAATTCGTATTTCAAAACAAAGGGGGAGAACCTTTCAACAAAGTTGTCGACCTTCTCATAGTGTTTACTCTTCATCTTTTGAGGTTTCTTAATGGAATATCCCCATGTCGAATTCATAAGCAATTTGAGTGTCATTGCAAGTTTGGGGTTTGAAGCTTTCCTAATATCATACATTTGTTGTATGACTTTTCCAACTGTATAGTTCTTTCCCGGGAACTCACCTTTTTCGTTTGGAATTCCAGTCGGAATATATTCGACAAACCTCATGTACGCAGCGTTAAGGTCGACATAGTATATCTTTTCATATGAGTCGAACTTGTCGCAACCAATGGGTCCAGTTCGTGGAAATTCAAGTGAGTCTCTTATCTTTTGAGAAACTTCTCCTGTTATCTCATAAACATCGTCAAAGCAACCTGTTTCATATAAAACCTTCTGACCTAACTCTGATGCTCTCCAATACAATTTGACGTCGACTGGATGTCTCAATGGAAGTTTGTTTATAGCATCTTGAAGTTCTTGCAACCTCATTGGAAGTTCTTCTGGTTCAGGTTGGTATCCGAACAATCCAACTCCTTTTGGAACTGTGTACTTCTTTTGTGCTAGAACTTTGTCTGGAACAACTTTTGGTCTTGCTAACAATGAAAAGTTTGTTTCGTCTTTTGGTACAAAAGTTTCTGTCAGCTTGTCATCTGGAATTGGTTCCAACAAACCTTTCTCGAAAAGAATGTTAACAGCTCTGACAATGTTGCACTTGCCTTTTCCGAACAATGGGTTTGTAAGACTTTCGTTCAACATGAAGTGGTTGTGGACAAGTACAATCTTCAACCATGGCAATCTTGTCAACAACATAGTCGTCATGTGAAGAACCTTTAGCTGTAGGTATGTTGACTCGGATATTCACATTTGCCAACGGTGCAACTTTTGTCAATTGACTTCTGAGAATGTACCTTGTTTTCACACATGACTCAAGATACTTCATCTTCTCATCTGTAACAAGACCAGAGTTCCTGAGACATGTAAGAATACAAGGTTCATTGACAATTGTTTCAATTGAATTGTAAATTCCATACCTTGTCAGGTTAATGTCAGACTTATTTCTGAACGGGAAATACCCAGCATGTTGTCTGACTGCTTGAGGGTTGGGTTGTAACCATTCGAACTTCACGCTTGCAATTCCTTCAATCGCATTCAAAATATCTGAGTCGGAGTCAAACATTTGTTCTCTCTTTGTAGTCTTGAAAGCGTCAAGAAGTTGTGCAGCTGTTGTGACATTGCCATGTGCATAGTATATATGACCATCTAAATCTGTTACGGTTAGTCTGAGATTGTATCCTTTCTTATTTCCGTCTTGAATTGCAGCAAGTACACCCATGAAGCCTTCTTTGTTCTTTCCTTCTTCAAAATTTACTGTAAAGGTTCGCCCAGATGTAATTTTACTTCTAACTTCACGGTACTTTTCATATGCATATCTTGTTCTTTCCATGGGAGCATGTGCATCTTCACCCTTCCCTTTTTTCCGTCTCAAAGGATACAATTGTTCGTCATGTTTCCAGTAGAATCTGGCAAAGCCGTCGTGTCCTTCAACTTGAGGCTCAGTAACATTGAAAGGCATGTCCATAAGACGCTCTTCTTCTAACCTCTCTAATCTGTTTGGATAATTTGCGCGTGCTGTTTTTATGTCCATTTCGTAGGTCAGACCAGACAGTTTGTCATAGACTTTTATGGGTCTTCCCTTCCTATATTTAAACTTCTTTGAAACTCTCCAACCATATCTTTCTAACTCTGCTTTTATTCTAGCAGATTTTCTGTCCATTCTATATGGGGGCATTTTTATAAAAATAAAAAAATGTTTTTTCTTTACTTTACGTAACCACCGGCTGCCAAAAGTCTTTGACGCCAACCCATACCAGCTAATGAAGGTTGACTTGGTTTAGTCTCCAGACTAAACTTTGGTTTTGGTTTATCTTCAGTTTTTGGCTTCCCTTCTTCTATCGGTTTTTCGTCACTTTTCGGTTCTTCTGACTTTACCTCACTTGCTGGAACAGTTGTGTCGTCAACATCTTCATAAATGTCATATGCCATTTGTTTCTGTTTTCCTTTCAACTTTTTGTGTTTGTTGTAAAGTTTAGAATATTTCGACTCTAAGTCAATGAGATGTTCTATAATGAACTGTTGGTCAGTGAAGTAAACTTTTCCATCTGTTGTCTCGAAAGTTCCTTCAGACTTCAATATTTTATTTGTGAGAGTCTGTTTCTTTTTTGAGATACTAGCCGTTCCATTTCTATGAAAAGTGACTTTGTAGTTAGGGTTTGTATTTCCAGACCTGGCACTTTCTATTATTGAATTTTTCTCTTCATCTGTAAGTTCTTTGACAGGTTTTGACAATGGTTCTGAACTTTTTGTTTGTGGTGTCAAATCTACCGTTTCAACTTCTTCGGTCATTTCATCTCAGTAAAAAATTTTAGTTTGGTTTGTTTTCAACTGGTTGTTTAGGTTTTTTATGTCGGTCTAAAACTTCCTGAGGTATAGGAAAAACTTGACAAACACGTGGTGGTGTAACTGCTGGAAGCCGACAAAGCCATCTTGAGCCCATTTGTCTCAAAGCTGTATTGTTCATTTCATCTCAGTAAAAAATTTTACATTCCCCACGTTTGAGGCGGTTGAGGTTGGTTGTTGTTTACCCACTGTTGTGCATGGTTATATCCTCTGTTAAAGAATCTTTCACCTTGGTCCATATAGTGCCCTGCTTGGTTATAGTAGTCATTTGCTTTGTTATAGTAGTTTCCTGCTTGTCTTCCTACATTGTCCATCCATCCTTGAACTTTTCCTCTGTTTCAGGATTTGGAATAAGATTTGCTGCATCTCGTGCTACCTCCCAACCTTTCTGTACAGTTTGTATAATAGGTTGTGCTTTCTCTTTCAGTATACCTAATGTACTCAAAATCTTCCTTCCAATTCCAAATGCACCTCTGGCTAGTGTTCCCACTGCGGTAAAAATCTAGATGCGACTCCTGCTAATGCGCCAAATAAACCCATTTCTTATGGGTTAAAAATGACGAATTCAAACAAGGACCCGTATTTTCTAAAGCGACAAAGAAAGCACTCATGGTAAAAATCTTTAGTTCAACACCAAATGCTTGGTTTATGGATATCTTGGAAAACATTCCGAGATATAGAGAAGATGGACCACCATACTGGCTAATATTTGTCGGTCAAAACACAAGATACTGTGAAGCCATACCATTATGGTCCAAAAATATTTTAGATGTGAAAACTGCTTTGACAATATTCGTTGACAAATACCATCCAACAAAACTGACATCTGACTATGAAAGTTCTTTCAAATCAGACGATATTAAAAACTATCTGCGTTCAAAAAATGTAAACCAATATTTCATTGTCGACCAAAACCATTCTGCTCTTGGTGTCATTGACAGTTGTATAAAAATCTTAAGAGACTTAAATCAACCACAAGGTGGTGAGGTAGATGAAATGTCATATGACGACAAATATAGACATTTCTCCATGGCAAAGATGAGACAAGTTTTAAATATTTACAATAACCGTAAACAAAAAGGTTTGGGAAACCACTCCCCCGAAGAAATGAAAAACAACCCCGACTTAGAGAAAGACTATATATTTAATAGTTTAGTCAAAAGGGATGAACAAGAAAGAATGCCAGGCTTCAAACTTAAGAAAGGTGACAAAGTAAAAATAGAAATACCTAAACGCGACCCATATGAAAATACTATTGACTATGACAACAATGGGAACTCGACAGGTACTCGCATTCGTGTTCGTAAAAATAGAAGAAAGTATACAAGAGAATATTATGAAGTTTTAGGCAAACATGGCAAAATGTACAGACTGCAAGCAGAAGATAAAACTACTATTGTCAGACCTCGTTTCAAACTTGTTAAGGTTCAAGGTGGTATACTTTCAAAGACAGTTCCTAACAAATATAAGACAACTCCTGACGAATATGCTAAAGAAGTTGAAAATGACGACTAAGCAATTCTATACCATGCGTAAACTGTCATGTAAGGTGGCATGTAGTCTTTACTTTGTCCCGTTGTTTGCGTATACCCTGAAATGCGATGTATATGGTTTCCTCCTCCCTGAGTGTCATCCCAGTAACAATTTATAGCAAACTTAACGTTGTTTTTAACATCATATCCTTTACCTTTTGTCATTGATGACCAATCCCAATATCTATGACTATGCCAACCTGCGTTAGTTGTACTTAAATCTATGTAGTGACTGTGTGCAGGTAGGTTTTCACCTGAAATCGTTTTACTTCCACCTGTTTCCTTTGAAGAGTTTGCACAATACAAAAACCTGTCGACTATTTGAGTCCAAGTTCCGAGACCAAGTACTACTTCTGGTCTGGTAGAGTTCATTGACGTGTAAATAGAACCTATAGGATATAGTGTTTGAAGTATTTCTGTCTTTAACGTTTGAAGCTCTGTTTTGTCAGCTTTCTTAACTAACATTGTTGGTAGTTCATTTACGTCAGAGATGCTATGTGTATGATATTTTTGTGGGTATGTTCCTTCTGTCCATGCGAAAATATACTCTTTTGTTGCATCTACATATCCAGCTATCCATGTCGAGTCTGCTTTTGTATTCCTTAACTCTGTAACACCTTTCTCAAGCTCTTTCAACTGTTGTCCATCTTCCATTAAACCTCTGGTATGACTTGAAACCGTTTGTGTCAACATATCTACAGTTTCTTTGTCGGCTTTAAGGTCTAAACATCCTGAAACCCACCCTGTATCGGCTTTAGTTTTTAAAATCTTCGATGTCCGTTCATGGTACCATTCAACCCTTTCTATAATTTTTTCATCTTTTTCATCCACATATTCCTTATCTGCCTTCTTATCTAATGCACTAGCCACACGTGCTAACTCATCGTCAACATACTCTTTGTCAGCTTTGTTGTCAATATCTGCCTTCAAAAGAAGTTCATCTATAGGTTTCTCGTTTAAAGTTCTTTTTGTTGGATTTACACAGACAGTATGGTTCTTGTTGTCTTGAAACAGAAACTCGTCTGTTAAAGGGTTTAATGTCAGTTTTAAGTTTCCTTCTTTCAATGACTCAGATATCTTAGAATAGTTTGAAAAGTTTGTTGTGTTCTTATTTAGAGCTTGCAAAATGAGTTGTCGGTTGTGTTGTATTTCTCTCATAGACGCTGTTTCTTTCGACATTTTTATTCTAGATAAAATATGCTTTCAATAGAAAAAAAAATTCAAGAGTTGCTACAACTAAACCATTAGATGAACTTTTTACGAATGTCGGTCAAAAGTTTGAGACAGAGACCGTAAAGCATGAAGGCTATCGTTTTGACTACCCGTTAAGATGGCTAAGAGACCCATCCGTCACAAAAGCTATTGGCTTTCGTAGAATGAAGTTCATTTCAGAAGCCATACATGGTTTCCCATTTACGGTCGGTTTTGAAATTCGATACTATAACAAAGAAAAACGTACGTATGAGAAATTTGTACAGGGAAAACTTTTACAAGTTAGTTTGCTTGTAAACTTAGAAACAACTCTTCAAGCTTTTCAAGAAAAAATAAACGATATCTATCTCGAATATGCAAACCAGTTTAACATTGACGAAGGAGAGTACCATCTCGATATTATATATGACAGGAAAAATGCAACTGTTAAATCAATAGAATAGAAAGACCTGGAGAAGACGTTTATATTTCTACAAAATATAACAACTTGGCATGGTATAGATTTTTGAGGATGTTAAATCAGCCTGCAGAATATCCAGTACACCCGAACTTTTATGAAGTCGAAAACCCTAATGGAACATATGAAAATGTTTTCGACTCAGATGCTATTATCGTTCATGCTTCATTTTCTGGTGCACAAAACTCTTTTTTATGCTTGGCAAATGACTTTTACGAAAAACCTACAAAGCTATATGAACCACCGAGTGGAAGTATTTCAGACTTTCAAGTATGGTTTACTACAGATGGAAGAAAGAGAATAGTTCCATTATACCATGCGTTTTACTTAGAACTTAGTCTCATATACAACTACTATCGAACGGTAAAAATATAATTTTAATACGGTTGAGGTGTTGGATTTGGTTGCCAACTAGACTGTGGTGCAGGTTCAGGCTGTTGTATAACAGGAGCTTGTTCTTCTGGTTCAGGGTCTTTAGGTATAATACCAACGAACTGACCTACTCTTTTACCAATATTTTTGACTCCGTTCCAAATTCCTCTTCCGACAGATTTTATTCCATTCCATATACCTCTTCCAACATTTCGAAAGAAGTTTCCTATTCTTCCAAAGAAACCCATTTTACTATATGTAAAAATCTAATGTCCGCCTAGTCTTTTACGTTTCCTTCTGAGTTCCATTGCATTCTTTAACTGGAGCTCATACATTCTATTTCTCCTCTGGTAGAAAACATATTCCGGGTCAACTCCTGTGTTCGCGTCATCTGCATAGAGTTGTTTATATCCCACTTCAGGGTTTGTATAAAACTCTTTCCATCTCATATTTGCATACCATGGTGGTAAGCCTAACGCAGCGTCATTTGACATGGCAGTTTGCATTTGTACATCTGTTGGCACTTGACCATAGTTTGCCATTGCAGTTTGTATTCTAACTTCATTTGGAATATTCTAGGGTTGTTAAAAATATCAAAAATTAGAGTTTTGAAGACACCATGGTGTCTTATAATTTTCCCTTCCTTATTGGCGTGTAGAAATAAATGCGCCAATAGATTGAAGAAGAAGAATTGTTTTTCTCTTAATGAACTTTAATCCTTTTGATATAAGAATATTAAAAACATTAATATAATTTCGATTTCGGAAATTAAATTTCCAAATTTTTTGTCGATTTCGGAAATAACAGGATCCCGCATCCAACACGCAACAACAAAACAGAAAACACACTTTTTGGTTCTTTCATCGTTTTAATCGTAATTTATGTAATACATGATTTGGATAAATTTTACAAAAATAGAACCTATATTATATTCTTTTCAAAGATTCTTGCAAATCATCAAAAATAATTGTATTTTAAAAAACGATCAAATTATCCTTTCATTATTTTAAACTTAAATTAGTTTTTATGATTGACTAAAGCAATCATATTTATTCATCATTAAATAAACAAAAAAATAATATTTGAGAGTTATTTCAAAAAAAACGCATTGAATTTATTAATTTGTCTCAATTTCAGTATTATAAATTTTTATAATTTCAATATTTTGAAATACACTTTTTAATATTTCAATATTTATGATATTTCAATGTTTTAAGTGGTCTCAAATTGAGCTTCTCAAATATAAGTTGGCCTATTCAAATAATAAAATTAAATAATATTTAAAATAATAAATAAAAGTAAGGGTTTCGTTTTGCTAAAATTGTCACTTTTATAGCATATTTGTTTTTGGATGTTTTGCGAAACCAAAAAAAAATATGATATACAATGTGTGTGTAAAGAAAATACTTTATTTACTAGTTAAAAAATCATTTGGTATTGATCAAGTTATTTTTTCTGGATAAGATATTATATGGATAATTGGATAGAAAATACAATTATATAATCTTGTACCTGGTTTAATTAAGCTAATTGTCATCAGAAACTTGTAATTTTTATGAATTTCAGATTTTCTTTTCATTACTGCTTTTCTTAATATGTCAAGTTCTTATTTACGTTATAAAGTATGATATTTACAAATATCAAGTTATCATGTTTTTTGAGAAATTATGAGAAACAAACAAAAATGAAAAAGATAGGAATAGCAATGAATAGTGATGTGGGTATAGAAAATGTAAGAGATATGAATGCAAAGCAATCAGTATTTAGGACATTGACCATAGATTTCGAAAAAAAATGCTGCATATTGAGCGAAAACTATGATTATATTATAAGGCTGTCATTTAAAGCATAATGAAACTATTCCCTTTTCATTTTAATCGAATAAGATAGTAAAGATTTTTGAATTAGCTAGAAACTGATGAGATGTTTTCACAAATCAGATTTTTAATCTCTATAATGCATAATTCACTCAATATCTCAATTTTGATATTGCGAGATATTTTTGCTATCGGTTTCGCAATTTTGACACAATAGCAAGAGGGTTCTATAAGCATTATTATCAACGTAGAAATCTGAATATCATATCAGAAAATGTCGCAAATCTGACATTTACCCGACAAAATAGCAAAAATAATTGAATACTTTTCGCAAAAACTTTAAAAAATCGATAAAAATATGAAAGATAGATATTAAAGAGACTTTTTATATAATATTCATAAAGATTTTCCAAAAATATGATACCGCAAAATTAAAAAAGTGACGTCTTGAGTGGAGTCAAAGGTCGAAATTGCTAGCTAAATGTTTTTTAGCGAAATTGCGTATTGTACGTTTTTTTCGCAAAACGAAACCCTTAATAAAAGTGATTGAGGTCATAGCAAAACGGATGTTTCAGTCATTAATTCTTAAAAATAAAAAGGGTAAAAACTAAATACAATGGGTAAAATTCAATAGTGTCTGTGCTATCGTTCAATTTGAAGGTGTCTTTTGAAACCGCAAGACACATTGAATTTTTGAATAGTGTATTATGGTTTGACAGACACCAATGAAAAAAATAAAAATGATATTTATTTTAAATATATAAGATCCTTATATAAAATATAAATATTTTATCGTTTTATTTTCTTGTTTTAGAAATGTTTTTTATTGAAAAATCAATAAAACTAACTCCAAAATAAAATTTTTGATTTAAAGACACTATGATGACACCAGGCAAATCTTCCAAGACACCTATCGTCGGGAATCTAACAACCCTAGAATATTCTCTGGGTTTGGTTGTCCAGGTTGCTGTGCATTCGCTAAGTTCTGTGCGTCCATTTAATATTAGATAAAAATATCTCTTACGAGTACATATGCTGAACATTTGCTGGTATTGGTTCATCTTCATATTCTCTATATCTTTCTGCCACGTCAAATAAGTAAATGACACAATGGAAAAAACCTAAAACAAGTAGTCCTATTTCAAACCACATTTACTTACCAATAAAATTTCTTTGTTGTGACACTTTCTCCGGTTTATAGGACCTCTCTCATATTCTATCTTGTCATATCTAAACTCATAGTCATGTATGTCCTCTAACCATCTCATGACACTTTCCAAACCACTTTTATCGGATGTAAAGTAAAAGCATGGATGGTTATGTAAAACGTCTAAAGTTTCTAAAGAGTCTCTCAAAGTCCAGTCTACTTGGTATTGAAAATCGCATGTGTTATAGAACGGCGGGTCTACTATAAAGAAAACATTTTCCTTGTTTTTATATTTTTCATACAACTCTGTCCAACGACATCTCACAAACTCTATACCCTCAGTATATTTTTCTATGTTCTCTTTGAAAACCTTTGTATAGTTAAGATATAAAACGTTTGACATAAGTGTTTCAATGTCATGAACTCTTATAGAACCACTATACAATAGTCTAGAAGATATACTATCCCAGTCAATATACTCTGCTTTTTTAAAACCTCTCTTACAATATTTTTCTTATCTAATGGTATACGTTCCATCTTGCCTATAGGTATCTTTTCTTTCAACTCACTCAATATTTTGTTTGTGTCTGGTATATGTTTGAGACGGTTCATATAGTTGTCGAAGTCATTGCATATAATCTTTGAGTCAGGAAATACAGTATGGCACAAATGAGATATATAGAAACTTCCACCGAACAAATCTACAAATGTTAGACCATTCGGTAGTTTCTTAAGTTCTCTCAATAGAATATCTTTACATCTACTCTTATTTCCAAAGAAGGGTAACGGTGGTTTTGTAAAATTCATTTTATATACAATAAAAATGTTTTTTCCCTGAAAAGTGACAGAAAAGTGACAAAACATCTTCGGGGCTAGAAGGGGCGCAGCCCCTGGAAGCCCCAATCCTTTTTTTTTTCACTCACTGATACAATGAATTGAGCGATAAAAATAATACAAACTCAACTAAGTTTCCTGTCTTTCAACTAAAAAAAATTATGCAAATTAAATTAAATTGTTTATTCAAATATTAAACAAAGATGAAGTAATTACAGTTATCATAAACTTTATGAATAACTCTGTAATTGGTTCAGATTTTCGTAAAAATATTTTTATTAATATCGATAAGAATACGTTTACCTACTATCACAACATATCGATAAACAAGAGTAGAGTGATTTTTATTATCGAAACTTTTTAAAAGCTGTAAGCTGGAAGGAAAAATCTTGTTTTTTCTGAGTTAGTTGTAGAACTATTGATGCACGAGTTATCATTGTGATGTAGAAGGATGGCAATGTACTGACTGAAGGATATGAAGTGAATTGAATTTCATTGAATTTCAATTTGATCAAAATTTGTTGAAATGATATGAATGTGTCAACATCTGTATCACTCTCTTTCACTCCTTCCCTATTCTTTCGAGAACGAAGCTAGCTCGGCTTTCGCTGAGCGAATTGACACTTTTGATGCCCTAAACGTGTATGCTCTCAAATTTATCGAAAAAAATTATACCACCTAAACTAGTATATTCTTATTTTAAATATGATATTATCCTTAGAATACACACTAGAATATATTTAAATCAACTTTTAAAAAAGTTCGAATCCTGCGCGTCTCACTTTTTAAATTTTCGAAAAGGAAAATTATATTCTCCTAAAATGAAAACAATTTTCCGAATTGACATCCTTAATTGGGCTGTTTATTCGGGAAAACAGTTCGGAATATTATGATTCATTCAATTAAATTAAAAAATTAGAAGGTTTTTGAATAGAAAAAAAAAAAAAAAAGGTATTGGGGCTTCCAGGCACTTCGTGCCCTCTAGCCCATAAAATTTTTGAAAGTCGTTGCTGTTGACTTGTTTGTAGAGGACTCAAAATAGTAGAACTATGTCCGGACAAGTAAGGGTCTATCGTCGCTTCTCAAAGTTACGGGCGTTCCAAGGAAGTATACTTTGAGAAGCCTTTTCTTCCTTATAGAATGAGATAGGATGGTTATTTTACAAAACCGACAAGACCTTAACCGAGTAGTTTTCATGTTTTGTCACTTTTCTGTCACTTTTCAGGAAAAAACATTTTTATTATATATATAAAATGAATTTTACAAAACCACCGTTACCCTTCTTTGGAAATAAGAGTAGATGTAAAGATATTCTATTGAGAGAACTTAAGAAACTACCGAATGGTCTAACATTTGTAGATTTGTTCGGTGGAAGTTTCTATATATCTCATTTGTGCCATACTGTATTTCCTGACTCAAAGATTATATGCAATGACTTCGACAACTATATGAACCGTCTCAAACATATACCGAACACAAACAAAATATTGAGTGAGTTGAAAGAAAAGATACCTATAGGCAAGATGGAACGTATACCATTAGATAAGAAAAATATTGTAAGAGAGGTTTTAAAAAAAGCAGAGTATATTGACTGGGATAGTATATCTTCTAGACTATTGTATAGTGGTTCTATAAGAGTTCATGACATTGAAACACTTATGTCAAACGTTTTATATCTTAACTATACAAAGGTTTTCCAAAGAGAACATAGAAAAATATACTGAGGGTATCGAGTTTGTGAGATGTCATTGGACAGAGTTGTATGAAAAATATAAAACAAGGGAAAATGTTTTCTTTATAGTAGACCCGCCGTTCTATAACACATGCGATTTTCAATACCAAGTAGACTGGACTTTGAGAGACTCTTTAGAAAACTTTAGACGTTTTACATAACCATCCATGCTTTTACTTTACATCCGTAAAAGTGGTTTGGAAAGTGTCATGAGATGGTTAGAGGACATACATGACTATGAGTTTAGATATGACAAGAAGAATATGAGAGAGGTCCTATAAACCGGAGAAAGTGTCACAACAAAGAAATTTTATTGGTAAGTAAATGTGGTTTGAAATAGGACTACTTGTTTTAGGTTTTTTCCATTGTTCATTTACTTATTTGACGTGGCAGAAAGATATAGAGAATATGAAGATGAACCAATACCAGCAAATGTTCAGCATATGTACTCGTAAGAGATATTTTTTATCTAATATTAAAGTGGACGCACAGAACTTAGCGAATGCACAGCAAACCTGGACAACCAAACCCAGAGAATATTCCAAATGAAGTTAGAATACAAACTGCAATGGCAAACTATGGTCAAGTGCCAACAGATGTACAAATGCAAAACTGCATGTCAAATGACGCTGCGTTAGGCTTACCACCATGGTATGCAAATATGAGATGGAAAGAGTTTTATACAAACCCTGAAGTGGGATATAAACAACTCTATGCAGATGACGCGAACACAGGAGTTGACCCGGAATATGTTTTCTACCAGAGGAGAAATAGAATGTATGAGCTCCAGTTAAAGAATGCAATGGAACTTCAGAAGGAAACGTAAAAGACTAGGCGGACATTAGATTTTTACATATAGTAAAATGGGTTTCTTTGGAAGAATAGGAAACTTCTTTCGAAATGTTGGAAGAGGTATTATGGAATGGAATAAAATCTGTCGGAAGAGGAATTTGGAACGGAGTCAAAAATATTGGTAAAAGAGTAGGTCAGTTCGTTGGTATTATACCTAAAGACCTGAACCAGAAGAACAAGCTCCTGTTATACAACAGCCTGAACCTGCACCACAGTCTAGTTGGCAACCAAAATCCAACACCTCAACCGTATTAAAATTATTTTTTTACCGTTCGATAGTAGTTGTATATGAGACTAAGTTCTAAGTAAAACGCATGGTATAATGGAACTATTCTCTTTCTTCCATCTGTAGTAAACCATACTTGAAAGTCTGAAATACTTCCACTCGGTGGTTCATATAGCTTTGTAGGTTTTTCGTAAAAGTCATTTGCCAAGCATAAAAAAGAGTTTTGTGCACCAGAAAATGAAGCATGAACGATAATAGCATCTGAGTCGAAAACATTTTCATATGTTCCATTAGGGTTTTCGACTTCATAAAAGTTCGGGTGTACTGGATATTCTGCAGGCTGATTTAACATCCTCAAAAATCTATACCATGCCAAGTTGTTATATTTTGTAGAAATATAAACGTTTTCTCCAAGGTCTTCTATTCTATTGATTTTAACAGTTGCATTTTTCCTGTCATATATAATATCGAGATGGTACTCTCCTTCGTCAATGTTAAACTGGTTTGCATATTCGAGATAGATATCGTTTATTTTTCTTGAAAAGCTTGAAGAGTTGTTTCTAAGTTTACAAGCAAACTAACTTGTAAAAGTTTTCCCTGTTCAAATTTCTCATACATACGTTTTTCTTTGTTATAGTATCGAACTTCAAAACCGACCGTAAATGGGAAACCATGTATGGCTTCTGAAATGAACTTCATTCTACGAAAGCCAATAGCTTTTGTGACGGATGGGTCTCTTAGCCATCTTAACGGGTAGTCAAAACGATAGCCTTCATGCTTTACGGTCTCTGTCTCAAACTTTTGACCGACATTCGTAAAAAGTTCATCTAATGGTTTAGTTGTAGCAACTCTTGAATTTTCTTTTTCTATTGAAAGCATATTTTATCTAGAATAAAAATGTCGAAAGAAACAGCGTCTATGAGAGAAATACAACACAACCGACAACTCATTTTGCAAGCTCTAAATAAGAACACAACAAACTTTTCAAACTATTCTAAGATATCTGAGTCATTGAAAGAAGGAAACTTAAAACTGACATTAAACCCTTTAACAGACGAGTTTCTGTTTCAAGACAGTAAGAACCATACTGTCTGTGTAAATCCAACAAAAGGAACTTTAAACGAGAAACCTATAAAAGAACTTCTTTTGAAAGCAGATGTTGACAACAAAGCTGACAAAGAGTATGTCATTGAAAAAGTTCAAGAAGAACATGACAGAGCAGATGCAACATATGCAACAAAAGAACATACTCATCCTGAACTAGCAGACAAAACATATGTTGACAATAAAATGTCAAGTGAAGTGACAAGAGCTGAAAACGAATATTCTAAAAAGACTCATACACATACCATTGCAAATATTACAAACTTACAAGAAACCTTAAACAGGAAAAGTGACGTTGGACATACACATACCATTGCAAATATTACAAACTTACAAGAAACCTTAAACAGGAAAAGTGCCGTTGGACATACACATACCATTGCAAATATTACAAACTTACAAGAAACCTTAAACAGGAAAAGTGACGTTGGACATACACATACCATTGCAAATATTACAAACTTACAAGAAACCTTAAACAGGAAAAGTGACGTTGGACATACACATACCATTGCAATATTACAAACTTACAAGAAACCTTAAACAGGAAAAGTGCCGTTGGACATACACATACCATTGCAAATATTACAAACTTACAAGAAACCTTAAACAGGAAAAGTGACGTTGGACATACACATACCATTGCAAATATTACAAACTTACAAGAAACCTTAAACAGGAAAAGTGACGTTGGACATACACATACCATTGCAAATATTACAAACTTACAAGAAACCTTAAACAGGAAAAGTGCCGTTGGACATACACATACCATTGCAAATATTACAAACTTACAAGAAACCTTAAACAGGAAAAGTGACGTTGGACATACACATACAAGTTTTACAACTTTTACAGCAGATGATATTACACTAAACACAACCTTGCCAAGTAAAGGTCCAACAATACCACCGGCAACAAGTCTTGTAGATACTTTGATATCGAATGACAATAGTATTATACATCTAAGACAGGAACTCAATGTGCTTAAACAAATTTTGCCGAATCTTATTTACCCGGTTGGCTCTATTTATACGTCAATGAACTCTACCAGACCAGAAGTAGTACTTGGTTTTGGAACTTGGACTCAAATAGTCGACAGGTTTTTGTATTGTGCAAACTCTTCAAAGGAAACAGGTGGAAGTAAAACGATTTCAGGTGAAAACCTACCTGCGCACAGTCATTACATAAATTTAAGTACATCTCTAGAAGGTTGGCATAAGCATAGATATTGGGATTGGTCAAGAATGACAAAAGGTAAAGGATATGATGTTAAAGACGACGTTGAGTTTGCTATAAATTGTTACTGGAGTGACACTCAGGGAGGAGGAAGCCATACACATTTGGTTTCAGGGTATACACAAAAGTTAGTATACAAGTCTCGTGTACTGAGGCACTGCGTTCCTCCGTACGCAATACTTGTGAATTTGACACTTTACAAAACCGTTAACGTATATTTTACAACACAAACACAAACACCAACTTAACCTTAAATATTTATAAAGCCGCCAACCACTTCACCTTACTACTGTAAAAATAAACGTTCTCACTTACAAAAGTATTGCAACTCTTCCCATTGCTGTGCTTCACACAATAGTTCATATTCTTCAGTATCGCTGCTGTCGCTCCAATCGTCAGAGTCAAAGTCACTGTCAAAATAAATGTTAGTAAGTTTTGACAAAGCTAATGAAACACGTTTACCGTTTGTATCGTATGCTTGTATAAACTTTCCATTCTTCATTCCTTCATAAACGCTCAAACTAACTTTACCCTTTCTCCCTCGTATCTGATAGAATGTATTTTCACGAGGAACGAAGAACAAATTCTTGAACTCATGACCGTTGTAGTTTGTTATCTCAATAGTTTTCGTCATTTATATAAAAATAAACTTAAAAATAAAATAAAAATAATTTTAAAAAATAAACTTAAAAATTAATGATATCACCACCCTCACACGTATGAAAACATAGCACAAAAATAAATTTAGGTGAAGAGGTGACATCTCACCTCTTTTTTCACCTGTTTTTTCACCCACTTGAATTCATTGCTTTATAACTCTCTTCCTTGGTTTCTTTTTAGTTGCTTTCTTCACGTCTGTCTCCAACTTGACTGTCTTTCTTCTTCGTCCGTAATGATACCAGTTACTTCCACCAGTCAATGGGTCAAATGGTCTTTCGTAAGGGTTTCCATACATTCCATAGGGACCATACGGAAGAACTACTGGTGGAGGAAGAGTTCCATCGACTCTATTTAAATGCATTGTTTCACCTTTCATCTGGTCATTAAAGTCTTTTGCGTGTTTTGCAAACTCATCGTCCTTTCCTAAAGCATTTTCTGACTCAGTCGCAACCAAATTGGATGCTTTATTTATGAGTCCTATTTTATTTAATCTTAACTTCTTTGCAACCCAGCCTCCAATCTTTCCTTTATTTGCATCTAATGTCTTTGAAACCCTTCCTCCACTCATTTTATTTACTGCGTCATAAGCTCCAAGTGCTTTTGCTCCAAATGCTAATGCTTTTGTTCCCATTGCGCCTAAAGCTGCCCAAGCTACCATTTACACCATATTAAAATCATCTCTCTTCAATATTATCTCATAAAAGTTCTCGTTACTGGAGAAAGTCAATGAACATAAACATTCTCATTCATAAACTTCTTTCTTATATCATCTATACGCTTCAAAATGTCTGAACAATTGCTAACATCTTCTACAACAGTTATTTCATCATGAATGACCTTCAAGAACAAGCTCATTTAATATGCTATTAAAATCATTTCAATAATGAGTCCATCCTTTCCATCTTTAGGTAGCACAACATCTTTCATTGAAGAAGGTTCGACAAGTCTTATGTTAAACTTACTGACAAAGTTTGTTATACTATAATGCTTCGGTGGCGAATACATGTAGTTTGAAAGACATAATATAGATTCTTCAGCAAATTCACTTATACTGGATTTTTATAACAATGTTCTCACGAGACCAAATACCACCAATTGACAATCTTGTAAGCAATCCTGCTGAACCTTCAACTGTAAACGTCGATGGTAACATTCCACGAAGGTCATCTATTGACATCGTTGAGTCACTGAATTTAAATATTTTCTTAAAGCAATCGTCATTATCTAACCATGCAATAGCTTTGAAGTTTTCATTCGAATATACATCTGCTTCATTAAATGTAAAACCTGACTTCTTTGCAGAGATGACTTTAAAATCTATTGAGTTTGTTTCAAATTATATGCTATGCTAACTTCTGAAGGTAATGGGTGTCCTTCCGCAGTCAGTTGTTCTCTCACTACCGTTTGAAGCTTTGTGTTAAAAACTTTCATGTCATCTCCTGTGTCTAGGTTCACATACACAGCAACAGGAAAACTATCTTGCTTCTTTGTTTCATCATTATACCTCAAAACATTAAAGTTCTTCAATAATATTGTTCTTCCTGCTGGAATACTTCGAACCTGTCTTATTTCAATAGCTTTCTCACCTCCTACATACTCTACCCAGTGTCTTGGATATTCATAAGTATACTGACTTTCTTGAATTTTGGTAGGTTTCATCATAACATGTTCATAGTATATCTTTATACTCTTGTCAGTTAGACTCGGTGCTATGTTCTGAATATTTCTGACTTGCATTTTTAATGGAGATAAAATGAAGCATTTAATACATGACGTAGATGAAGACATGAATGAAACTACAGACAAACTTAACTCTTCTCTCATTCTTCCTTTCAGTAAGGACTATGAGTTCTGTTCAAATGGCGTTTATTTCTATTGTGGAAAGATGGGTTCAGGTAAGACATTTAACCTCATTCGTCATATACTCATAACAGAACGTTTAGGAAACGACTCATATTATGACCAAATCATTATATCAGTAACTTCAGACTCTATGGACTCAACAGCGAAAACATTTATGTCAAAAGTTCAAGCCTCTGTCGTTAAAGTTCCAGACAGTGAACTCATTGAATTTCTTCAACGTTACATTCGACGTAAGAGGAAATATTATGCTATTGTAGAGTTCATACAGTCAGGAATGCAAAAGACTTCAGAAGAGATGGAAAGAATTATTGACAAACACCACTTACGTCAGTACTCAGGAGTTTACGATATGAAACGACTGACAAACTACATTCTATCAAAACTTTCAAAATACCCCTTCAAAAAGTATCCTTCAAACACTCTGCTCGTTTGTGACGACTTCGCTGGTAAAGGTTTAGTGTCAAAACCAGACTCACCATTAGCTAACATCATAACTAAAGTCAGACATTACCACTTAACTGTAGCAATACTTATGCAAACATGGAGGTTTTTAGCTTTAAACATAAAACGTCTCATAACTGACTTCGTTATCTTTCAAGGTTTCTCACGTTATGATATTGAACTCATTTGGAAACAGTCAGGTATAACATTACCTTTTGAAGAAATTTGGGAAGCATATAAGTCTCTCATCTCTCCTCGTTCATACCTTGAGATTCATATCATGACTAATACCATTAAAGTCAAAAATATTCCATGGGAACGACCAACATTGTTTTAAAGTTTAACCTTCAATTGACTGATGGTAAACAAATTCCATGCATCTCTGTCGCCATTTCTGTTAATATTTTTGCTGTCATTCATATCATTCCACTCCCCATTCCGTTAGCTTTTTGAGGATATGCGTTAGAATAGCTGTTCTTAAATGAAGGCTTTTCACCTTTGAGAGCATAAACTCTATAACTTTCTGCATACTTTATGTTTGAACCTCCTGAGCCATCATTGACATAAATTTTTATAGGCTTCCACCCTTTGTTCATGTTCCTGCTTCTTCCCTTAGCTCTTTTGTTCAGTAGTTTCTACATCTTTATACACAGCTCCTGTCTCAGTGAATTCAACAATATTTTCATTCGTTAGCTTTACATTCAAACCCTTGTCGAGTATATTGTTCATTTCATACATATAAAAGGTTTTTATTCTATATGAATGAGAAGCAAATCCATCTTAGCTGGTGCCGTTAATGTTCCAATTGAACCAACATCAAATGTTGACTCACGAACGACAAACAATATTGTCATAAAGAATTATAGTTCGGAGTGTTTGAAAGAAAAAGAACCAGAACTGAAATCCGTGAATTTAAACTCAGCTTCAAACGCTAACGCTACATCAGATGTTAAGTTAGAGTATCCACCACTGGACCAAATTCTTCAAGAGAAGCCAACGACAATCCTTACACAAATGTTCAAACAAATCCTTCAGATAACGTAGACCATTACCTTCTTCAGTTATACCAAACAATTTTACTCAAAGACGATAAGAAGCTTTTGACAAATCTTATAAGTAAGAACCAAATAATTCTAACAAAGGAGGACCTTGAAAATGTTATATCACGAATAACAGGGAAACAATGTGTCATTGACTATCTCGACCCTGAAATCGAATGCTGTGGTCAAACGCCACCATTCATGAAAATAGGTAACATCCGCATCATTGAAATACCAGGAACTACAGGAGTTGAGTTTAAGTATAAATATTCGAACGAGTATACAAAACCAACAGAATATAAACTTTGTTTGAAATATGTTTTAGTAAATTAAAGCAATTTGTAATATCTATCCAAAACTTCTTCAACAGTATCGAACTCATCTTCATAATGCAAACCTAATCTTATTGACTTGGTGCAGTTTTCACTAACACAATATAGCGCTTTGCGCTCGGCGCCTTTGACGCCTTTTTCTGTTCTCTTGACTGACATAACTAACTCATTTGTTTCATCAAACAGCAATACCAAAGTTCATGACCTAATACATAACATTCATACTTTATATTTTTAGCTCTGAGTTCTCTTGTAAGCTGTTGCATTTAATATTTTCTAAAAAGTCAACTTCAACAGTCATTCGCATGGTGCCTTCAGTTCTACAGGCTCGCCTTGAAAGTCAACAAGTCTGAATTGCATGTCTTTCAAATTATGAGGACTAATGCGAACCCATTTACCTAAATGAGTTGCTATGACAGGAACGTTTGGAATGAACATTGAATTGACTGCATAACAGAAAGACTTATATTCTACTGAACCTTTACTATTAACTCCTGAAATACCTGTGACATTAGCTATTTTTGACTCAATGTATAAAACAATTGCCATAACATACGTATGGAACAGATTTCATCTCATCGTTTTGTCAATACTTTTCAAAGGAAATGTCATATGGTATGCTCCCAGAAGCAATTGAACTCTATGACTCATTCGTGTTATCTTAAACTCCTTCGCATAACTGAACTTCAAAACTCCTGCAATAAGTTTAACATTCATTAAGTTTTCTTCGTTATCCTTGTTTATTGTAGTATTTATGAGAGCATTTTAACACTCCAGCTAATGTTTCATCTTATATTCTACATTATTGTGAAATCTTATTTCGTGCTTCTTTCCATCTATTTCAAACTCCATGAAATCTGTTTCATCTGTTATAACGAATGAAGCGATAGTATTGAAGTCAACCATTCTGAATGCAAGTGGCTTCATTCTGTAGACCTAAGTTTGTTTGTAGCTTTACTGTCCCGTATTCGTTTGGGTCTGTACTTTGCAAATAGAACAACATTTTATTCTCATTAAAATATGAGTATAGCTGCATATGCGTATGAAGCTGACAGAGCTAAACGTTTATATTTTGGTCAATACTCTCTCACACTTACTGACAAATATATTGTTATTTCTGATGGAAATACTGAGAAATACATAACATGGAAGGACTATGAAAAGTTTGACCCTATTTTAACTCCATGTACAATGCCTTTCATTGTAAATGAAGTTGTCATGAAGAACGACACAACAGTATATAAGTCTGTTCATGAAGCATTAGAATATATGTTGAATCATAACCCGAAATTTGACCCAAGCACTACGCCATGTACAATGCCCTTTATTAAGGACGGTGAAATCGTAAGAGTTCCGGATTCAACGGTTTACACAGCTGTTCAAAACAGTTTACAAAACATTTTAGCGAATATCTTTAATTCAGAAACTACAGAAATAAAATTACCATATATAACAGATGCTAAAGAAATTAAATCAAAAACAACAACATTATTTACGTCACTTAATGATTTAATGACTTATATCATTAATATTCCTGCACCAACTACAGCATTTGATCCAAACTCGACGGTTTGCAGTGTACCTTTCATAAAGGACAGTTCAGTAATTGTTTTAAGGGATTCAACAGTTAATGAATCATTAAAGGCGTCATTAATGAAAATCATTGATTTTAACTCATTCATGAATACATATAATTCATTCATTAATGTTTCATATGCTTCTAAAGAAGGTGAGCCAAAAACTATCGATAAAGCGGTGTATGAAATAAAAGCATCAACGACGAAATTGAATTCGTTAACTTTTGACGGTGATAGTTTCGTTAATGACATAACATCGGGGAAAACAATTTTAACAAAAGAATATTTAAAATCTCATGTTAGTGAGTTCGTTGAAATTGAAAAAAAGGTGGAATTAAGTTCGATCCACTGAATTTCATTTTCAACTTAGCGAATGCGGGTGTTAGTTTCGCTGAATGGACAACTATACAGAGTGAAATAAATGCAATATGGACGTTTTTGGGGTCAAAAGCGGGAATGGGTGAGCTTGTAAATGCTGCAAGAACATTAGGTGAAACAGGAAATTTTGTAGATGGTTTTAAAAGACTTGTTTCAAATGTTTTAACAAACACAAAGAAATTATTTAGATATACCATACATAACGGACGGATTTTCGAACAGGTAGCAACAAACCCTCCGGTTATGGCTGCGTTGATGATGGTTAGAGATATAAAACCACGTAACGACGGGAACGAAGAACATGAACAACAGAGCCCAACGGGCTCAGAGCCACATAGTGGCGAGGATACTGGTCGGGTTATTCGAGACATTAAAAACGTGTATCCTGAAGTTATTGATTTATTTAGAGGAGTTAATGATTCAATTTCAAAACATTCTATAACCCTCGATGAAGAGAATAAATTAACAGATTATATATTCGTCATTATTGCAGAATTAATGAAGAGAATAAATGAAAAAGGAATTGGTGATATCATTAATGTCAGCGATGTAATGATGAAAAGAAATTTTGACTCATTATTTACAAAACCGAAAACAGAATATAGTCTTTATGACGTAATTACCGAATTAATGAAAAAGATTAATGATAATAAGAGTTCTGGCGGAAGAGTTGAATTAGAAGTGAATGATGTTAATGAGAAATTAGCCGAAAAAGCAGATAAAAACCACGTTCATTATATAACTTCAGACGAACAGATTATAACGGACTACCATGGATATTTAACACGAAGTGATGAAGTGAAGACGGAAGATGTTAATGAAAGAAGATATAAATACATTCGTGCTAAAGGTTATGACATAAGCTGTACTGTACAGTATGACACGGGTAAAGCACCAGAAGCATTTAGTTATAACGATGAAATTTATGCCTCTACTTTCTCTGTTAACGGTGTATTAGTTGAACCAAGATTTACTTTGAGAGTTAAGGCAAAAATAACGTTTGAAGATGCTATTAAAAGTAAAGCTGACAAAGTTGAACTCGAAGCAATGAACAAAGTTTTGAAATCTCATAAACACAACATCTCCGATATAAATGAACTTCAAGCTACATTAGACAGTAAAGCTGACAAGAACCATACAAACGAATCCTTCACTACTGTTAGAGCAGACGACATAATATTGAACTTTGACCTTGGTTCAAGTGCACCATTAGAAAATCCAAGTACAAGCGTAAAAGATACACTAAACTCCTTAAATAGTAAATGTATGAACATTGAAGTCATGTCAGAAACTTTGAAGCACATGAACTACCAGCAATGTTAGATAAGAAAGCAGATAAGAACCATACACATGATTTCTTCACAACTGTTGGTATAGAAAGTATTGAAGGAACGGTTGAAGAAACTGGTGGATGCATTATATTGTAAACCTCCTAACTTTCCACAAGGTTTAACATCGGATGACGACATAACGACGATGAGAAACATTAGATGTAAAGATGTTTATGTCATGAAGGATGAACATAATATTAAATTCACTGCTCAAGATTTATATGATAAGAAAGCTGACAAGAACCATACACATAAATCCTTCACTACTGTTAGAGCAGACGACATAATATTGAACTTTGACCTTGGTTCAAGTGCACCATTAGAAAATCCAAGTACAAGCGTAAAAGATACTCTTAACAATTTAGATAAGAGTTGCAGGAATACCGAAGATCATGCCAGAAACTTTGAAGCATATGAACTACCAGCAATGTTAGATAAGAAAGCTGACAAAACTTATGTGGATGCAGAACTAACAAAGAAATTTTCGAAACCAGATACAATGACATTTACAACAGAAATTATAAATGGTGAACCAGCAACTCCATTTGAATTTGTTAGAGGTCTTCAACCAGATACTTTTGAATTTTTCTTGGATAATTCTATTGAACTAACATTACATTATAAAAGTGGAACAAATGCAACATTTCATCCGGGAGATACATTCCAAATGGTATTTAATGACATAAGTTCTTTAGAATATGTTTATAGAGTTATGAGCATATATGATTTAATATATCCTATAGGAGCTGTTTATACGTCTATGAATCCAATAAATCCAAACACTTTATTTGGTGGTAGATGGTATGAAATAGTTGACAGTTTTCCATTCTACACTAATACGCAGTCAATGAAGATGGGAGGTTCAAAGAAAATAGGTATTGAAAACCTTCCTTCACATATGCATAGGTTCAGTGGAAGAACATCTGTGGAAGGAAACCATTCACATTCAATAACAAAAAGAGGTTATACAAATCTTGCAGCGGGTTCGGATAGACAGGGAATGCATAGATATGATATTTCAACTGACCCAGTAGATTCAAGCACAGGTATTTTCTGTGGAACTGCAGGAAATCATACACATGTTGTAGCTGGTATTACAGACCCAGCAGGTAATGGAAAAGATTATATGCCTCCTTATATAACAATGCACGCTTGGATACGAGTTGGTTAAAATCTTTAACTTTACATAAATGAGCTTGAAAGAAGTATTCGAACAACATCCATGGAGGTCATTTAAGAAATTCAATGAAGCTGCAAAGAGTTGGGGATTTACTAACAGAGCTGAAGTGAAAAGGTTCTTTGACAAAAATGTTGTACATCAAACAAAAATAAACCCTTACGACTACTTTTTACCAATTTACTCCAACACTCCTGACGCATACCAATTTGACACTCTCATTCAAAGCAGAAAATGTGGTCATAAACCATTCCTCATCTTCATTAATGTTAACACTCGTAAAGCATATGCATATCAATGAAAAATAAAGGAACTCGTGAAGTGTTAAGAGTTTTACAAAAGTTTGTAGCAGAACATAGCCCAAGTACTTTAACATCAGACCAAGACAGTGCATACCTCAGCAATGAAATCACAGATTTTCTCATTAAGCATAACATAACTCACTACACTACTGAAGACCATAACCATAACATACTCGGTATCATTAACCGCTTCATAAGAACGCTCAGAGATTTAAATCAAGAGCGAGACTTTACCGAAGAAACAATGAAACATTTCATCGAAGTTTACAATTCCTCAACACATTCTACAACAGGACATACACCAAATTCAATGACACAACAACAAGAAGAAAAGTATATACAAAAGAAACGAAGCCAAACACAAAATATCAGAAATTCAACACAATTTACCTCATTCCTGGTACAAAAGTTCGTGTAGTTCTTGACGACAAACCTTGACAAAGAAACGTTTAAGGTTAAGTAGAAACTATTATATCGTAGACTCTACAAGGTAATGGATATCTTATAAAAGCTGCTGACGACTCCATAGCATTTTACCCTCGACATAAATTAGTTGAAAGTAGTAATGGCAAACTTGCTGAAACCATTGACGAAGCAAAGCGAGGAGTGGTTATTGAAATACTTGACTACAACATAAACGATGACACTTATAAAGTAAGATATGAAGGAGGCGTTGAAGATGTTATACCATCTAAGAACTTGAGAGAGTCGAAGCCAACACATCTGGGACCATTAGAGCGGGAGTACTGGAAAGATAAAAACATGCCAGAAAGAATAAGAAAATTCTTCTAAACTTTTTCGTTGGATGTAAATCAGACATGAATATAATTTAGGTGAAGAGGTGAGATGTCACCTGTTTTTTCACCTCTTTTCTCACCTCATGAATTTTCATGAATTTTCCCGAAATAAAAAATAAAATTAGTTTTATTTTTATTTATTTTTTTATTTTGTATGTAAGAACAGAAATGTCAGTCGAAGCAAAAACATTCACGAACAAATCTAATGGTGAAACATTCACAAAAGGCACTTATAATGGTATTGAAGTCTTACGTAGAGACAAGGATGGTTACATTAATGCAACAAAGATGTGTCAGCAGTTTAGGAAAGACTTTAGAAGGTTGTTGGAAAATAAGTCCTGGGAAGAGTATTTTAAGGCATTTTGTGAAGAATATACCAACCCGCGGAATTCCGGCGGTTGCTTTTTATATAAAATTCATGCAGGAATTCCCGATGAAATCAAACAGGTTAGAGGAATGTATGTAGACCCAAGACTTATAAACTATATAGCAATGGGCTTCTCCAAAATATTGCAAGCAGTTGGAAAAATTATGGACTCCATAGACAAGAAAGTTCATGAGAAGTTAGATGAAGAAGAACTCGAAGATACAGTAGAAAATGCTAAACCTTTGTTTGAAGAAGAAGTTGGAAAAATGTGCGAAAAACAATTAGAACATGAACGTGAGATATATTATGGTTATAGAATTCTCCATACGAACTAGACCAATGGGAACAAGAAGATTTAAAGAGAGAATTTAGAGAATATGAACTCGCTAAGATAGCATTTGAAGCTGCCAGAAAAGAAGTTAAAAGTTTTGGGTCGTTTTGTACAAAAATATTGTGAGTAAATGAACCATTTATTTTTGGTCAAAGCTTCCACGAGAGAAAAGATTCCTCATTCGCTAAGGATTCCAAAAATAAAAAATCATTGATTTCGGCTGAGAAAAAACAGCAAACCCTTCTTCCACGGGAACAAAGAAATAAAGAAGAAATAAAGAAGAAATAAAGTAAATTTTTTATTTATTCCCGTGGAAGATAGAGCACTTTTATGACACTTTTTATTCACGACAAAAACAAGACAAACAAAGAAAATAAGAAAATACGGCGCTGTCGCGGTTCGAACCACAGACCCTGACCCCTCCATAACACCACCTTAGACCACTGTGCTACGTAGCCTGTCGACATAAGATTTATAAAATTGCATATTTGACGTAAATTTATTTCCCAGTTATTCAAAAATAATTAATTATTGAAGAACTAAAGGTGCTACCATGTTACCATGTGCTACCAGGTCATTTAACTTCTCTGAAAAAATGAGACAACATGACATTTTGACAACAACACAGGAGGAAGGTAGTTATGAATTATTTTTAAAGAACTAAAGGTGCTACCATGTTACCATGTTGACAACATGACATTTTGACAACAGTTCAGGAGGAAGGTAGTTATGAATTATTTTTAAAGAACTAAAGGTGCTACCATGTTACCATGTGCTACCAGGTCATTTAACTTCTCTGAAAAAATGAGACAACATGACATTTTGACAACAACACAGGAGGAAGGTAGTTATGAATTATTTTAAAGAACTAAAGGTGCTACCATGTTACCATGTTTGAAACATGACATTTTGACAACAGTTCAGGAGGAAGGTAGTTATGAATTATTTTTAAAGAACTAAAGGTGCTACCATGTTACCATGTGCTACCAGGTCATTTAACTTCTCTGAAAAAATGAGACAACATGACATTTTGACAACAACACAGGATTAATGCAAAAATAAATTCCAATCATACTTTATAAAGCTAGACCTTCAGGTCTCGCCGCTTAGCGGCTCATTTACAGGTATTTCATCATCAGTAAATGATTCCTCATTATCGTTTGGTTCAACCTGTTTATATAATCCTTTCATTTCTTCTTTCAAAACATAATACCATGTTTGTTTACCGTCTATTCTTCTATGTTTCCTATCACATTTATCCTTAATACTCATTTGAAAGTTTTTGTCTTTCATGTCTGATGGTTTGCAGAATAGAGCATTTTCACACGTCATACCTGCACACAATTCATCATAATGTGTATTTATCCATACATCTAAAGGATTTGATGATAATTCTATTAAATCTTGTTTGGCTTCAGTCATCGGAATGATTCGTACATTAAATGATGAAAGGTCATATTGCATAAAATACGTCAGTAAATTATCATAAAATTCCTTTGTGCATGAATCCATTAAATTCTTGAAGTAATCAAATTGACCCTTGAATTTACCATTAACTCTTAAAACTACGTATCTTCTGTCTCCAACTTCAATTTTGACAGGGTAAACGTTATTAGTTACGAAAATGAAGTTTGCAACGTTCTGAGCTGTTCTTCTGGGTTGATTCTTTTCATTAATTCTAATCTCATTATCCGTAATAATTGATTTCAAAGCGTTGAAGTTTGCGAGTCTGTCTTCACCCACATTCTTGAGTTCATTAAGTACAAGAAACATTTTATTTTCAACAACTGAGTTGAAATTACCCGTTAGCTCACTTATTTCGGTAATGTTTTTACATGAATAACCAGCGAGGAGTTCAGAAATAATGTCTGTAAATCTGTTTTTACCTGTTCCCTGAAGTCCTTTCAAAATAATTGCTGTTTCATTCTTGATTCCAGGATGTTGAATCATTGATGCAATCCAGCCGAGAAGGTATTTATACACTTCATCGTTATTATCACAAATGGCTTCTTTAATGAAATTCATAAACATCTCAATTTTTGAGTAATCTGGTTTTTCGAGAACGTTGTATTTATAACCTTGAAACGTTGAGAAAACATCTGGGGAATCAGATTTAAAGCAAACACCCTTAACGGTTAATGAAGACAATTGATTTAGTAGTACATCCCATGCTGTTATGGTTTTACCTTCTTCTTTAAATAATTTAATCATTTTGAGTGACTCTTTCATGTTTGACTGAAGAACAAATGATATTTGATTCATTTTGTCGTGGATATTATAATCTTTCTGAATGAAATATTTATTTCCACAATCTACAAAACGGATTACACGTGATAAATCCTCAATTACTTCAGAACTGTTTTTATACTGATGATTTTCAGCCTTGCGTCTAATATCTGTTATCAAAAAGTCATCAAGTTTGATATCAAATTATTTTTGGCTTACGTAATAAAGGTAAAACATATTCAATAATATTCTTTTGATATAGTTTTAGAATCTTCACTAAAACAAATGGAGAAGTCATTAAATGTGCATATCTACTACGTGCTTTTTCAAAAATTACTTTTTGCATTTTCTGTTAAACTGCAGAAGTTATAAACGTTATCGTATGCTTCATTAATTAAATGATCCGGTAACGAATTAATAGCTTGAAACAGTGTGAATAATGTTATTTCTTTTTCTAAATTCATGTTTCCACCGTCATTATGTACTTCAAAATCACAGATGCCATCAACTATGCTCTGAGCTAGTTTATCGTCAATGTTTACATCTTTGTTTTCATTCATGATAGTCTTTATTTCTTCATTCTTCTGTTCAACTCTTACCTTAATATTCAAATCATTTAATATATCATTCACTGTTCTAGTTAATGTTGAATCATAACTTCCACGAATGAATGAGTATGTTTTGATTGGTTCTGTTGCATTCTTGCGAACTCTTGAATCAGCCATAACCACTAAAGAACGCTTTGAATCATCCATAGAAGTCATGATATCAATATCATAATCATTGCAGGAATAACATTTAATCATTCTGTTCGAAACTGCATAGAAGAAATTAGTGTTGCAATAAATGTGAAGACCTCCTGAAGCGGTTTTAACGATAACATCTTTATCCGAAAGTTTTGATAAAATGTCTTTTTAACTGTTTCTTTAAGTTCATCATTGTATGATTTATTGATATCAACATCTATAATCGTTAAATTTGAAATTTTATTTACTAATAAAGCCATACCAGTTTTCCTTCCTCTTCCTCCATCATGTTTGAGGTAGTTATGTAAATCAATCCTGTTTTCACCAATTCTTTCGTTGAGGGTTTTAGTTTCTGCCACAACTAATTCCTCAGCTAATGAATCAATAACTTTTTCATCAGAAACGATATAGTTGCTGTTGTTGTTTGTTGCTGTCATTTATATAGGAATAAAAAATAAAAACAATTCATAACTAACTTTATTTTTGGACTGCATCATATTTTCCTGTGTTGTTGTCAAAATGTCATGTTGTCACACTTTTTCAGAGAAGTTAAATGACCTGGTAGCACATGGTAACATGGTAGCACCTTTAGTTCTTCAAAAATAATTCATAACTACCTTCCTCCTGTGTTGTTGTCAAAATGTCATGTTGTCACACTTTTTCAGAGAAGTTAAATGACCTGGTAGCACATGGTAACATGGTAGCACCTTTAGTTCTTTAAAAATAATTCATAACTACCTTCCTCCTGTGTTGTTGTCAAAATGTCATGTTGTCACACTTTTTCAGAGAAGTTAAATGACCTGGTAGCACATGGTAACATGGTAGCACCTTTAGTTCTTTAAAAATAATTCATAACTACCTTCCTCCTGTGTTGTTGTCAAAATGTCATGTTGTCACACTTTTCAGAGAAGTTAAATGACCTGGTAGCACATGGTAACATGGTAGCACCTTTAGTTCTTTAAAAATAATTCATAACTACCTTCCTCCTGTGTTGTTGTCAAAATGTCATGTTGTCACACTTTTTCAGAGAAGTTAAATGACCTGGTAGCACATGGTAACATGGTAGCACCTTTAGTTCTTTAAAAATAATTCATAACTACCTTCCTCCTGTGTTGTTGTCAAAATGTCATGTTGTCACACTTTTTCAGAGAAGTTAAATGACCTGGTAGCACATGGTAACATGGTAGCACCTTTAGTTCTTTAAAAATAATTCATAACTACCTTCCTCCTGTGTTGTTGTCAAAATGTCATGTTGTCACACTTTTTCAGAGAAGTTAAATGACCTGGTAGCACATGGTAACATGGTAGCACCTTTAGTTCTTCAAAAATAATTCATAACTACCTTCCTCCTGTGTTGTTGTCAAAATGTCATGTTGTCACACTTTTTCAGAGAAGTTAAATGACCTGGTAGCACATGGTAACATGGTAGCACCTTTAGTTCTTTAAAAATAATTCATAACTACCTTCCTCCTGTGTTGTTGTCAAAATGTCATGTTGTCACACTTTTTCAGAGAAGTTAAATGACCTGGTAGCACATGGTAACATGGTAGCACCTTTAGTTCTTTAAAAATAATTCATAACTACCTTCCTCCTGTGTTGTTGTCAAAATGTCATGTTGTCACACTTTTTCAGAGAAGTTAAATGACCTGGTAGCACATGGTAACATGGTAGCACCTTTAGTTCTTTAAAAATAATTCATAACTACCTTCCTCCTGTGTTGTTGTCAAAATGTCATGTTGTCACACTTTTTCAGAGAAGTTAAATGACCTGGTAGCACATGGTAACATGGTAGCACCTTTAGTTCTTTAAAAATAATTCATAACTACCTTCCTCCTGTGTTGTTGTCAAAATGTCATGTTGTCACACTTTTTCAGAGAAGTTAAATGACCTGGTAGCACATGGTAACATGGTAGCACCTTTAGTTCTTTAAAAATAATTAATTATTGAATAACCTAAAAACCATGAGACTTTGTCTCCGGATTCTTTGAGTTGAAGTTCTGAGGTCATGGGCTTCGCCCTTGCCGCTAGCGGCTTATTTTTGTCAGCAATGAGGTCATGAATGATAAAAATAAAGCTAGCGTAGATTTTACAATACTGCGATGGTAGAGTTTAAGAGTTGTGCTTCAATGTAGAGACAGTCCTTATGGTCTGGAGGCAAGAACACTGGACATTTATGGTCATGAGTGGAGAACATGTCTATCCAAAACTCACGATTGAAGCCAGTTAATTTATAGTATTTAGGGTTAGGAAGTGGTGAAGTTCTTGTATGACCAATGAACTCATTTTCAACTCCCTTACTTAAGTTTGAATATAATATAGCTTGCTTTCTATCCCAAATGCCAGGTGTTACAATCTTTGAAAATTCATTTTTCCTCGGAAGCATTGCATCATAATTGAAAACATTCTTAAAATCATCACTTGGTTCAGAGATTTGAAACCTTATACGTAATGGATTTTTTTTCTCTTTAGCGACTTCATTGAATGGTGAGAATACAATGAATTGACAGTCATGAGTTCCATCTTCATTTTCATTAAATTCATAATGAAAGTCTATAAGTTGTGGCTGACTACCTTCTTCTTTCAGTTGTGCAAGAAACTCACGTAAAGGCTGTAAAGTTTGTACTTCAATGTTGAACTTTTTCTCGAACATCTCATTAAATGAAATCATACATTGCAACAATGTTGTATCGTCTTTAAAGTATTGTATATGTGAATGTTTTGGGCGCTTAAAGACTGTTCGTCATTTTCTATCTCGACTTGAAGTATAAAGTCAACTTTCCTAAATGCACGTGTTATATACATAGATGTTATGCCAATGTACTTCTCTTCATTTATGTTCACAATCCAGTCTGTTGGAAACTTAAACGTTACTCTGTTCCCCTTTATTTTGACGTCAGGGTTTTCACTACTGAACGCAACAGTTAAAGGTATTTGTCTATACATTTTAGTTCGGATAAATAAACCATTTACTCTTTCTTTGCTTCAGCTTCTTTAGCTTTTGCTTCAGCTTCTTCTCTAGCTTTCTTTGCTAGCAAACGTGGGTTCTTTTGTCTTCCAGCAGCTAATGCAGCTAGTTGTTTTTCCACTAAGTTTTCTCTTTGGTCTCTCTGGCTTTTGTTCTTGTTTTTGTTCCTTCAGTTCGGATAAAATTTGCTCGCGAATTTCTTTCTTCAATGCTTCAACATCTATGACACCTTGGGTCTTGTCCGTAGGGCTTGTCTGAGTCATTTGATTGCAGATAAAACAAAATTAAAACTTTAACCGATGTAAAATGAGCTTGTCAAAATCAGAACGAGAGTCTATTATATTAAATGACGCCAGAGGAATACAACATCCTTTCTATTATGTAAGTCAGAGTAAAGATGGTAAAATATATGTAAGAAAAAGAAAGGTTCCATTAGCGAATACAGAGAGCGACAACATTAAGGTGCATGGCAAGGGTGAAGTCCACGAAGCCCATATAAAACCTTCTGTTCAAACTGAAAAGTCAATAGAACAAGAAGAAAAGAAGCCAGATGTTCTTTCAATAACGAACCAAGAGCTTATTGCAAAGTTCGTGAATTTCATTGAAAAGCAAACCGAGTCAAAGAACCCTGACCCGCCAGTGAAAGAAGTCGAGACAAAAGAGAATGTACAGTTCATTGAAAATGTCAAGAAACAACTTCCACCACGAATGCCAAGAAGAAGAGTGAGAATAATGAAGTAAATAGATATTTTTATCTGAAGTAAATACATGCAGAACGAACAGCTAAACGAATTTACTCCAGCAGAGCATATTCATCAGATTCGCTCATATTTCGATATCATAGACAATGCAGTTCAAATTGGTGACACTAATAGAAAATATTCTGACGCAAAGATTCCATCACAACCTGGAACTGTAAAGATAACACATGGGTAACATTCAATCTCTCACCTCCTGGTGAAAATATGTTGGACCTTTACAATACATTCATTACGTATAAAATGGAAGGTCAATTATTGTAGATAAAGAAATTGGTTCAGGTTCCAATAAAACAAACCCACCAGGATTTTGGATTGGTTTCGATGACGCTTTCTATGCAGTTGCTGGATATCAAATCCTTGCAAATGGTCGTATCGTATATTCTCAAGACAATGCAAGAGAAGAAGCATATATAACTTCAAACTCACAACTACCGAACAAATAAAGAAAGTAGATGTTTTCTCAAAGACTCGACATGAAGATGTATGGAGTCATTCGGGAACATGCAGAACAGGACAAATTGTTAGTGGTCCAATTACAGCAGGAAAATCATTTGATTTTAAGCTTCGTTTAAGAATTCCTGTTAGAAGATTCCTTCCATTAGAAGCTATTCGATTTATTCCAGCTTTTGCAGGAAACATTCAGCTTAAAGTAAAGTTCAGTAGCGACGCCTTACAATGCACATCTATATCTGTAAATGATATCATTGCTTTCAATCCAACTCTTAAAGTTGCATTTGCTTCAGATTCAAATCCACCGACAAATAAATTTGTTCCATGGAATGAACCATTCACTATGATAACGAAGGCAGTAGAAGCTAGTGGAACAGTTACTATTACAACTGTAAACCAGCAACTATTTCGAACAAAGATGGATTTTAATGAATGTTTCATTCATCCAAAGTCATTCTCTTTAGACCCTAACATTTATACAGAACTTGTAGAACATTATACAAACGAGGCTTTATGTTTTCCTGTTAAAGTTATGGATTGGATTCCTATGGACGGTTCATTCTCAAAGAATACAGATAGTTCAAGTGCAACATTTACAGCAGCTTATACGCCTATTAATGTTAAAAGTATTTGGGCACTATTTAGAAAGAAAGACAACTATTATGTTAATTTTGAGAACCCTAAGTTTAAATATCTTCAGCTTTCCATGGGAGCTTATGGAAATATGCCTACAGAACCTGAAAAATCATATGGACCTGTATTTTATGAAATGGTTGCGAACGCTTGCAATACAAACAAATGATATGATAGGATTTAATGAAGATGTTATGAGGTCATTGGTGGATGATGGTAGTGTGGAACATAAATGGGATAGCTATGACAACACACATTTCTTATGTGGTTTTCCAACAGAAGTGGACTTTTTGCTTCCAGCAAGGTCAAACATCTACTGCTCCAATAACATACAAATTGTCTGTTAAAGGACCTATTGAACTAGCAACTGAAAATGTACCAAAGCCACTTATTGGATTTATGAGGGATTGTTGCTTTGCCATTCAGGTGCGTGCTAATGGAATCCCAATAATAGAGATTAGATGACTATAACTTAGCTACGGACGACAGTGAGGAATAAAGGATGAAACGTTTATTTTTAAAGCTTATAAATGAGTTCTTCATCAAGCTCTCGTGAACCTTCACCATCTATGAAACAAACTTTACCAAACGATTATGGAGCACCTATTGAATATTTCTTACGAGCTGCACAATGGCAAAGAGCAGTCTCACCAAGGTTAGGTGTTCCACCAGCTCCTGTCAAAAATAGCATTTGGTCAAGTCCTTATATAAAATATGGTCTCCCACTAGGTTTGCTAGCTACAGCAGGAGCAGTTATGATGTTGAAAAGAAATAAAGCAAATGTTGTAAATAATACTGAAGTAGCTGAAGTTAAACAAACTCCGACACCATCACAAACAACACCTTCAATGACTCCTGAACCTATGAAAGTACAAACTCCTGTTCAAAAGTCAACTCCTAAACCGACTCCAACATTTAAACCAGAACCCACGCCTCAAATAAATCGTAAAACTCCTGCGTTTCCTTACTGAAAAAATAACGTTATTTTTATTTAATATTAAAATTTTTATTTGATTGAAATGACGACTAAAGTCACTGAGCAATGAAACAAAAGTTTTTGGTAGAATACATTAAATCAGGAGCGGTTCCAGAAGGTTTTTACGTTCATACTATGAAGGATGGTAGAGTTCAGTTTAGAAAGATAAAGCAACCATTAGATAGAGAAGGTATATTAAGGAAGATTAAACTTCATGAGGACAACATTGCTGAACTTAAGAAGAAGTTAGAAGAGTTGGAGAAAGGAAGAGAGTTATAAAGCAATGAATTCAAGTGGGTGAAAAAACAGGTGAAAAAAGAGGTGAGATCTCACCGCTTCACCTAAATTTATTTTTGTGCTATGTTTTCATACGTGTGAGGGTGGTGATATCATTAATTTTTAAGTTTATTTTTTAAAATTATTTTTATTTTATTTTTAAGTTTATTTTTATATAAATGACGAAAACTATTGAGATAACAAACTACAACGGTCATGAGTTCAAGAATTTGTTCTTCGTTCCTCGTGAAAATACATTCTATCAGATACGAGGGAGAAAGGGTAAAGTTAGTTTGAGCGTTTATGAAGGAATGAAGAATGGAAAGTTTATACAAGCATACGATACAAACGGTAAACGTGTTTCATTAGCTTTGTCAAAACTTACTAACATTTATTTTGACAGTGACTTTGACTCTGACGATTGGAGCGACAGCAGCGATACTGAAGAATATGAACTATTGTGTGAAGCACAGCAATGGGAAGAGTTGCAATACTTTTGTAAGTGAGAACGTTTATTTTTACAGTAGTAAGGTGAAGTGGTTGGCGGCTTTATAAATATTTAAGGTTAAGTTGGTGTTTGTGTTTGTGTTGTAAAATATACGTTAACGGTTTTGTAAAGTGTCAAATTCACAAGTATTGCGTACGGAGGAACGCAGTGCCTCAGTACACGAGACTTGTATACTAACTACAAACAACGGGACAAAGTAAAGACTACATGCCACCTTACATGACAGTTTACGCATGTGATAGAAATGCTTAGTCGTCATTTTCAACTTCTTTAGCATATTCGTCAGGAGTTGTCTTATATTTGTTAGGAACTGTCTTTGAAAGTATACCACCTTGAACCTTAACAAGTTTGAAACGAGGTCTGACAATAGTAGTTTTATCTTCTGCTTGCAGTCTGTACATTTTGCCATGTTTGCCTAAACTTCATAATATTTCTTTGTATACTTTCTTCTATTTTTACGAACACGAATGTGAGTACCTGTCGAGTTCCCATTGTTGTCATAGTCAAATAGTATTTTCATATGGGTCGCGTTTAGGTATTTCTATTTTTACTTTGTCACCTTTCTGAAGTTTGAAGCCCGGCATTCTTTCTTGTTTGTCTCTTTGACTAAACTATTAAATATATAGTCTTTCTCTAAGTCAGGGTTGTTTTCATTTCTTCGGGGAGTGGTTTCCCAAACCTTTTTGTTTACGGTTATTGTAAATATTTAAAACTTTCTCATCTTTGCCCATGGAGAAGTGTCTATATTTGTCGTTCATTGACATTTCATTTGCTTCACCACCTTGTGGTTGGTTTAAGTCTCTTAACATTTTTATACAACGTCAATGACACCAAGCAGAGAATGGTTTTGGTCGACAATGAAATATGGTTTACATTTTTGAACGCAGATAGTTTTTAATATCGTCTGATTTGAAAGAACTTTCATAGTCAGATGTCAGTTTTGTTGGATGGTATTTGTCAACGAATATTGTCAAAGCAGTTTTCACATCTAAAATATTTTTGGACCATAATGGTATGGCTTCACAGTATCTTGTGTTTTGACCGACAAATATTAGCCAGTATGGGTGGTCCATCTTCTCTATATCTCGGAATGTTTCCAAGATATCCATAAACCAAGCATTTGGTGTTGAACTAAAGATTTTTACCATGAGTGCTTTCTTTGTTGCTTTAGAAACATACGGGTCCTTGTTTGAATTCGTCATTTTTAACCATAAGAAATGGGTTTATTTGGCGCATTAGCAGGAGTCGCATCTAGATTTTTGCCCGCAGTGGGAACACTAGCCAGAGGTGCATTTGGAATTGGAAGGAAGATTTTGAGTACATTAGGTATACTGAAAGAGAAAGCACAACCTATTATACAAACTGTACAGAAAGGTTGGGAGGTAGCACGAGAATGCAGCAAATCTTATTCCAAATCCTGAAACAAGAGGAAAAGTTCAAGGATGGATGGACAATGTAGAAGACAAGCAGGAAACTACTATAACAAAGCAAATGACTACTATAACCAAGCAGGGCACTACATGGACCAAGGTGAAGATTCTTTAACAGAGGATATACCATGCACAACAGTGGGTAAACCAACCAACCTCAACCGCCTCAAACGTGGGGAATGTAAAGTTTTTTACTGAGATGAAATGAACAATACAGCATTGAGACAAATGGGTTCAAGATGGATTTGTTCGGCTTCCAGCAGTTACACCACCACGTGTTTGTCAAGTTTTTCCTATACCTCAGGAAGTTTTAGAACCGACATAAAAAACCTAAACAACCAGTTGAAAACAAACCAAACTAAAATTTTTTACTGAGATGAAATGACGAAGAAGTTGAAACGGTAGATTTGACACCACAAACAAAAAGTTCAGAACCATTGTCAAAACCTGTCAAGAACTTACAGATGAAGAGAAAAATTCAATAATAGAAAGTGCCAGGTCTGGAAATACAAACCCTAACTACAAAGTCACTTTTCATAAAAAATGGAACGGCAAGTATCTCAAAAAAGAAACAGACTCTCACAAATAAAATATTGAAGTCTGAAGGAGTTTATGAGACAACAGATGGAAAAGTTTACTTCACTGACCAACAGTTCATTATAGAACATCTCATTGACTTAGAGTCGAAATATTCTAAACTTTACAACAAACACAAAAAGTTGAAAGGAAAACAGAAACAAATGGCATATGATATTTATGAAGATGTTGACGACACAACTATTCCAGCAAGTGAGGTAAAGTCAGATGAACCGAAAAGTGACGAAAAACCAATAGAAGAAGAAAAACCAAAAACTGAAGAAAAACCAAAACCAAAGTTTAGTTTCAATACTAAACCAAGTCAACCTTCATTAGCTGGTATGGGTTGGCGTCAAAGACTTATGGCAGCGGGTGGTTATGTAAAGTAAAGGAAAAACATTTTTTTTATTTTTATAGAAATGCCCCCGTATAGAATGGACAGAAAATCTGCTAGAATAAAAGCAGAGTTGCAAAGATATGGTTGGAGAGTTTCAAAGAAGTTTAAATATAGGAAGGGAAGACCCATAAAAGTCTATGACAAATTGTCTGGTCTTCGCTATGAAATGGACTTAGAAACAGCACGCGCAAATTATCCAAACAGACTAGAGAGGTTAGAAGAAGAACGTCTTATGGACATGCTTTCGATGTTAGTGAGCCTCAAGTTGAAGGACACGACGGCTTTGCCAGATTCTACTGGAAACATGACGAACAAATGCATCCTTTGAGAGGAAAAAAGGAAAAGTGAAGAACACACATGCTCCCATGGAAAGAACAAGATATGCATATGAAAAGTATCGTGAAGTTAGAAGTCAAATTACATCTGGTCGAACCTTTACAGTAAACTTTGACGAAGGAAAGAACAAAGAAGGCTTCATGGGAGTACTTGCTGCCATACAAGACGGAAATAAGAAAGACACAATCTCAGACTAACCGTAAAAGATTTGGATGGTCATATTTTACTATGCACATGCAATGTCACAACAGCCGCACAACTTCTTGACGCTTTCAAGACTACAAAGAGAGAACAAATGTTTGACTCCGACTCAGACATTTTGAATGCAATTGAAGGAATTGCAAGTGTCAAGTTCGAATGGTACCAACCTAACCCTCAAGCAGTCAGACAACATGCTGGATACTTCCCGTTCAGAAATAAGTCTGACATTGACTTGACAAGGTATGGAATTTACAATTCAATTGAAACAATTGTCAATGAACCTTGTATTCTTACATGTCTCAGGAACTCTGGTCTTGTTACAGATGAGAAGATGAAGTATCTTGAGTCATGTGTGAAGACAAGGTACATTCTCAGAAGTCAATTGACAAAAGTTGCACCGTTGGCAAATGTCAATATCCGAGTCAACATTCCGACTGAGAAAGGTTCTTCACACGACGACTATGTTGTTGACTTCAAATTGCCATGGTTGAAGATTGTACTTGTCCACAACCACTTCATGTTGAACGAAAGTCTTACAAACCCATTGTTCGGAAAAGGCAAGTGCAACATTGTCAGAGCTGTTAACATTCTTTTCGAGAAAGGTTTGTTTGAACCAATTCCAGATGACAAGCTGACAGAAACTTTTGTACCAAAAGACGAAACAAACTTTTCATTGTTAGCAAGACCAAAAGTTGTTCCAGACAAAGTTCTAGCACAAAAGAAGTACACAGCTCCAAAAGGAGTTGGATTGTTCGGATACCAACCTGAACCAGAAGAACTTCCAATGAGGTTGCAAGAACTTCAAGATGCTATAAACAAACTTCATTTGAGACATCCAATTGACGTCAAATTGTATTGGAGAGCTTCTGAGTTAGGTCAGAAGGTTTTATATGAAACAGGTTGCTTCGACGATGTTTATGAGATAACAGGCGAAGTTTCTCAAAAGATAAGAGACTCACTTGAATTTCCACGAACTGGACCCATTGGTTGCGACAAGTTCGACTCAGATGAAAAAATATACTATGTCGACCTTAACGCTGCGTACATGAGGTTTGTCCAATATATCCCGACTGGAATTCCAAACGAAGATGGTGAGTTCCCGGGAAGGAACGATACAGTTGGAAAAGTCATACAACAAATGTATGATATTAGGAAAGCTTCAAACCCCAAACTTGCAATGACACTCAAATTGCTTATGAATTCGACATGGGGATATTCCATTAAGAAACCTCAAAAGATGAAGAGTAAACACTATGAGAAGGTCGACAACTTTGTTGAAAGGTTTTCTCCTTTTGTTTTGAAGTACGAGTTCACCGAAGGTCAAAGTGGCTTAGTAACCACATTAAAAACTATTGTCGAACATTGGTCCTACCCTCAGTTCGCAAAGGCAGTCCTTGACAACTACAACAAATTCTTCTCCGATGTCAAATCCAAAGTGAAGGTATACTATGAGAACATCGACGCACTCATGACGAACGAAGAAGGATACAACAAACTCATTGAAATGGGAATGGTCGGTGAAAAGATGGGCTTTTTTAAGCTAGACAAGGTATTTTCCGAAGTTCATGTAATATCGAAAAGGAAATATTGGGGCATACTTGAAGACGGCACAGAAATAAAACATTGCATGAAATAAAAAATTGCATGAAATAAAACATTGCATGAAATAAAACATTTTTTCAAAAAAATATTTTTTTATTTTATTTGAAATGTACGCTGAGTTTGTTGGAGAAGACCGTTGGGAAACTTGTTTGTTAGATGAGAAATATGAAATTCACTGTTGTGAGTCATTTGAAGTCAGAAACAAAAAGACAAAAAGAGTTTTAAGCGAATGGGAGGGAAATGACGGATATGCTATGATGAGGATTGGTGGAAAACACTATTTTAAACATGTTGTCATTGCAACTCATTTTATACTGAATCCTAACAATTTACCTTTTGTAGACCATATAAACCATATAAGAAACGACAATAGACTTGAAAACTTACGCTGGGTCACTTGTTCTGAAAACAATAAGAACATAGGCAAATTTGGAGATATTGTATTCGAATTTGTCGACGAACTAGAAGATGAAACATTTGAAATTACAGACTATGGCAAGCATACGTTTGAGTTTTACTACTATAGCGAAGAACAAGACTCTTTCTACTTTTATACCGGCGTAAACTATAGGAAATTACAAGTATATTTTACTAAGGAAGGCTATGCTTATGTAAACACTAGAGATACAGATGGAAAAAACGTTCGAATACTTCTTAACAAATTCAAGAAGCTATATGGCATACCATTTTAAAACGTTTTTAAAACAGTATATTTTTACATATATTAAATGCTTCAGGTTGAAAAACAAAGAACAAAAGTAGCAGATACAAAACCGTTAGACTATATCTTTACAAATGCTGGTAGGAATATTTCAGATGAAGAAATTTCATCCGGAGCTTACAGGTTTGACTATCCAATTCGTTGGCTTCAAAGTCCTTCAGATGCAAAGGCAATAGGATTTAGAAGAGTTTTGTTTTCAAATAGAACTAATGCATTCATGTTCGCAGTATATTTTCATGGGCAGTATAAAGGTTCTGATGGTCTAATAGAAAAATTTGACGAAATGAAAATCTTTACAATTCGTTCAGACGAAAGTCTTGAAAAAACTCTAAATGACTTTCAAACTCAAATAAACAAATACTACTGGGAATTTCAAGAAAAATACGACTCTTTACTAAATGGAACATACTATCTGAAGCTAGAATACGACAAGATGAACTCCACAGTTTCATTTCAAAAGATTGAAATTAACCCTCCAAGAGATACAGAGTTTTTATATTGGGGAGTAGACAAACGTTCTTGGGCACAATTTCTTCGGTTACTAAACCAGAACGAACCATTACCACCAGATGGTCCATTTAAATTTATACTTCCACCAGCAGATTTGACAGTTTATAGAAACATGTTTGACCCTCAAAATGTCATGTGTCATGCAAGTTTCAGTTCAAGCAACAACAGTTTTCTGTGTATCGGTAAGGACTTTTATGACTTTGCTTCTAAATTCTACGAACCACCTAGTAACAGTTTCTCTGACTTTCAAGTTTGGTTCACAACAAACGGTGTGCAGCATATAATTCCATTGTACTATGACTTTTATCTCGAATTGTCTTTCATATACAACTACGGAAAAGTGCTGAAAAAGTATTGAAAAATATATTTTAGGTGAAGTGGTGAGATCTCACCTGTTTTCTCACCTCTTTTCTCACCCTCTTGAATTTTCATGAATTTTGTGCTGAAAAAGTATTGAAAAATATATTTTAGGTGAAGTGGTGAGATCTCACCTGTTTTCTCACCTGTTTTTTCACCCTCTTGAATTTTCATGAATTTCCTTAAGATAGAAAAAAAGTGAGTTAAAATGAGATTTTTATCGTTGTGGCCCGACGGTTAAGCCACAAACGAATGTCCGACGTCCCACCAAAAAATAATTTTTATTTTTATTGTAAGAACTGAAATGACAGTCGAAGCAAAAACGTTCACGAACAAATCTAATGGCGAAACATTCACAAAAGGCACTTACAACGGTATTGAAGTCTTACGTAGAGACAAGGATGGTTATATAAATGCAACAAATATGTGTCAGCAGTTTAGGAAAGACTTTAGAAAGTTGTTGGAAAATAAGTCCTGGGAAGAGTATTTTAAGGCATTTTGTGAAGAATATACCACCCGCCGGAATTCCGGCGGGTGCTTTTTATACAATGTTAATGCAGGAATTCCCGATGAAATCAAACAGGTTAGAGGAACGTATGTAGACCCAAGACTCGTAAACTATATAGCAATGTGGGCTTCTCCAAAATATTGCATAGCAGTTGGAAAAATTATGGACTCCATAGACAAGAAAGTTCATGAGAAATTAGATGAAGAAGAACTTGAAGATACAGTAGAGAATGCAAAACCTTTGTTCGAAGAAGAAGTTAGAAAAATGCATGAAAAACAAATAGAACATGAACATGAGATATGTTCTGGTTATAGAGACTCTCCATACGAACTAGACCAATGGGAACAAGAAGATTTAAAGAGAGAATTTAGAGAATATGAACTCGCTAAAGTTTCATTAGAAGCTGCAGAAGAGAGGTTAAAAGTTTGGGGTCGTTTTGTACAAAAATATTGTGAGTAAATGAACCATTTTATTTTTATTGAATTCGGCAAAAATATATTTTAGGTTAGATGGTTTTTAGGTGTCACTACGTCACCAGGTCACTCGGTCACCAGGTAATTTAAACTTCTCTGAAAAAGTGTGACAACATGACATTTTGACAACAACACAGGAAATAAACTTCATCGTAAATGTTTTGTATAAAAAGCAACCGCCGGAATTCCGGCGGTTGGTATATTCTTCACAAAATGCTTGTTTTGTTGAGACTTCATCGTAAATGTTTTGTATAAAAAGCAACCCGCGGAATTCCGGCGGGTGGTATATTCTTCACAAAATGCTTGTTTGTCAAGACTTCATCGTCAATGTTTTGTATAAAAAGCAACCCGCGGAATTCCGCGGGTTGGTATATTCTTCACAAAATGCTTGTTTGTCAAGACTTCATCGTCAATGTTTTGTATAAAAAGCACCCGCCGGAATTCCGGCGGGTGGTATATTCTTCACGAAATGCTTGTTTTGAGGTCGAGCCACTTTTGGCTCCACCTGTTTTTTCAACCAAAACTCATTTTACTCAGCAAAAATATATTTTAGGTGAAGTGGTGAGATCTCACCTCTTTTTTCACCTCTTTTCTCACCTCTTGAATTTTCATGAATTTTCCCGAAATAAAAAAAGTTAGTTTTTTAAAAAAAATATTTTTTATTTTTATTGTAAGAACATGTTAGCAACAACAGCACCAAACTCGTTAGTCATGAACCCAACTTCAATGTTAGTAGAGATGAAAAGCTTCATTCCTTCTTCATATACTTTCGAAACAGAAATCCAGAAGATAAAGCAAGAACTTCTCCAAGGAGTTTTAGACTGTAGTGCAAAAGATGAAACAAATGAAGAATATCTTTATGAAATGCAGGATATTATTGACCATCTACCTAAACTTCCTGAAATACAACAACAAAAGCTTACTATTCCTGAATTCGATGAAATAGAAGTCAAAGCAACTGACTCAGTAGAAACCAAGAAGTTCATACGTAAGGTAAACTATGAGTTTCTTGGATTTCATTGCAACCACAAAGTCATGGACAAAGATTGCGATATGTTATATAAGAACATCTCTGACATATACAAATCTGAAGAATTTAAGACCTACGACAACTTTGTTTCGTTAGTTGCAAAATGTGTATGGCAGATAAGAGATAAAGATAAAAGAGGTAAGGTATGGAACGAACAGATAAAACCAGCAACTTTTGAGTTAAAGAAAACCATTGACGCCTTAGTTGTTTTAGCAGGTCAAATTTCAATGTACAATGCTAAAATGAACCCACAATGTTCAAAATGTAAAGCAGCAATGAGGAAATATAACTACTCCGTCAAAGAGATAGAAAGAATGCGAAACGACTATGCAGATTTAAAGAAAGAAGCAGAGAAACCAGCAGAAGATAAAATGGACATGTTGACATTTCTGAACAAAAACTATCCAACAGCTGACGATTTCCTTCTATCTGATGTCAAGAAGAAATATAAAGAAACATTCGGCATTGTTAAAACTTTTGACATACTGACAGAAGAAATAGAAGCTACAAAACTGTTTAGGATTTCAAATATACATCGTACAATTCATGTAAGACGCTTGTGAAAAAGAGGTGAGAAAACAGGTGAGAAAAGAGGTGAGATCTCACCTCTTCACCTAAAATATATTTTTGCTGAGTAAAATGACCAAATTTCATTATATAACTGTTATGAGTGACGAAGAGAACTTTGACACTTCGTAAAAAAAATCCCTGAAATCATATCTTTTATACAAAATTCAAGAGGTGAGAAAAGAGGTGAGAAAAGAGGTGAGATCTCACCTCTTCACCTAAAATATATTTTTGTCTGATTTACGCTCATTTACGATGAAGTCTCAACAAAAACATATACGAAGAAGTCTATTTCCTGTGTTGTTGTCAAAATGTCATGTTGTCACCATTTTCAAAAAGATGTTAGTTGACCGAGTGACCGAGGGACCTGGTTCCACCTAAAATATATTTTTGCTGAAAAAAATGACCAAATTTCATGAATTTCCTCATATGTTTGCTACCCGCGGAAAACCGAGGGTAGAGATTCCGTACGAAAATCGTGAAAATTTGCGAGTAGTAAAAAAAACCTGGTCGCCAAAACTCTATGAAAATCGTAAAAAAATTCTATGAAATCATATCTTTTATACAAGATAGAAAAAATAAAAAAACAACGTTAGTTTTATTTTTTTTTATTTTTTTATTTTGTATGTAAGAACAGGAAATGACAAACACTGAGTTTGAAACAGTTAAAAAGATAGACAATGAGACCAAAGTGGTTAGAATAGGTGATTTAAACGTAAGATACTCAAAGAAATACAAAAAATATTCTTTGTCAGACATTTTAACACTATCTGAAAAGAAAACATCCACGACTGGGTTAGAAATGCTTCTACTCAGAAAATTTTGACAAGAAATCCTGAGCTTATGATATCGGTAAGATTCTATGGAACAAGAGCATATCTTATAGACAAAAGTCTTATACCAGTAGTTTTGTTCTGGATTGACCCAGTTGTTGGATATAATTTCATAACATATGGTTCATTCGATACGGAACGTTGCAGTGAAGGCTTAGTTTACATCGTTCAGAAACCGAAGGACTTCAATACAAAGAGATATAAGATAGGAAGAACATTTAATATAACTCAAAGATATGACAGTATAGTCAATAGAGTCAAGGTTGCGTTTGTTAACGATATGAGAGCTGCTGAAACAGAACTACTTGAAAAGTTTGAGAAAATGTATGGTGCTCCCACGAAAGGTAAAGAAACGTTTGAAGTAGATGAGATCGACAAAGCTATAAAATTATTTGACGAAGTTGCTGAAAAATACATGTAAAGCGTTTATTTTTGGTCTTTTATACAAGATAGAAAATAACGCTAATTTTATTTTTTTTTATTTTTTTATTTTGTATGTAAGAACAGAAATGTCAACAACAGAGAACACAACAACTGCTATCGTTCATGAGCCATAAGTGAAGAATACGAGTGGGTTCAGTATAACAAACAGTTACGTCTCATTCGTTCGGTCAAAGATGACATGTACCAAATGCAAAGTATTTTGACAGCATGTTTTGCACCAGATACCAAACATACAGACGATTGGTTCAAAAACCAAAGCACCATTGAACTCTTAAGCGAAGCACAGCGAGACATACTTTTTTCTGAAAACAGTGAAGAACAGCGACCCCGACTTTTTCCGGGGTCGCCAAAACTCTATGAAAATCGTAAAAATTTGCCAAATGGTTTGAGAGGTTGGTATGTACATAGACTTCTTTTAAATAATGTGGCACAATGGGCTTCAGCTCGCTATTCATGGTATGTTTGTAAACTTCTTGACGAAATTCATAGACAAGAACGTGAAGAGATGGAAAAGAAACTTCAAGCAAAAGATGAAGTCATTGAAGCAAAAGACAAAAACATACAGAAAAGAATACCACGTTCGGTACCAAAAGGAAAGGAAAAGAACTATAAGTATATGATTTACACTGAAGAGATGGAAAATGATGAAGATAAAGATATGGTTATGTTGCATTTAGTCAGAAGAAACAACAAAAGCTTTTACGACTTAGCTAAGATTTACAAATCTGACAGAAATTGGTTCTATCGCGAAAACTTACCGATTTCAATGACACCAAATGAAGATGTTAAACAGATAGTTCAAGATACGTTACCTCAAACACACTATGATATGAAAGGTTGTACAATACTTACATTCAAAGAAGATTTACCGCTACTGAAAGAAAAAATAACAGAGTATTTCGATAACTTCAAAGAGGAAGAGTAAATGAACCATATATTTTTCAAGCTTGACACCAAAGATGGCTCAGGTAGCTCTAGATGGTAAATTGTCTTGTCCGAGTCCTTCTGGCATTCCGAGTCCTTCCATCCGACAGGAAAAAAATTTCCCGACAACTGGAAAAAAATTTCCCGACAACTGGAAAAAAATTTCCTTCCAACAGGAAAAAAATTTCCTTCCAACAGGAAAAAAATTTCCTTCCAACTGGAAAAAATTTTCCTTCCAACTGGAAAAAATTTTCTTTCCAACTGGAAAAATTTTTCCTGTTGTTCGTCCGTAAACCATTCAAATTTTCGAAAATTGAGAACTTTTTGGCCGACCTTCAGGAAAAATTTTTTCTTTCCGACAAAAATTTTTCTTTCCGACAGGAAAAATTTTTCTTTCCGACAGGAAAAGTTTTTCTTTCCGACAGGAAAAGTCCTTCCTTCCGACAGGACACAAACGAATGTCCGACGTACCACCAACCGAGTCCATTCCAAAGCCAGAAGAACCGACAGCCCCAGCACCACAACAGACTAAGACTCAAACACTTACATTTTTACGCTTGACTTTTTACAATTTGAACTTTGTTTGCGTAGATATGAATTCTGAAAGAAGTATGAGGGTCTTGTATGACTTTGTACTTCTCCCATAGTTCATGTCTGTCAAACTTACCTGCCATGGACTCTTTCATAAGTTCCATGAAATCGTCTTCGGACAATCCGGGGAAAAGTACAATGTCAGTAAGTATTCTCTTTACATCCTTACTTAAACTCTTTGCTGTCTGTACACAAATGACAACAGAGATGTTAAAGTGTCTGAGCTTCTTAAGAATTCGACACATGTCTTGTTCTCTATTCTTTAACAAAGGATGAGAAGCAAAGTCATCTAAGATAAGAAGACATCTGTGAGGGTAAGTCTTCCAATCGTAAGATTGCAATTTCTTCGAAATGTATTCTATCTCTTTCTGTTTGTTTCTGAAGTGTTTCTTCTCTAATATTCTCTGCATTTCCTCATTTGGGTCTTTAAACTTCGAATTGACATACTCATTTATAGCATTGTACTTCAAAACTCTTCTTTGGTACTTCTTTATCCAATCCAACAACTCAGAGTCTTTTATACATACTAACTTAGACTTCTTTATAATATCTTTGAACGAATTGACGGTTTGGTCAAATTGACCAGAAGTACTACAAATGACTACTAACTCATAGAATGGGTTCTTCTCATCTAGTTCTTGTTGTTGTGCAGCCATTTTAAGATAAGTGAAAGTCTTACCCGACCCAGGTGGTGCGATTAGACCTGTTATACCATTCTGAGCAAATAGGAACTTGTCATGTATGGGTTTTATCTGAGCATTTTCCAACTTCCTCTTGTTCTTGTTTAAAACATTCTCAAATTTCTTGTCAATGTCAGCAAACTTTTTTTCTAACATATTTTTAGAAAAATTAAAATTTTTATCTTTTAGAAAATGTCTAGCGATTTCGCTATCTATATTCGAGACAAGCTTTTCGACAGCAAAACATCTGTAGACCATAAAATCTTACATAGTGTAAACAAGAAAGGGGAATTTGTTCTAAAGTTCTGTTTCTGGGAATATGACAAGAACCATAAAACCTTAAGCAGAGAAGTCTTAAAATTTGTCAATGACAGACTTGTTGACAGAGATGACGCCTCTTGGAGAGATGAAGTCCAACAAAACTTCTTAGAATGCAAAGAAGACACATGCGCTGTTCTTGAAGATGAAATAGAAAACAGAATAGAAGAGCTATTAAAGGACAAAGACCTTTTACAAAAATATGGTTCTGAGAAGTTTGACATAACTCCACCAGAAAAGAAGAAGAGAGAAAAGAAAGAAAAGAAAGTAGAAGAAGAGAAGAAAGAACCAGAGCCAGAGAAGGGGAGATATGACATGTAAAAATAAAATTTTATTTTTAGAACATTTCTGGGTCAATGTCAATGTTCTCTTCCTCTTTAGGAGCAAACACCGGCTTAGACTCTAAAATCTTTTTACCCAATTTACCTTGAACTTCAACTATCTTAGACTCATAATATTCATAGTCGTCTGCTTTCTTTGGTTCATAAGGTATAACAAGTTTGTATGCTTTGCCTTCTTTAAGGTTTGAAAACCTTCTGTCAAAACTTTCTTTGACTGTTAACAAACCTTCTATGTCTAAGTCTTCAAATTTCGCACCATTTTTAGTCACAATAGCAAACTTAACTGGTTCGATGTTCCAAACTTTGTCAAATGTAGACTTTTCAAAATGGTAGAAGTAAACATTCAAATATGTGAATGGGTCTAGTTCTTCTTTAAGTCCTGACATGTACTTGTTGACTGAGATGAATTTTGTCATCTTTTCTATCGGATAAAAAAATATTTTTTTTAAAATTTACTCAGAAAAATTTTTCTTTGTATATACACCATTCTGAACATCTAAAAGACTTTTGACATTTGCCAAGAATGTTCGTTTAGACGCTGTCATATAACCATATTCTTGACAATACTGTTTATACGAATCGTACAATGACCTTTCATCTAAACACTCAAAGTCAGTTTCATCTATGAACAGTTCATATACACTCTTGTTTGCTTCTAACAATGTTTGTCTCTCTTCGGTATGTGGAATTTGTCTTGGATTGAACTTTGAAATATCTAATGTCATGAAATATGAGAACAAGTGGTTGTAAAAGTTAGTGTCAAAGTTTCTGCTAAGTCGTCAAAATATTCTGTATCTTGCATATGAGAATCTGACGTTCTGACAACTACATATCTTCTGTCAGAACTTTCTAACTTCATCGGAACGGCATTGTTTGAAACCATGACGAAGTTTGCAACATTTTCACAAACTCTTTGGTCTTTATATTTTCTTTCAACAACTCCAACTTTGTCTGTTATAAGACTCTTCAAAGCATCTGAGTTTAAAACCTTTGTTGTATCTATACTTTGAAGTTCGTTACATACTATAAGTTTCATATTCTCTATTGAAGAGTTAAATTTACCGCAGATGTTTTCTAAGTTTGTCATATTCGGGTTCGAATAACCTTCTAACAGTTTGCACAAAATATCTGTAAAGAAAGTGTTCTTACCTGTTCCTTGTTTTCCAATTATGATGAGAGCAGTTTCATTTTTAGCACTTGGATGTTGTAAGATGTTTGCAAACCAACATAAGATATACTCATAGACTCTTTCGTTTCCATTGCATATAATTTCTTTGACATGGTCTAACCAAGCTTCTATAACATTTTCTTTCCATTCTACTTGTTCGTATTTATATCCAGTGAAGATAGAATAGAAGTTTGGAGATGGTGTATAGAACTTTATACCACGAACTGAAAAATCTTCAAGTTTTGACAATAAGATATCCCAAGCATCTAACATCTTCATGCCAACTTGTACGACTTTTATTTTCTTAAGTTTCTGTTTACATTCTTGTTCTGAAACTATTGTCGCTTTAGGTTTGTTAAAGACTACATCCCATTCTTTCATAACATAACATTCTGGGGCAGAGTCGACATAAATGACTAAACGTTTCAAATTCTCGACTGCTTTGTTATAGTCTCTAAATGGACACATATTTCTGAAGGCTTGGAAGTCATAAAAATCTGAAACGTCTATTCTGTACATTTTTATAAAAATAAAAAAAATATTTTTTTATTCTTGACTTTGTTGTTGCATTTGTTCCATTTGTTGCATTTGTTGTTCTTGAGCTATTTGTTGTTGAAGTTGTTCTTGTAGTACAATACTTTCACCAGTTGCATCTTCCAATTCGAAACTTTCTGCCGTCATTGACAAATACATAGGACATAAAAGTTTTACAGGAACAAAGTTTGCGTCAACTAAGGTTAAGTTTATGTTTGCTAAAGTGTTTGAGTTTACTAAAGCTGAAAACTCTGCATTCGAATGAACAATAGGCAAACCAGCAGAGAAAGTGTTGTTTATACGCATGAGTATCTTTTGGTCATAGTAGTTTCTGTCGACATTCGAATAGCACTTTGAACCTAAGTTTGAAACAATATATAAAATAGGTGTACTTAAAGTCAATGGAACAGACAAACCTTGTATGACACCTTTTCCTGTTATAGGAAACTGTTGGTAGTAAAAACCAGATATAAGTTTTGTATTATAGCTCATATCGTTTATACTAAACTCAGTCGGACATCCAAACATAATGAAACCTGCTCTAGTTGCAGCACATGTTACATCCGTCCTTAAAGTATTAAATAAGTCAACAAAACCTGTTGGTGGTATATCTGAGTAAGTATCTTCAAAGGAGTATTTTTTACCATTCACAACAACAAAGTCTTCTGGTGTCAAAAGAGCAAAACAGGCTTTAGTCGTCATCGTGTTTAAGGTCAGTTTACAATATCGTCCTTGAGGACTTTGTAAGTTTGTTGTTATAGAATTATATGACTCAGGGTTTTTAGTCGTAATAGTATAAACCACTATGTCTTCTGCCATTTACATATATTTAAAAGTTTTTCTGAAAGTGGAGAAGAACTTCATCTAAACTTTCACATGGCGTTTCTTGAAGTTCTCTGTCTAAGAAGTTCAAATATTTTGTAAAGACATAGAACTTTCCTTTGTCTACACGAACAAACAAAACAGGGTCTTTCATATCGTTCAAAAGTGTGTAAAGTCCTTTACATGAAATAAAGTCTATATTGTTTTTCTTCAAACATCTTTCAAGAAGTTTTGACATTTTTACTTAGCAAACAAACTTTAATGAAATGTTGTGGTCGTCAAATATTTTTATGACGTCTGGGAAACTATATTTTAAGTTCAACGTTTCACCTCCTTTCATAACGTATATCTTGTCAATGACATTATATGAAACACCACAGCAAGCAATGTCGGGTTCTATTTCTTTGATGTTTATATCGTCTGCCTCTGTCAAAAGTTTCAATAGTTCTTTCAAAACTTCATGAGGTGCAATGACATATGAGTTCACTTTTACAGGGTTGTGCTCAACCAAGTTTAACATTAAACCTAAAGCTTGACAAATCTTCTCCTGAGTTTTAAGTTTGTCTTTAAGTTGTTGGTAGTCGTTTCGAATATCTGCAACAGAACTTAAGTCTCTGCTAACTTCAGGATATGTTGGTTGTTCTTTTACAGGAACTATTGTTATACCATCTTCGTCTTCGTATGGTTTCCCCACTTCAACATCTCTTTCTTTGACATTGACAACAACACTTTGACTGTTTGTTTGAGTTGGTGAATTTAACTTCACGTCTGCCACCGCCATTAAACCTTTTGAAACACTTACGCTTCTATTTTTCGGAAATGACATTTTACTTAGAATAAAAAGATGGACGTATTTGAGTATCTCTTCGAATTGAAGCAAAACAAAGTTTACACACACAAACAATACAAGTTCATTGACAGAATAGTTCTTTACACAAACAATGGAAAATGTTATAGAATAGCAGTCTTTGCTGAACCAAAATATTTTCATAAAGCAAAGAAAGTTGGTATAACCGAGATGGTGAAAGTTCATGAAGCAGACAAAAATATAACAACAAAACTGACCGATATTTCTAAAGGTAAGTTTTTAATACAATACTATGTCAAAACTGGCGTACTGTCAATATTTGACGGAGAGAAGTCAGTTCAAGAACAACTTACTGACCTGCTGCCAAAATCTGCTCGATGGAAGCTGTCGTTATGCCAATCTGAGGAGCCCCAGCAGGTTTCATCGAACGAATCTTCAAAAGAGCATCTTCCGTGAAAAGTGCTATTGGTTTTGTAAACTTCTTTGCTTTCAATTCATCTGGACCGTCTCTGTCACCAGTATATTGTATTTGAACTGTACCAACAGTTGAAATACCACCCATAAAGTCTTCTGAGTCAGCAAATGGAATGCCAAGCCAAAAGTTTGAACGGTCTCCATTTGTATATTGAGTGTTTTGACCTCCTGTATGAGTCCATACTTTCACATATGGCATAATAGAACTTTGCATTTCAGGGTTAATGGTTGTTGTGAAGTTGTTGTTAAAGTTCATAGCATCTAATGTCAAGTTGTATGACCTCATATCCTCAACTGTAGAATATTCTTCTCTTGGATAATATTTGCCATCTATGTTTATATGATATTTAATACCAGGGTTGTAGAAACAAGAATAGTCATTTATAGTTCGTCTGAAAAGAACAAACATAGTATCTGCATGTTTCATTGCAGTTGTTAAGGCAATATCTGTTCTTGCACCTGGGTCAGCACTTTGGTTTCCAACTTCACCTGCAAAGTCTTTGACAGATATTTGGTGTATAGGGAACATAAGTGGAACTGCAATATATTTGGCAGCTAAAGCATTTGAAATATCTGGGTCCAACATATAGACTGCAAGTCTGCTTTCTATTCTCTTGCATTCAAACTTTTCGCATGTGAACTTAACTGGGTCCCAAGCAGTTCCAGCAGCATTGAAATATAGTTTACTTCAGTGTTGAGGTTTGAGAAACCAAAGTCTAAGTCAACTTTGTCTTTGCAAAAGTCACAGAACTTGGCTCCACCAGTTCCAGCTACAGTAAGAGTGAATGGGTCTTGTGTTGGTGCAATGACTAAGTTATTTTTGCTTGGAGTAAGTTCGATAGAAATTTTTCCTGCCCAGTTTGGCAAGTATCTTAAAAACCTGAAGATGAGGAAAGATGACAAAGGAACTCTAAGTTTCAATTTTACTTTAGTGGTAGCAGTTCCATCTGAACCAGAAAGGTTAACATAAACTCCTGGAACGTTAGGGTCAAGTCTTCTTATTTTCTCAATAGTTGCATACTGGTCTGTTTGTTCTCTAGCTTGTGGTTGTACTGAGTTTCTCAAAGCGAACCATTCATAGTTTGCCCATGTTACTGTTTGAACTAAGTCAGAGTTAGAATATATCTTATATCCCATGAAAACTTCTGGAGCATATTGGTATCCGACATAGAAAATTCCATTGCAACCTTTCTTGTCAGACAACTTGGCAGAAGGTTTTATTTCAATGTCTTGTTCCACGTATAAGAATGAGTTGTCAATAGAAATTATATGAAACCTGTCGCAAGCAATATCTACTGTTGTTGAAGAACCTTCTCCAAACTCACCTACGTTTCCATAAGAAACAGCAGTTGTATATTCGTAAGTTCCAGGAACTATTTCTGACCTTCTAATGGCATTGTCGCATTCGTTATACCATTCGGAAACATTTCCATTCATAGCATCCAAAACTGTTGGCGTTATATTCTGAGCGGCGTACATTTCATATGGGTAAAAATATAGAATAGTTGGATTTATATGTCATAATAGAACCCACGTGGACCAAGCTTTACTTTCTTCCTGACTGAGTTTTTAACTCTTCTTTTTCCTTCATTGCCACTACTTTCACTAGATGAAGTTACTTCTTCACTACTTTCACTTTGTTCTACTCTTCTCTTCTTCTTTGGTGTCGCTTTTGGTAACTTGCCCTCTGCTTCAAGTTGTTGCATCTTTGCCTCATGTTCACCTAGTATGTTGTAAATTTCCCATGTCCTTTTTGCCTTTGGGCTCTGGTCGCCCATCTCAGGTAACCTATATCCTAGAAAGAGTTTGTCATAGTTTGTATTTGAGTCTTTGCGTATTGTTTGCATGACTCTTTCCTGAGTTTCCGGTTCAAGCTCTTCAAACAGTGCCTGTCCATATGGAATATGCTCGTTTCCAAATATATGTTTTTGTAGCCATTCTGGTTTTCTTTCCATGTTACCAACTATATCTTTTGTGAATGGGAAAGCTTTTACCCAATCTTTCAGTCTTGCGTCGTTTATTTCTGTAGTTGGTTTTATTTTGTCAAGGAACATGTTTTTCAATACTAACATTTCATTTGGTACTGTCCATTTGAGTTTTCTTAAATATTCATCCCTTCTCAGTTCATTGTCTGCAAAGTAAGTTTTTATGACATTTTGCAAACTTTCATTTGCAAGCTCATGTACAATAGGTTCTCTTCCTTCTCCCTCCCTAACTTTCTTTCTAAACTCTTCACCAAATATACCATCTCTATGGTTCTGTGTAGTTCTTTGAGATAAATGTTCTAGAACGTCAGGTGTTATATTTCCATCAGCCATGTTCATTTCATACTGGTCCAAAATATCTGCATGTTTCATATCTTTCAATGGCATTAAAGCCGCGCTTAAAATACCAGCTATATCTGGTTCACCATTGACTTCCATTGCGTCTACAACTTCTTGGAATTGTGGTTGTAAGTTTATGAACCACCTATCCGGGTTAGCTTTATGACCCCATCTCATTGTAGTTCCATCGTCTGCAGAAACAAAAGTAGGTTTGTTTCCATTTGGTTAGGTTCTGAATGAACTTTAAACAATGTTTCATTTCTATATGTTTTTCTTGAAATTTAACCTTTTATTTTCACCGAGTTCATCCGAAGATTGAACGTTAAATGCTCGTAAGTAAAAAGGGTTGTTGTATTTGTGTACATTTTCTTTCAGTACTTCCATTCTATGCTGAATATTTTCATCTGGTGTTGGAGTCTTTTGTATGTCGGCAAACATTTTTCGATATTCTTCTACTATGTCAGCCGAATTTTTTTTAGACTCTTGGAAATATTCCATATTCTCCGCATACTCTTGTTGAGGGTCAAGATTTTTCGGCTGTTCCAAATCTTCATCTAGTTCTGTGAAGTTAGTTTCCAAAGGAGGACTTGTTCGTTTCCTTCAGGCTCTTCTAGCTGTTGTTCTGAACTATTTCTTCCATGTCTGGTTGTATCTGAACTAGTTTCTTCCTGTGGAGTTTCTTGTACCTCATCTGCTGGCATTTCATATATTCCGAGACCGTTTTCAACAAGTTCCCTATTTAAGTCATTCGCATTCATAAGCCTTTGTTCTTTCGTTCCGTCTCTATTTTTTACGCGTTTCATGAAGATAGTTAAATTGTCATTTAGCTCTGACACCAAATATCTCGGAGTAAATTCGTTCATGTCATTTGGATGATATGCTATTAAATCATATCCCTTTGCGAGCTTGTATTTTCCAGGTTTGAAATTATATCCGATTTGGTGTTGAGCCATAAAGCTAAATAGGTTCGGGTCAGTATTTCCTTCCTTGAACTTTCTAATAGCTTCTTTATATCTGTCACTAAAGTCAAGAGTATCTGGGTAACCATAGTCTTCTTTAAGCATTTTTAAGAAATCTTGGTTTCCTTGTTCTCTACTTCTTTTATGTCCTTGCTCTGTTTGTTGTTGTGGTTGTTGTGCTGGGTTTTGAACTGTTGGTTGTTGTGCTGGTTGTGGAGGTGGTTGTTGTGTTGGTTGTTGTGCAGGGTTTTGAACTGTTGGTTGTTGTGCAGGGTTTTGAACTGTTGGTTGTTGTGCTGGTTGTGGAGGTGGTTGTTGTGCTGGTTTTGGTGCATGCCTGTGTCTGTGTCCATGTGACGATGTAAATGTTTTAGGTAGTCCTGGTGCAGGTGCTTCTCTTGGAGGGTTTGGTGGTATATAAGTTCCACTAGCTAGTATATAAGTTCCACCAGCTGGTATATAAGTTCCACCAGCTGGCACATATGTTCCATCTGCAGCGTAATGTCCTACCTGACTTTTCGTTTTTAAGAAAGCATTTACTAGGTCTGTTTTGGTCTGTTGTAACTCTTTTTCTTGACTTTCCACAACAGTTGCTCTAACGGCGTCATAGGCACTTTGAACTGCCTGTCTCGTTGCTGCATCTGTTATTTTCGTCATATTTTGTGCTACTTCTTTTAACTCCTTGTCGAAACCTTCAGACTTCAGTTTCTTTCCAGATGAGAAATCGTTCACTTGTTTCACCTTACTATGAAGAGCTTCGAAGGCGTTCTTAAAGTCAGCATTTGTTAAAGCTTCATTTGAACTGTCTTCATCCGCTTGTATTTTTGTCCTTATTGACCCTATAAGCTGGGCTGCTTTAGCGTTGGCTTGGGCATCTACCCAGTCATTGTTAGCTTTTATATATTCTGCGCTTTTCATTGCCTTTTGCATGGCTGCGTCGCTATTTTTACTTTCTTGTGCTAAGTTTTCATACTGTACGGTTTGGTTTTGCAACTGTAAAAGTTTTTCTGCCTTTACATTTGCTTCAACTTCCTTTTTATACTCATCGCTATCCATATATGTCTTCAGGGCTTTTTGTTTTATCTCTTCATCTTTCAGTACTTTATATTGAGTAGTATGGTTTTTCAAATTTAAAACATCTTGTTCCATTTTTGCTACTTCTGCTGCTTTTTCTGACACTTTTTTCGCATATTGCTCTGTACTTAGTTCTTTCAGTTGTTCTTCTTTCTTCTTTTTCTCTACGTTTAACTCATTGAGTTTCTTTGTGTGTCTGTCATATTCTAGTTTCTTTTCGTTTTCACTTATTTGCTTCTGTATGTCTATGTTTGACTTTTTGACATCTGTTATTTGATTTTTGAGTGAACTCAAATTCATTTGACTTTGAGGGTTATAGGCTGTTCCGTCTGCAGCTCCACCATAGCCTGCCATTTTCGCTAAAAGTGCCGCTCTTAAACCTCCACTCTGTGCACCAATGACTCGGTTTAAAAGCATAGGATTGCTTGACATTTGTTGCAACATAGTGGGGTCATTCATCATTTGTTGTTGCAACTGTTGTTGTGGTGTCAGTCTTACTATTGGATGTTTCAATGCTCTCTTCCTCTTACGTATATTCTTACGTAGCTTACGTGGCATTTTAAGTGAAGTTAAAAAGCGGTTTTATACTAAACATCTTCGGGGCTAGAGGGCACGAAGTGCCTGGAAGCCCCAATACTTTTTTTTGAATAGTATATCAACCTGACCAATTTATCCAATTCGAGGAAATATAAAATACGTTAAATTTTTTAAATAACTTTACATTTTCCCCAAAAAATGAAACTTAAAATATAAATGCTTATATCATTACTAAGAAAAATTCATTATAAATAGATTTTTGTTTTGTGTATTCAAAGATGTATCGTAATGTGAAATAGTGATAGATTTTGTTAGTTCATTATGATAATCCATGATCAATTTTTATATTTAAAAAATTCAATTATTTGTAGAGTTTTATCAGCTTTTTAATTTTTTTATCATCCTTCCAAAATCAATGATAATAGTGAAAGGAATATAATACACAGAAAATTTTATTTCTTAGATAACTATCAAATTGAAATGACACTGAAAAGTTGATAGTGTAATCAATTAGGTTATTTAGGCGAAAAGATATGAAAATAATATATTTGCAGCATTTGACATCAACGACACTCGATCATTATCATCAAAAGTGATAAACAATTCCAATTCAATTTTTGAACTATCAAAACTTTGCCGATAAAATATTTGAATAATGCTACCATTGCTTCTACTTGGCGCAAAAGCTGCCCTCTTTCAAACATGGGAAGTTGGTAAGTCTGATAGAGCCTTCGACTTCAGATATAGGAACAATAGTCGAACAACTTACCAAAATTATGGATGGAGAGTTCAACTAAGAACAAACACAACAAACCCAAATGATTCAAACAGCAATATGACCTATACTGCACTTGCAAAAAACAAAGGAATCATCGAAGAAGAAGGTTTGAAACTTGAACCAAGATTTGATCAATCACTTGGAGAGAATTATATGAGAATTATCTTTGATTTGACTAACAACGGTGACGAAGCCAAAATTTTTGATCTAGGTATCTATGCAGATATAAGTATAGGCGAAGATGATAAAGCAACAGTTAAAGCTTTGACAAATGGAATCGGATTCACAATGGAAAGTACAATAGAAGGAGTGGAAAAAGGGGATGTCATTACATTACTAGTTCGCGACAGATATGATGTAACAAATGTTGATTGTTTATACTATGGCAAGTATGATAGTGATAATTCATTAATTGGCAGAAACATGGAAGAACTCAACCCTTTAGTAGGTGTTGATTCAATCTTTGAGATAGGATGGATTAATAGAGAGATTCTTCCGCATTCGAAACAATCATTCAATGTATTATTAGTTATTGGCAAATATACAAGAATTCCACCTATAATAAAGCTCGATGACTTGGAAACATTCAGAATCAAAGGTGACACTGTCACTGTAACTGGAGAATATTCTTCAATCTATAATGATAGCATAATTACACTTAAGTACAAGTATGGAGATACAGACACAGAACATACTGTTGAGCAACATTCTGTCAAAGAAAATGGAAGTCAAAAGCATTTTTCATTCGATTTTATTGCTGGACCAGAAAGAACAAAGAATTTGATTGTTTGGGTTGAAGATGAAGATCATAGAAAGTCCAAAGAAGTGAGCAAAGAAATAACAGCAAATGTACTTCCAACTATTTCCTTTGCAAAAGAACCAGTAAAGACATGTTTGATTGGAGATGAAATTCCCTTCGAAATTCAAGTAAATGATGATAAAAGCGCAAAAATAACATATGAATTTGGTGGAAAAAAGTTTGAAGAAGAGAAATTCACAATACTTGAGAACACCCCACAAACTAAAAAGTTCACATTGAATACAAAGGAGTTGGATGAAGGCAAATACAAACTTGCAATTACTGCTGTTTGATAATGATAATTGTAAATGCAAGAGTGACATTTCATTTGAAATACAAGTTAACAATCATCCAAGACCCATCTTTGAATCAGGACCAAATGTCACATATCCATTAAAGATTGAACCAGGAAGTCAAGTATCAATATCAATGAAAGTAAAGAATCCATCTACAATCAACTATACATTCAAAGCAGAAATTAATGGAGAAATTTACGAATTTGTTATTCCACCTACAGAAAATAATGAAGCCACATATTACTCATTTAACATAACAATTCCAAAGAAATCAGAAAATGCAGATAACAAAGTTGTTATATTCATTATGGATAACAGAAATAAAGAAGTAAGTAAAATTGAAAAGCCCAATGACAAAAAAGAGCAAACAGAAGAAGAGGATCATAGTAAACCTGAAGGCAATACAACATCCGGAGGTGATAATGCAACAGAACACGATGCCAAAAAGAAGAAGAAGCAAATATACATGATAATTGGCGCAGCAGTTGGAGCTGTAGCTCTAATTACTTTAGTAAGTTTACTAATATTCTTCCTTGCAGCAGGAAAACGAAATGAAGAAGAAGAGGAAGAAAACGAAAAAGATCAATATATTGATGCTGTGGATATCAATGAAGAAACTGTTATATCCGCAGAAGATGGTAGAAGCGCAATAAATTCACAAAAAGTTTTCACTCTTGATGTTGAGAACGGTAATGAATTCACACAAGAAGAGTTTGTGTTGTAACAAAAAGTATAAAGTGTTTATTTTAATGAAACAAATAAAAATATATGATTAAATTTATTTTTCGTTTTTTTGATCAAACTTATATGGATTATTAATATAAATAGTATAAAAGATGAATTGTAATAGAATTACCAAAAATTTTGCTAATTATTCGATTTTATAATTTCATTATGATATGAAGTAATAAATATATTTAACATTTGTACTTATTGGTCTTTTTAAGTTCATGGAATGGTGAAGCTTTGTTCTGGAATGCACTTAATATTTCAAATTAGATTTTATCAATTTATGGCACATATTTCACGCTTTCAGTATAATGTTGAATCACTATTAAAATATCTTAAATTTGAATAACATTACCATTTTTCATTACATGAATATGACATAATTGCTCTTATGAACTATGATATGCTACTTCAATATCATAAGCAATACATCTGACATAATATAATTGATTTTTATAAATGTTTTCTTTTTCAAATTCCGTTATTTGCAAAACCATATCTGGTTCATGGCCTTATCTAACAATCCTAGCGACAAGAAGCATTAAAATTATAATATTTCTCTTTAATTTTTAGTCGTTTGAGAAAAATAACTTTGATAAATGCATGAATGCAATTTCAGTATTTAAAAAAGTATCTACGACAAATAATAATTTCCACTATTATATTTAATCGATTTTATATTTAGAGCCTCTCAATATAACAAAAAAATGTAAAAAAGGCCACAAAATTATATTAGTTTATAAATTGAAAAATCAATACCTATTACTTATAACAAACTGATATTATAAACTAAGGATGTCAATTTGGAAGAAAAGTGAGAAAATTCCTAAAATGCTAAAAATGAATTTTCCAAACATGCTTTTTTATCTCATTTTTTTGATTTTGAAAAAAATTTGGAGAGAAGAACTCTTCGTTTTTGAATTTTATCACGATGGTTTTAAAGTATATTAGACACATGTATTGATATTACTATTTTTGTATATTTTGAGAGAAAATCCCTAAAAAGTGAGAAAATCTAAGACGGTTTGAGAAAATATATAAACTATTGAAAATTTGAATTAAACTTCTAATTTGGAAAAAAGAAATTTGGAAAGAAGAAAAATCAAAAATCGAGATTTAGACTCAGCATCAAATGGAGAACAAAATGTTTCTTCATATGAAGGGAAAAAATTTTCTTGTGAACAAATAGAGTTTTTAAAATTTTATTGTATGTAATGAAATAAGGGTTTCGTTTTGCGAAAAAACGTACAATACGCAATTTCGCTAAAAAAACATTTAGCTAGCAATTTCGACCTTTGACTCCACTCAAGACGTCACTTTTTTAATTTTGCGGTATCATATTTTTGGAAAATCTTTATGAATATTATATAAAAAGTCTCTTTAATATCTATATTTCATATTTTTATCGATTTTTAAAGTTTTTGCGAAAAGTATTCAATTATTTTTGCTATTTGGTCGGGTAAATGTCAGAGTTGCGACATTTTCTGATATGATATTCAAAAAAAAAAAAAAAGGTATTGGGGCTTCCAGGCACTTCGTGCCCTCTAGCCCCGAAGATGTTTTGTCACTTTTCTGTCACTTTTCAGGGAAAAAACATTTTTATTGTATATAAAATGAATTTTACAAAACCACCGTTACCCTTCTTTGGAAATAAGAGTAGATGTAAAGATATTCTATTGAGAGAACTTAAGAAACTACCGAATGGTCTAACATTTGTAGATTTGTTCGGTGGAAGTTTCTATATATCTCATTTGTGCCATACTGTATTTCCTGACTCAAAGATTATATGCAATGACTTCGACAACTATATGAACCGTCTCAAACATATACCAGACACAAACAAAATATTGAGTGAGTTGAAAGAAAAGATACCTATAGGTAAGATGGAACGTATACCATTAGATAAGAAAGATATTGTCAGAGAGGTTTTGAAAAAAGCAGAGTATATTGACTGGGATAGTATATCTTCTAGACTATTGTATAGTGGTTCTATAAGAGTTCATGACATTGAAACACTTATGTCAAAAGTTTTATATCTTAACTATACAAACGTTTTCAAAGAGAACATAGAAAAATATACTGAGGGTATAGAGTTTGTGAGATGTCATTGGACAGAGTTGTATGAAAAATATAAAAACAAGGAAAATGTTTTCTTTATAGTGGACCCGCCGTTCTATAACACATGGGATTTTCAATACCAAGTAGACTGGACTTTGAGAGACTCTTTAGAAACTTTAGACGTTATACATAACCATCCATGCTTTTACTTTACATCCGATAAAAGTGGTTTGGAAACCGTTATGAGATGGTTAGAGGACATACATGACTATGAGTTTATATATGACAAGATAGAATATGAGAGAGGTCCTATAAACCGGAAAAAGTGTCACAACAAAGAAATTTTATTGGTAAGTAAATGTGGTTTGAAATAGGACTACTTGTTTTAGGTTTTTTCCATTGTGTCATTTACTTATTTGACGTGGCAGAAAGATATAGAGAATATGAAGATGAACCAATGCCAGCAAATGTTCAGTATATGTACTCGTAAGAGATATTTTTATCTAATATTAAATGGACGCACAGAACTTAGCGAATGCACAGCAACCTGGACAACCAAACCCAGAGAATATTCCAAATGAAGTTAGAATACAAACTGCAATGGCAAACTATGGTCAAGTGCCAACAGATGTACAAATGCAAACTGCCATGTCAAATGACGCTGCGTTAGGCTTACCACCATGGTATGCAAATATGAGATGGAAAGAGTTTTATACAAACCCTGAAGTGGGATATAAACAACTCTATGCAGATGACGCGAACACAGGAGTTGACCCAGAGTATGTTTTCTACCAGAGGAGAAATAGAATGTATGAGCTCCAGTTAAAAAATGCTATGGAACTCAACAGGAAACGTAAGAGACTAGGCGGACATTAGATTTTTACATATAGTAAAATGGGTTTCTTTGGAAGAATAGGAAACTTCTTTCGAAATGTTGGAAGAGGTATATGGAATGGAATAAAATCTGTCGGAAGAGGAATTTGGAACGGAGTCAAAAATATTGGTAAAAGAGTAGGTCAGTTCGTTGGTATTATACCTAAAGACCCTGAACCAGAAGAACAAGCTCCTGTTATACAACAGCCTGAACCTGCACCACAGTCTAGTTGGCAACCAAATCCAACACCTCAACCGTATTAAAATTATATTTTTACCGTTCGATAGTAGTTGTATATGAAACTAAGTTCTAAGTAAAACGCGTGGTATAATGGAACTATTCTCTTTCTTCCATCTGTTGTAAACCATACTTGAAAGTCTGAAATACTTCCACTCGGTGGTTCATATAGCTTTGTAGGTTTTTCGTAAAAGTCATTTGCCAAGCATAAAAAAGAGTTTTGGGCGCCAGAAAATGAAGCATGAACTATAATAGCATCTGAGTCGAAAACATTTTCATATGTTCCATTAGGGTTTTCGACTTCATAAAAGTTCGGGTGTACTGGATATTCTGCAGGCTGATTTAACATCCTCAAAAATCTATACCATGCCAAGTTGTTATATTTTGTAGAAATATAAACGTCTTCTCCAAGGTCTTCTATTCTATTGATTTTAACAGTTGCATTTTTCCTGTCATAAACAATATCGAGATGGTACTCTCCTTCGTCAATGTTAAACTGGTTTGCATATTCGAGATAGATATCGTTTATTTTTTCTTGAAAAGCTTGAAGAGTTGTTTCTAAGTTTACAAGCAAATTCACTTGTAAAAGTTTTCCCTGTTCAAATTTCTCATACGTACGTTTTTCTTTGTTATAGTATCGAACTTCAAAAGCGACCGTAAATGGGAAACCATGTATGGCTTCTGAAATGAACTTCATTCTACGAAAGCCAACAGCTTTTGTGACGGATGGGTCTCTTAGCCATCTCAACGGGTAGTCAAAACGATAGCCTTCACGCTTTACGGTCTCTGTCTCAAACTTTTGACCTACGTTAGTAAAAAGTTCATCTAATGGTTTAGTTGTAGCAACTCTTGAATTTTCTTTTTCTATTGAAAGCATATTTTATCTAGAATAAAAATGTCGAAAGAAACAGCGTCTATGAGAGAAATACAACACAACCGACAACTCATTTTGCAAGCTCTAAATAAGAACACAACAAACTTTTCAAACTATTCTAAGATATCTGAGTCATTGAAAGAAGGAAACTTAAAACTGACGATAAACCCAATGACAGATGAGTTTCTGTTTCAAGACAACAAGAACCATACTGTTTGTATAAATCCAACAAAAAGAACTTTAAACGAGAAACCTATAGATGAACTTCTTTTGAAGGCAGATATTGACAACAAAGCTGACAAAGAGTATGTTGACGATGAGTTAGCATATCTGGCTAGTGGGTTAGTGAAGAAGGCAGATAAGGAATATGTGGATGAAAAAGATGAAAAAATTATAGAAAGGGTTGAATGGTACCATGAACGGACATCGAAGATTTTAAAAGGTAAAGCCAATACAGGGTGGGTTTCAGGATGTTTAGACCTTAAAGCCGACAAAGAAACTGTAGATATGTTGACACAAACGGTTTCAAGTCATACCAGAGGTTTAATGGAAGATGGACAACAGTTGAAAGAGCTTGAGAAAGGTGTTACAGAGTTAAGGAATACAAAAGCAGACTCGACATGGATAGCTGGATATGTAGATGCAACAAAAGAGTATATTTTCGCATGGACAGAAGGAACATACCCACAAAAATATCATAGACATAGCATCTCTGACGTAAATGAACTTGAAGAAAAGTTATATAAAAAAGCTGACAAAACATATGTTAACGATGAGTTAGATAAGAAAGCTGACAAAACAGAGCTTCAAACATTAAAGACAGAAATACTTCAAACACTATATCCTATAGGTTCTATTTACACGTCAATGAACTCTACCAGACCAGAAGTAGTACTTGGTCTCGGAACTTGGACTCAAATAGTCGACAGGTTTTTGTATTGTGCAAACTCTTCAAAGGAAACAGGTGGAAGTAAAACGATTTCAGGTGAAAACTTACCTGCACACAGTCACTACATAGATTTAACTACATCTGAAGCAGGTTGGCATAAGCATAGATTTTGGGATTGGTCAGCAATGAAAAAAGGTAAAGGATATGATGTTAAAGACGACGTTCAGTTTGCTATAAATTGTTTCTGGGGTAGCACACAGGGAGAAGGAAACCATACACATCGCGTTTCAGGGTATACGCAAACAACGGGACAAAGTAAAGACTACATGCCACCTTACATGACAGTTTACGCATGGTATAGAAATGCTTAGTCGTCATTTTCAACTTCTTTAGCATATTCGTCAGGAGTTGTCTTATATTTGTTAGGAACTGTCTTTGAAAGTATACCACCTTGAACCTTAACAAGTTTGAAACGAGGTCTGACAATAGTAGTTTTATCTTCTGCTTGCAGTCTGTACATTTTGCCATGTTTGCCTAAAACTTCATAATATTCTCTTGTATACTTTCTTCTATTTTTACGAACACGAATGTGAGTACCTGTCGAGTTCCCATTGTTGTCATAGTCAATAGTATTTTCATATGGGTCGCGTTTAGGTATTTCTATTTTTACTTTGTCACCTTTCTGAAGTTTGAAGCCCGGCATTCTTTCTTGTTTGTCTCTTTTGACTAAACTATTAAATATATAGTCTTTCTCTAAGTCAGGGTTGTTTTTCATTTCTTCGGGGGAGTGGTTTCCCAAACCTTTTTGTTTACGGGTATTGTAAATATTTAAAACTTGTCTCATCTTTGCCATGGAGAAGTGTCTATATTTGTCGTCATATGACATTTCATCTACCTCGCCGCCTTGTGGTTGATTTAAGTCTCTTAAGATTTTTATACAACTGTCAATGACACCAAGAGCAGAATGGTTTTGGTCGACAATGAAATATTGGTTTACATTTTTTGAACGCAGATAGTTTTTAATATCGTCTGATTTGAAAGAACTTTCATAGTCAGATGTCAGTTTTGTTGGATGGTATTTGTCAACGAATATTGTCAAAGCAGTTTTCACATCTAAAATATTTTTGGACTGTAATGGTATGGCTTCACAGTATCTTGTGTTTTGACCAACAAATATTAGCCAGTATGGTGGTCCATCTTCTCTATACCTCGGAATGTTTTCCAAGATATCCATAAACCAAGCATTTGGTGTTGAACTAAAGATTTTTACCATGAGTGCTTTCTTTGTTGCTTTAGAAACATACGGGTCCTTGTTTGAATTCGTCATTTTTAACCCATAAGAAATGGGTTTATTTGGCGCAATAGCAGGAGTCGCATCTAGATTTTGCCCGCAGTGGGAACACTAGCCAGAGGTGCATTTGGAATTGGAAGGAAGATTTTGAGTACATTAGGTATACTGAAAGAGAAAGCACAACCTATTATACAAACTGTACAGAAAGGTTGGGATGTAGCACGAGATGCAACAAATCTTATTCCAAATCCTGAAACAAGAGGAAAAGTTCAAGGATGGATGGACAATGTAGGAAGACAAGCAGGAAACTATTATAACAAAGCAAATGACTACTCTAACCAAGCAGGACACTATATGGACCAAGGTGAAAGATTCTTTAACAGAGGATATAACCATGCACAACAGTGGGTAAACAACAACCAACCGCAACCGCCTCAAACGTGGGGAATGTAAAATTTTTTACTGAGATGAAATGAACAATACAGCATTGAGACAAATGGGCTCAAGATGGATTTGTCGGCTTCCAGCAGTTACACAACCACGTGTTTGTCAAGTTCTTCCTATACCTCAGGAAGTTTTAGACCGACTTAAAAAACCTCAACAACCAGTTGAAAAACAAACCAAACTAAAATTTTTTACTGAGATGAAATGACCGAAGAAGTTGAAACGGTAGATTTGACACCACAAACAAAAAGTTCAGAACCATTGTCAAAACCTGTCAAAGAACTTACAGATGAAGAGAAAAATTCAATAATAGAAAGTGTGAGGTCTGGAAATACAAACCCTAACTACAAAGTCACTTTTCATAAAAATGGAACGGCAAGTATCTCAAAAAAGAAACAGACTCTCACAAATAAAATATTGAAGTCTGAAGGAACTAAAGAGACAACAGATGGAAAAGTTTACTTCACTGACCAACAGTTCATTATAGAACATCTCATTGACTTAGAGTCGAAATATTCTAAACTTTACAACAAACACAAAAAGTTGAAAGGAAAACAAAAACAGATGGCATATGACATTTATGAAGATACTAACGACACAACTATTCCAGCAAGTGAGGTAAAGTCAGATGAACCGAAAAGTGACGAAAAACCGATAGAAGAAGAAAAACCAAAAACTGAAGATAAACCAAAACCAAAGGTTAGTTTCAATACTAAACCAAGTCAACCTTCATTAGCTGGTATGGGTTGGCGTCAAAGACTTATGGTAGCGGGCAGTTATGTAAAGTAAAGAAAAAACATTTTTTTATTTTTATAAAAATGTACGCTGAGTTTGTTGGAGAAGACCGTTGGGAAACTTGTTTGTTAGATGAGAAATATGAAATGGCATACCATTTAAAACAAAACATTTTTTTCAAAAAAACATTTTTTTATTTTATTTGAAATGTACGCTGAGTTTGTTGGAGAAGACCGTTGGGAAACTTGTTTGTTAGATGAGAAATATGAAATTCACTGTTGTGAGTCATTTGAAGTCAGAAACAAAAAGACAAAAAGAGTTTTAAGCGGATGGGAGCGAAATGACGGATATGCTATGATGAATCTGGGTGGGAAATGCTATTTAAAACATGTTGTCATTGCAACTCATTTTATACCGAACCCTAACAATTTACCTTTTGTAGACCATATAAACCATATAAGAAACGACAATAGACTTGAAAACTTACGCTGGGTCACTTGTTCTGAAAACAATAAGAACATAGGCAAATTTGGAGATATTGTATTCGAATTTGTCGACGAACTAGAAGATGAAACAATTGAAATTACAGACTATGGCAAGCATACGTTTGAGTTTTACTACTATAGCGAAGAACAAGACTCTTTCTACTTTTATACCGGCGTAAACTATAGGAAATTACAAGTATATTTTACTAAGGCAGGCTATGCTTATGTAAACACTAGAGATACAGATGGAAAAAACGTTCAAATACTTCTTAACAAATTCAAGAAGCTATATGGCATACCATTTTAAAACAGTATATTTTTTTATTTTTATAGAAATGCCCCCATATAGAATGGACAGAAAATCTGCTAGAATAAAAGCAGAGTTAGAAAGATATGGTTGGAGAGTTTCAAAGAAGTTTAAATATAGGAAGGGAAAGCCAATAAAAGTCTATGACAAACTGGCTGGTCTGACCTACGAAATGGAATTGGAAACAGCACGCACAAATTATCCAAACAGACTAGAGAGGTTAGAAGAAGAGCGTCTTATGGATATGCCTTTCGATGTTAATGAACCTCAGGTTGAAGGACACGACGGCTTTGCCAGGTTCTACTGGAAACATGACGAACAATTGCATCCCTTGAGGAGGAAAAAAGGAAAAGGTGAAGATGGTCATGCTCCCATGGAAAGAACAAGATATGCATATGAGAAGTATCGCGAGGTTAGAAGTAAAATTACTTCTGGTCGAACCTTTACAGTAAATTTTGAAGAAGGAAAGAACAAAGAAGGCTTCATGGGAGTACTTGCTGCAATTCAAGACGGAAATAAGAAAGGATACAATCTCAGACTAACCGTAACAGATTTAGATGGTCATATATACTACTCACATGGCAATGTCACAACAGCCGCACAACTTCTTGACGCTTTCAAGACTACAAAGAGAGAACAAATGTTTGACTCCGACTCAGATATTTTGAATGCAATAGAAGGAATTGCAAGCGTGAAGTTCGAATGGTTACAACCCAACCCTCAAGCAGTCAGACAACATGCTGGATACTTCCCGTTCAGAAATAAGTCTGACATTGACTTGACAAGGTATGGAATTTACAATTCAATTGAAACAATTGTCAATGAACCTTGTATTCTTACATGTCTCAGGAACTCTGGTCTTGTTACAGATGAGAAAATGAAGTATCTTGAGTCATGTGTGAAGACAAGGTACATTCTCAGAGGTCAATTGGCAAAAGTTGCACCGTTGGCAAATGTGAATATCCGAGTCAACATTCCGACTGAGAAAGGTTCTTCACATGACGACTATGTTGTTGACAAAGACTTACCATGGTTGAAGATTGTACTTGTCCACAACCACTTCATTTGAACGAAAGTCTTACAAACCCATTGTTCGGAAAAGGCAAGTGCAACATTGTCAGAGCTGTTAACATTCTTTTCGAGAAAGGCTTGTTGGAACCAATTCCAGATGACAAGCTGACAGAAACTTTTGTACCAAAAGACGAAACAAACTTTTCATTGTTAGCAAGACCAAAAGTTGTTCCAGACAAAGTTATAGCACAAAAGAAGTACACAGTTCCAAAAGGAGTTGGTTTGTTCGGATACCAACCTGAACCAGAAGAACTTCCAATGAGGTTGCAAGAACTTCAAGATGCTATAAACAAACTTCCATGAGACATCCAATTGACGTTCAAATTGTATTGGAGAGCATCAGAGTTAGGTCAGAAGGTTTTATATGAAACAGGTTGCTTTGACGATGTTTATGAGATAACAGGCGAGGTTTCTCAGAAGATAAGAGACTCACTTGAATTTCCACGAACTGGACCAATTGGTTGCGACAAGTTCGACTCATATGAAAAAATATACTATGTCGACCTTAACGCTGCGTACATGAGGTTCGTCCAATATATTCCAACTGGAATTCCAAACGAAAATGGTGAGTTCCCGGGAAGGAACTATACAGTTGGAAAAGTCATACAACAACTCTATGATATTAGGAAAGCTTCAAACCCCAAACTTGCAATGACACTCAAATTGCTTATGAATTCGACATGGGGGTATTCCATTAAAAAACCTCAAAAGATGAAGAGTAAACACTATGAGAAGGTCGACAACTTTGTTGAAAGGTTCTCCCCTTTTGTTTTGAAATACGAGTTCACCGAAGGTCAAGGTGGCTTAGTAACCACAGTAAAACCTATTGTCGAACATTGGTCTTATCCTCAGTTCGCAAAGGCAGTCCTTGACAACTACAACAAATTCTTCTCAGAGGTTAAATCCAAAATTGTGGTATACTATGAGAACATTGACGCACTCATGACGAACGAAGAAGGATACAACAAACTCATTGAAATGGGTTTAGTCGGTGAAAAGATGGGCTGTTTTAAGCTAGACAAGGTATTTTCCGAAGTTCATGTCCTCTCCAAGCGTAAGTACTGGGGTGTTAAAGAAGATGGTGAAATAGTTAAACATTGCATGAAATAAAACATTGCATACCATTTTAAAACATTTTTTAAAACAGTATATTTTTACATATATAAAATGCTTCAGGTTGAAAAACAAAGAACAAAAGTAGCAGATACAAAACCGTTAGACTATATCTTTACAAACGCTGGTAGGACTATTTCAGATGAAGAAATTTTATCCCGAGCATATAGATTTAACTATCCAATTTGTTGGCTTCAAAGTCCTTCAGATGCAAAGGCAATAGGATTTAGAAGAGTTTTGTTTTCAAATAGAACTAACGCATTCATGTTCGCAGTATATTTTCACGGTCAGTATAAAGGTTCTGACGGTCTAATAGAAAAATTTGACGAAATGAAAATCTTTACAATTCGTTCAGACGAAAGTCTTGAAAAAACTCTAAATGACTTTCAAACTCAAATAAACAAATACTACTGGGAATTTCAAGAAAAATACCACTCTTTACTAAATGGAACATACTATCTGAAGCTAGAATACGACAAGATGAACTCCACAGTTTCATTTCAAAAGATTGAAATTAACCCTCCAAGAGATACAGAGTTTTTATATTGGGGGGTGGACAGACGTTCTTGGGCACAATTTCTTCGGTTACTAAACCAGAACGAACCATTGCCACCAGATGGTCCATTTAAATTTATACTCCCACCAACAGATTTGACAGTTTATAGAAACGTGTTTGACCCTCAAAATGTCATGTGTCATGCAAGTTTCAGTTCAAGCAACAACAGTTTTCTTTGTATCGGTAAGGACTTTTATGACTTTGCTTCTAAATTCTACGAACCACCTAGTAACAGTTTCGCTGACTTTCAAGTCTGGTTCACAACAAACGGTGTGCAGCATATTATTTCATTGTACTATGACTTTTATCTCGAATTGTCTTTCATATACAACTACGGAAAAGTGCTGAAAAAGTATTGAAAAATATATTTTAGGCGAACCAGGTCCCTCGGTCCCTCGGTCATTTTAACTTCTCTGAAAAAGTGTGACAACATGACATTTAGACAACAACACAGGAGATAGATTTCACCCGTTGAATTTTGTATAAAAAAGCAACCGCCGGAATTCCGGCGGTTGGTATATTCTTCACAAAATGTTTGTTTTGAGGTCGAGCCACAAACGAATGTCCGACGGTTAAGCCAAAAACGAATGTCCGACGGTTAAGCCAAAAATATTTTTTATTTTTATTGTAAGAACAGTATGACAGTCGAAGCAAAAACGTTCACGAACAAATCTAATGGCGAAACATTCACAAAAGGCACCTATAACGGTATTGAAGTCTTACGTAGAGACAAGGATGGTTATATAAATGCAACAAAGATATGTCAGCAGTTTAGGAAAGACTTTAGAAGGTTGTTGGAAAATAAGTCCTGGGAAGAGTATTTTAAGGCATTTTGTGAAGAATATACCAACCCGCGGAATTCCGCGGGTTGCTTTTTATACACAGTTCATGCAGGAATTCCCGATGAAATCAAACAGGTTAGAGGAACGTATGTAGACCCAAGACTCGTAAACTATATAGCAATGTGGGCTTCTCCAAAATATTGCATAGCAGTTGGAAAAATTCTGGACTCCATAGACAAGAAAGTTCATGAGAAATTAGATGAAGAAGAACTTGAAGATACAGCAGAGAATGCAAAACCTTTGTTCGAAGAAGAAGTTAGAAAAATGCGCGAAAAAATAGAACATGAACATGAGATATGTTCTGGTTATAGAGACTCTCCATACGAACTAGACCAATGGGAACAAGAAGATTTAAAGAGAGAATTTAGAGAATATGAACTCGCTAAAGTTTCATTAGAAGCTACAGAAGAGAGGTTAAAAGTTTGGGGTCGTTTTGTACAAAAATATTGTGAGTAAATGAACCATTTTTTTTATTGAATTCGGCAAAAATATATTTTAGGCGACCAGGTCCCTCGGTCCCTCGGTCCCTCGGTCAACTAACATCTTTTTGAAAATGGTGACAACATGACATTTTGACAACAACACAGGAGATAGATTTCATCGTATATGTTTTGTCATGAATTTCCTTAAGATAGAAAATATATTTTAGATCTCACCAGGTCACTCGGTCACTCGGTCACTCGGTCATTTTAACTTCTCTGAAAAAGTGTGACAACATGACATTTTGACAACAACACAGGAAATAGACTTTCATCGTAAATGTTTTGTCATGAATTTCCTTAAGATAGAAAATATATTTTAGATCTCACCAGGTCACTCGGTCACTCGGTCACTCGGTCATTTTAACTTCTCTGAAAAAGTGTGACAACATGACATTTTGACAACAACACAGGAAATAGACTTTCATCGTAAATGTTTTGTCATGACTTCTTCATCGTATTCTTTCACCCGTTGAATTTTGTATAAAAAGCAACCCGCGGAATTCCGCGGGTTGGTATATTCTTCACGAAATGCTTGTTTTGAGGTCGAGCCACTTTTGGCTCGACCGTAGAAAACACACAAAACTCTTGAATTCGGCAAAAATATATTTTAGTTTTTTTTAAAAAAATATTTTTTATTTTATTGTAAGAACATGTCAGCAACAACAGCACCAAACTCGTTAGTCATGAACCCAACTTCAATGTTAGTAGAGATGAAAAGCTTCATTCCTTCTTCATATACTTTCGAAACAGAAATCCAGAAGATAAAGCAAGAACTTCTCCAAGGAGATTTAGACTGTAGTGCGAAAGATGAAACAAATGAACAGTATCTTTATGAAATGCAGGACCTGGTGGAACATCTACCTAAACTTCCTGAAATACAACAACAAAAGCTTACTATTCCTGAATTCGATGAAATAGAAGTCAAAGCAACTGACTCAGTAGAAACCAAGAAGTTCATACGTAAGGTAAACTATGAGTTTCTTGGATTTCATTGCAACCACAAAGACTGCGATATGGTATATTTCATTGACATATACAAATCTGAAGAATTTAAGACCTACGACAACTTTGTTTCGTTAGTTGCAAAATGTGTATGGCAGATAAGAGATAAAGATAGAAGAGGTAAAGTATGGAACGAACAGATAAAACCAGCAACTTTTGAGTTAAAGAAAACCATTTACGCCTTAGTCATACTTGCAGGTAAGGTTTCAATGTACAATGCAAAAATGAACCCACAATGTTCAAAATGTAAAGCAGCAACAAGGAAATATAACTACTCCGTCAAAGAGATAGAACGTATGCGAAAAGACTATACTGACTTAAAGAAAGAAGTAGAGAAACCAGCAGAAGATAAAATGGACATGTTGACATTTCTGAACAAAAACTATCCAACTGCTAACGATTTCCTTCTATCTGATGTCAAGAAGAAATATAAAGAAACTTTCGGCATTGTTAAAACTTTTGATATCCTTCGTGAAGAAATAGAAGCTACAAAACTGTTTAAAGTCATGAACCATCACAACATATACCATGTAAAGCGCTTGTAAATAGTTATGTTAGAAATATATTTTTGTCTGATTTACGCTCATTGACGATGAAAGTCTTGACAAAAACATTGACGATGAAGTTCATTTCCTGGACTGTTGTCAAAATGTCATGTTGTCACCATTTTCAAAAAAATGTTAGTTGACCGAGGGACCGAGGGACCGAGGGACCTGGTTAGATCTAAAATATATTTTTGCTGAAAAAATGACCAAATTTCATGATATAACTGTATTTTTTTGACGAAGAGAACTTTGACACTTCGTAAAAAAATCCCTGAAATCGTAAAAAAATGACCAAATTTCATGAATTTCCTCATATGTTTGCTACCCAAGGAAAACCGAGGATAGAGATTCCGTACGAAAATCGTAAAAAAACTCTATGAAAACAGTGAAAAAATGCGAGTAGTAAAAAAAAACCACTCGCCTAAAACTCTATGAAAACAGTGAAAAAATGCGAGTAGGGGAAAAACCCTGGTCGCCTAAAACTCATGAAAATCGTAAAAAAAACTCATGAAAATCGTGAAAAAATGCTACCCCGACTTTTACAGGGGTTGCCTAAAACTCATGAAAATCGTGAAAAAACTCTATGAAATCATATCTTTTATACAAGATAGAAAAAATAAAAAAACAACGTTAGTTTTATTTTTTTTATTTTTTTATTTTGTATGTAAGAACAGGAAATGACAAGCACTGAGTTTGAAACAGTTAAAAAGATAGACAATGAGACCAAGGTGGTTAGAATTGGTGATTTAAACGTAAGATACTCAAAGAAATACAAAAAATATTCTTTGTCAGACATTATATCTCCATCTGGAAAGAGAGCAAGCGACTGGGTTAGAAATGCTTCTACTCAGAAAATTTTGACAAGAAATCCTGAGCTTATGATATCGGTAAGATTCTATGGAACAAGAGCATATCTCATCGACAAAAGTCTTATACCAGTAGTTTTGTTCTGGATTGACCCAGTTGTTGGATATAATTTCATAACATATGGTTCATTCGATACTGAACGTTGCAGTGAGGGCTTACTTTACATCGTTCAGAAACCGAAGGACTTCAATACAAAGAGATATAAGATAGGAAGAACATTTAATATAAGTAGTAGATATGACTCTACAGTCAATAGAGTTAAGGTTGTGTTCGTTAACGATATGAGAGCTGCTGAAACAGAACTACTTGAAAAGTTTGAGAAAATGTATGGTGCTCCCACGAGAGGTAAAGAAACGTTTGAAGTAGATGAGATCGACAAAGCTATAAAATTATTTGACGAAGTTGCTGAAAAATACATGTAAAGCGTTTATTTTTGGTCTTTTATACAAGATAGAAATTAACGCTAATTTTATTTTTATTTTATTTTTTATTTTGTATGTAAAGACAGATATGACAACAACAGAGAACACAACAACTGCTATCGTTCATGAAACCATAAATGAAGAATACGAGTGGGTTCAGTTTAACAAACAGTTACGTCTCATTCGTTCGGTCAAAGATGACATGTACCAAATGCAAAGTATTTTGACAGCATGTTTTGCTCCAGATACTAAACACGCAGACGACTGGTTCAAAAACCAAAGCACACAAGAACTTTTGAGTGAAATTTCTCTAGACCGAGAATTCTCGGCCTTGCATAAAACACATGAAAATCGTAAAAATTTGGCTCCTGGTTTGAGAGGTTGGTATGTACATAGACTTCTCGTAAATGCTGTTGCAATGTGGGCTTCACCTCGCTATGCTTGGTATATTTACAGACTTCTTGACGAAATTCATAGACAAGAACGTGAAGAGATGGAAAAGAAACTTCAAGCAAAAGATGAAGTCATTGAAGCAAAAGACAAAAACATACAGAAAAGAATACCACGTTCGGTACCAAAAGGAAAGGAAAAGAACTATAAGTATATGATTTACACTGAAGAGATGGAAAATGAAGAAGACAGAGATATGGTTATGTTGCATTTAGTCAGAAGAAACAACAAAAGCTTTTACGACCTTGCTAAGAGTTACAAATCTGACAGAAATTGGTTCTATCGTGAAAACTTACCGATTTCAATGACACCAAATGAAGATGTTAAACAGATAGTTCAAGATACGTTACCTCAAACACACTATGATATGAAAGGTTGTACAATACTTACATTCAAAGAAGATTTGCCGCTACTGAAGGAAAAGATAACAGAGTATTTCGATAACTTCAAAGAGGAAGAGTAAATGAACCATATATTTTTCAAGCTTGACACCAAAGATGGCTCAGGTAGCTCTATAAGGTAAATTGCCTCATCTGCTGGGTCTATGTCGGTCATTGTTTCAAGACAAGTCTTTTACTTTTTCAAGACAAGTCTTTTACTTTTTCAAGACAAGTCTTTTACTTTTTCAAGACAAGTCTTTTACTTTTTCAAGACAAGTCTTTTACTTTTTCAAGACAAGACCCGTTATTTTTCAAGAAATTTTTTGGTGTAAAGTTCTCAAATTTGAGAACAGTGGTCTTGATTGAAGACGATACCCGTACTTTTTCAAGACAAGTCTTTTACTTTTTCAAGACAAGTCTTTTACTTTTTCAAGACAAGTCTTTTACTTTTTCAAGACAAGTCTTTTACTTTTTCAAGACAAGTCTTTTACTTTTTCAAGACAAGTCTTTTATTGTTTCAAGACAAGTCTTTTACTTTTTCAAGACAAGTCTTTTATTGTTTCAAGACAATGTCCGACGTACCACCAACCGAGTCCATTCCAAAGCCAGAAGAACCGACAGCCCCAGCACCACAAGCAGACTAAGACTAACACTTATATTTTTACGCTTGACTTTTTACAATTTGAACTTTGTTCGCGTAGATGTGAATTCTGAAAGAAGTATGAGGGTCTTGTATGACTTTGTACCTCCCCCATAGTTCATGTCTGCCAAACTTACCTGCCATGGACTCTTTCATAAGTTCCATGAAATCGTCTTCGGACAATCCGGGGAAAAGTACAATGTCAGTAAGTATTCTCTTTACATCCTTACTTAAACTCTTTGCTGTCTGTACACAAATGACAACTGAGATGTTAAAGTGTCTGAGCTTCTTAAGAATTCGACACATGTCTTGTTCTCTGTTCTTTAACAAAGGATGAGAAGCAAAGTCATCTAAGATAAGAAGACATCTGTGAGGGTAAGTCTTCCAATCGTAAGATTGCAATTTCTTCGAAATGTATTCTATCTCTTTCTGTTTGTTTCTGAAGTGTTTCTTCTCTAATATTCTCTGCATTTCCTCATTTGGGTCTTTAAACTTCGAGTTTATATACTCATTTATAGCATTGTACTTCAAAACTCTTCTTTGGTACTTCTTTATCCAATCTAACAACTCAGTATCTTTTATACATACTAACTTAGACTTTTTTATAATATCTTTGAACGAATTGACTGTTTGGTCAAATTGACCAGAAGTACTACAAATGACTACTAACTCATAGAATGGGTTCTTCTCATCTAGTTCTTGTTGTTGTGCAGCCATTTTAAGATAAGTGAAAGTCTTACCCGACCCAGGCGGTGCGATTAGACCTGTTATACCATTCTGAGCAAATAAGAACTTGTCATGTATGGGTTTTATCTGAGCATTTTCCAACTTCCTCTTGTTCTTATTGAAAACATTCTCAAATTTTTTGTCAATGTCAGCAAACTTTTTTTCTAACATATTTTTAGAAAAATTAAAATTTTTATCTTTTACAAAATGTCTAGCGATTTCGCTATCTATATTCGAGACAAGCTTTTCGACAGCAAAACATCTGTCGACCATAAAATCTTACATAGTGTAAACAAGAAAGGGGAATTTGTTCTAAAGTTCTGTTTCTGGGAATATGACAAGAACCATAAAACCTTAAGCAGAGAAGTCTTAAAATTTGTCAATGACAGACTTGTTGACAGAGATGACGCCTCTTGGAGAGATGAAGTCCAACAAAACTTCTTAGAATGCAAAGAAGACACATGCGCTGTTCTTGAAAATGAAATTAGAAAAGAATAGAAGAGCTATTAAAGGACAAAGAACTTTTACAAAAATATGGTTCTGAGAAGTTTGACATAACTCCACCAGAAAGAAGAAGAGAGAAAAGAAAGAAAAGAAAGTAGAAGAAGAGAAGAAAGAACCAGAGCCAGAGAAGGGGAGATATGACATGTAAAAATAAAATTTTATTTTTAGAACATTTCTGGGTCAATGTCAATGTTCTCTTCCTCTTTAGGAGCAAACACTGGCTTAGACTCTAAAATCTTTTTACCCAATTTACCTTGAACTTCAACTATCTTAGACTCATAATATTCATAGTCGTCTGCTTTCTTTGGTTCATAAGGTATAACAAGTTTGTATGCTTTGCCTTCTTTAAGGTTTGAGAACCTTCTGTCAAAACTTTCTTTGACTGTTAACAAACCTTCTATGTCTAAGTCTTCAAATTTCGCACCATTTTTAGTCACAATAGCAAACTTAACTGGTTCGATGTTCCAAACTTTGTCAAATGAAGACTTTTCAAAATGGTAGAAGTAAACATTCAAATATGTGAATGGGTCTAGTTCTTCTTTAAGTCCTGACATGTACTTGTTGACTGAGATGAATTTTGTCATCTTTTCTATCGGATAAAAAAATATTTTTTTTAAAATTTACTCAGAAAAATTTTTCTTTGTATATACACCATTCTGTACGTCTAAAAGACTTTTGACATTTGCCAAGAATGTTCGTTTAGACGCTGTCATATAACCATACTCTTGACAATACTGTTTATACGAATCGTACAATGACCTTTCATCTAAACACTCAAAGTCAGTTTCATCTATGAACAGTTCATATACACTCTTGTTTGCTTCTAACAATGTTTGTCTCTCTTCGGTATGTGGAATTTGTCTTGGATTGAACTTAGAAATATCTAATGTCATGAAATATGAGAACAAGTGGTTGTAAAAAGTTAGGTGTCAAAGTTTCTGCTAAGTCGTCAAAATATTCTGTATCTTGCATATGAGCTTCTGACGTTCTGACAACTACATATCTTCTGTCAGAACTTTCTAACTTCATCGGAACAGCGTTGTTTGAAACCATGACGAAGTTTGCAACATTTTCACAAACTCTTTGGTCTCTATACTTTCTTTCAACAACTCCAACTTTGTCTGTTATAAGACTCTTCAAAGCATCTGAGTTCAAAACTTTGTTGTATCTATACTTTGAAGTTCGTTACATACTATAAGTTTCATATTCTCTATTGAAGAGTTAAATTTACCGCAGATGTTTTCTAAGTTTGTCATATTCGGGTTCGAATAGCCCTCTAACAGTTTGCATAAGATATCTGTAAAGAAAGTGTTCTTACCTGTTCCTTGTTTTCCAATTACAATGAGAGCAGTTTCATTTTTAGCACTTGGATGTTGTAAGATGTTTGCAAACCAACATAAGATATACTCATAGACTCTTTCGTTTCCATTGCATATAATTTCTTTGACATGGTCTAACCAAGCTTCTATAACATTTTCTTTCCATTCTACTTGTTCGTATTTATATCCAGTGAAGATAGAATAGAAGTTTGGAGATGGTGTATAGAACTTTATACCACGAACTGAAAAATCTTCAAGTTTTGACAATAAGATATCCCAAGCATCTAACATCTTCATGACCAACTTGTACGACTTTTATTTTCTTAAGTTTCTGTTTACATTCTTGTTCTGAAACTATTGTCGCTCTTGGTTTGTTAAAGACAACATCCCATTCTTTCATGACATAACATTCTGGGCAGAGTCGACATAAATGACTAAACGTTTCAAATTCTCGACTGCTTTGTTATAGTCTCTAAATGGACACATATTTCTGAAGGCTTGGAAGTCATAAAAATCTGAAACGTCTATTCTGTACATTTTTTTATAAAAATAAAAAAAATATTTTTTTTTATTCTTGAGCTATTTGTTGTTCTTGACTTTGTTGTTGCATTTGTTCCATTTGTTGCATTTGTTGTTCTTGAGCTATTTGTTGTTGAAGTTGTTCTTGTAGTACAATACTTTCACCAGTTGCATCTTCCAATTCGAAACTTTCTGCCGTCATTGACAAATACATAGGACATAAAAGTTTTACAGGAACAAAGTTTGCGTCAACTAAGGTTAAGTTTATGTTTGCTAAAGTGTTTGAGTTTACTAAAGCTGAAAACTCTGCATTCGAATGAACAATAGGCAAACCAGCAGAGAAAGTGTTGTTTATACGCATGAGTATCTTTTGGTCATAGTAGTTTCTGTCGACATTCGAATAACACTTTGAACCTAAGTTTGAAACAATATATAAGATTGGTGTACTTAAAGTCAATGGAACAGACATTCCTTGTATGACACCTTTTCCTGTTATAGGAAACTGTTGGTAGTAAAAACCAGATATAAGTTTTGTATTATAGCTCATATCGTTTATACTAAACCCAGTCGGACATCCAAACATAATGAAACCTGCTCTAGTTGCAGCACATGTTACATCCGTCCTTAAAGTATTAAATAAGTCAACAAAACCTGTTGGTGGTATATCTGAGTAAGTATCTTCAAAGGAGTATTTTTACCATTCACAACAATAAAATCTTCTGGTGTCAAAAGAGCAAAAACAGGCTTTAGTCGTCATCGTGTTTAAGGTCAGTTTACAATATCGTCCTTGAGGACTTTGTAAGTTTGTTGTTATAGAATTATATGACTCAGGGTTTTTAGTCGTAATAGTATAAACCACTATGTCTTCTGCCATTTACTTAGCAAACAAACTTTAATGAAATGTTGTGGTCGTCAAATATTTTTATGACGTCTGGGAAACTATATTTTAAGTTCAACGTTTCACCTCCTTTCATAACGTATATCTTGTCAATGACATTATATGAAACACCACAGCAAGCAATGTCGGGTTCTATTTCTTTGATGTTTATATCGTCTGCCTCTGTCAAAAGTTTCAATAGTTCTTTCAAAACTTCATGAGGTGCAATGACATATGAGTTCACTTTTACAGGGTTGTGCTCAACCAAGTTTAACATTATACCCAAAGCTTGACAAATCTTCTCCTGAGTTTGAAGTTTGTCTTTAAGTTGTTGGTAGTCGTTTCGAATATCTGCAACAGAACTTAAGTCTCTGCTAACTTCAGGATATGTTGGTTGTTCTTTTACAGGAACTATTGTTATACCATCTTCGTCTTCGTATGGTTTCCCCACTTCAACATCTCTGTCTTTGACATTGACAACAACACTTTGACTGTTTGTTTGAGTTGGTGAATTTAACTTCACATCTGCCATCGCCATTAAACCTTTTGAAACACTTACGCTTCTATTTTTCGGAAATGACATTTTACTTAGAATAAAAAGATGGACGTATTTGAGTATCTCTTCGAATTGAAGCAGAACAAAGTTTACACACACAAACAATACAAGTTCATTGACAGAGTAGTTCTTTACACAAACAATGGAAAATGTTATAGAATAGCAGTCTTTGCTGAACCAAAATATTTTCATAAAGCAAAGAAAGTTGGTATAACCGAGATGGTGAAAGTTCTTGAAGCAGACAAAAATATAACAACAAACTGACCGATATTTCTAAAGGTAAGTTTATAATACAATACTATGTCAAACTGGCGTACTGTCAATATTTGACGGAGAGAAGTCAGTTCAAGAACAACTTACTGACCTGCTGCCAAAATCTGCTCGATGGAAGCTGTCGTTATACCAATCTGAGGAGCCCCAGCAGGTTTCATCGAACGAATTTTCAAAGAGCATCTTCGTGAAAGTGCTATTGGTTTTGTAAACTTCTTTGCTTTCAATTCATCTGGACCGTCTCTGTCACCAGTATATTGTATTTGAACTGTACCAACAGTTGAAATACCACCCATAAAGTCTTCTGAGTCAGCAAATGGAATGCCAAGCCAAAAGTTTGAACGGTCTCCATTTGTATATTGAGTTTTTTGAGCTCCTGCATGAGTCCATACTTTCACATATGGCATAATAGAACTTTGCATTTCAGGGTTAATGGTTGTTGTGAAGTTGTTGTTAAAGTTCATAGCATCTAATGTCAAGTTGTATGACCTCATATCCTCAACTGTGGAATATTCTTCTCTTGGATAGTATTTGCCATCTATGTTTATATGATATTTAATACCGGGGTTGTAGAAACAAGAATAGTCATTTATAGTTCGTCTGAACAGTACAAACATAGTATCTGCATGTTTCATTGCAGTTGTTAAGGCAATATCTGTTCTTGCACCTGGGTCAGCACTTTGGTTTCCAACTTCACCTGCAAAGTCTTTGACAGATATTTGGTGTATAGGGAACATAAGTGGAACTGCAATATATTTGGCAGCTAAAGCATTTGAAATATCTGGGTCCAACATATAGACTGCAAGTCTGCTTTCTATTCTCTTGCATTCAAATTTTTCGCATGTGAACTTAACTGGGTCCCAAGCAGTTCCAGCAGCATTGAAGTAGTAGTTTACTTCAGTGTTGAGGTTTGAGAAACCAAAGTCTAAGTCAACTTTTTCTTTGCAAAATTCGGCGAATGACGTTTGATTTGCTCCCTTTACGTCTGTAAGAGTGAATGGGTCTTGTGTTGGTGCAATGACTAAGTTATTTTTGCTTGGAGTAAGTTCGATAGAAATTTTTCCTGCCCAGTTTGGCAAGTATCTTAAAAACCTGAAGATGAGGAAAGATGACAAAGGAACTCTAAGTTTCAATTTTACTTTGGTTACTGCTGCTGCAGTTTGTCCAGAAAGGTCAACATAAACTCCTGGAACGTTAGGGTCAAGTCTTCTTATTTCTCAATAGTTGCATACTGGTCTGTTTGTTCTCTAGCTTGTGGTTGTACTGAGTTTCTCAAAGCGAACCATTCATAGTTTGCCCATGTTACTGTTTGAACTAAGTCAGAGTTAGAATATATCTTATATCCCATGAAAACTTCTGGAGCATATTGGTATCCGACATAGAAAATTCCATTGCAACCTTTCTTGTCAGACAACTTGGCAGAAGGTTTTATTTCAATGTCTTGTTCCACGTATAAGAATGAGTTGTCAATAGAAATTATATGAAACCTGTCGCAAGCAATATCTACTGTTGTTGAAGAACCTTCTCCAAACTCACCTACGTTTCCATAAGAAACAGCAGTTGTATATTCGTAAGTTCCAGGAACTATTTCTGACCTTCTAATGGCATTGTCGCATTCGTTATACCATTCGGAAACATTTCCATTCATGGCATCCAAAACTGTTGGCGTTATATTCTGAGCGGCGTACATTTCATATGGGTAAAAATATAGAATAGTTGGATTTATGTGCCATAATAGAACCCACGTGGACCAAGCTTTACTTTCTTCCTGACTGAGTTTTTAACTCTTCTTTTTCCTTCATTGCCACTACTTTCACTAGATGAAGTTACTTCTTCACTACTTTCACTTTGTTCTACTCTTCTCTTCTTTTTGGTGTCGCTTTTGGTAACTTGCCCTCTGCTTCAAGTTGTTGCATCTTTGCCTCATGTTCACCTAGTATGTTGTAAATTTCCCATGTCCTTTTTGCCTTTGGCTCTGGTCGCCCATCTCAGGTAACCAATATCCTAGAAAGAGTTTGTCATAGTTTGTATTTGAGTCTTCGCGTATTGTTTGCATGACTCTTTCCTGAGTTTCCGGTTCAAGCTCTTCAAACAGTGCCTGTCCATATGGAATAAGCTCGTTTCCAAATATATGTTTTTGTAGCCATTCTGGTTTTCTTTCCATGTTACCAACTATATCTTTTGTGAATGGGAAAGCTTTTACCCAATCTTTCAGTCTTGCGTCGTTTATTTCTGTAGTTGGTTTTATTTTGTCAAGGAACATGTTTTTCAATACTAACATTTCATTTGGTACTGTCCATTTGAGTTTACTTAAATATTCATCCCTTCTCGGTTCATTGTCTGCAAAGTAAGTTTTTATGACATTTTGCAAACTTTCGTTTGCAAGGTCATGTACAATAGGTTCTCTTCCTTCTGTCTCCCTAACTCTCTTTCTAAACTCTTCACCAAATATACCATCTCTATGGTTCTGTGTAGTTCTTTGAGATAAATGTTCTAGAACGTCAGGTGTTATATTTCCATCAGCCATGTTCATTTCATACTGGTCCAAAATATCTGCATGTTTCATATCTTTCAATGGCATTAAAGCCGCGCTTAAAATACCAGCTATATCTCGTTCACCATTGACTTCCATTGCGTCTACAACTTCTTGGAATTGTGGTTGTAAGTTTATGAACCACCTATCCGGATTAGCTTTATGACCCCATCTCATTGTAGTTCCATAGTCTGCAGAAACAAAAGTAGGTTTGTTTCCATCTTGGCTAGGTTCTGAATGAACTTTAAACAATGTTTCATTTCTATATGTTTTGTTGAAATTTAACCTTTTATTTTCACCGAGTTCATCCAAAGATTGAACGTTAAATGCTCGTAAGTAAAAAGGGTTGTTGTATTTGCGTACATTTTCTTTCAATACTTCCATTCTATGCTGAATATTTTCATCTGGTGTTGGAGTCTTTTGTATGTCGGCAAACATTTTTCGATATTCTTCTACTATGTCAGCCGAATTTTTTTTAGACTCTTGGAAATATTCCATATTCTCCGCATACTCTTGTTGAGGGTCAAGATTTTTCGGCTGTTCCAAATCTTCATCTAGTTCTGTGAAGTTAGTTTCCAAAGGAGTGACTTGTTCGTTTCCTTCAGGCTCTTCTAGCTGTTGTTGCTGAACTATTTCTTCCATGTCTGGTTGTATCTGAACTAGTTCTTCCTGTGGAGTTTCTTGTACCTCATCTGCTGGCATTTCATATATTCCGAGACCGTTTTTAAAAAGTTCCCTTTCTAAGTCATCCGGACTCATAAACCTTTCTTCTTTCGTTCCGTCTCTATTTTTTACGCGTTTCATGAAGAGAGTTAAATTGTCATTTAGCTCTGACATCAAATATCTCGGAGTAAATTCGTTCATGTCATTTGGATGATATGCTATTAAATCATATCCCTTAGCGAGCTTGTATTTTCCAGGTTTGAGATTATATCCCCTTTGGTGCAGAGCCATAAAGCTAAATAGGTTCGGGTCAGTATTTCCATCCTTGAACTTTCTAATAGCTTCTTTATATCTGTCACTAAAGTCAATACTATCTGGGTAACCATACTCTTCTTTAAGCATTTTTAAGAATTCTTGGTTTCCTTGTTCTCTACTTCTTTTATGTCCTTGCTCTGTTTGTGGTTGTTGTTGTTGTGCAGGGTTTTGAACTGTTGGTTGTTGTGTTGGTTTTGGTGCATGCCTGTGTCTGTGTCCATGTGACGATGTAAATGTTTTAGGTAGTCCTGGTGCAGGTGCTTCTCTTGGAGGGTTTGGTGGTATATAAGTTCCACCAGCTGGCACATATGTTCCATCTGCAGCGTAATGTCCTACCTGACTTTTCGTTCTTAAGAAAGCATTTACTAGGTCTGTTTTGGTCTGTTGTAACTCTTTTTCTTGACTTTCCACAACAGTTGCTCTAACGGCGTCATAGGCACTTTGAACTGCCTGTCTCGTTGCTGCATCTGTTATTTTCGTCATATTTTGTGCTACTTCTTTTAACTCTTTGTCGAAACCTTCAGACTTCAGTTTCTTTCCAGATGAGAAGTCGTTCACTTGTTTCACCTTACTATGAAGAGCTTCGAAAGCGTTCTTAAAGTCAGCATTCGTTAAAGCTTCATTTGAACTGTCTTCATCCGCTTGTATTTTTGTCCTTATTGACCCTATGAGTTGGGCTGCTTTAGCGTTGGCTTGGGCATCTAACCAGTCATTGTTAGCTTTTATATATTCTGCGCTTTTCATTGCCTTTTGCATGGCTGCGTCGTTATTTTTACTTTCTTGTGCTAAGTTTTCATACTGTACGGTTTGGTTTTGCAACTGTAAAAGTTTTTCTGCCTTTACATTTGCTTCAACTTCTTTTTTATACTCATCGCTATCCATATATGTCTTCAGGGCTTTTTGTTTTATCTCTTCATCTTTCAGTACTTTATATCGAGTAGTATGGTTTTTCAAATTTACAACATCTTGTTCCATTTTTGCTACTTCTGCTGCTTTTTCTGACACTTTTTTCGCATATTCCTCTGTACTTAGTTCTTTCAGTTGTTCTTCTTTCTTCTTTTTCTCTACGTTTAACTCATTGAGTTTCTTTGTGTGTCTGTCATATTCTAGTTTCTTTTCGTTTTCACTTATTTGCTTCTGTATGTCTATGTTTGACTTTTTGACATCTGTTATTTGATTTTTGAGTGAACTCAAATTCATTTGACTTTGAGGGTTATATGCTGTTCCGTCTGCAGCTCCACCATAGCCTGCCATTTTCGCTAAAAGTGCCGCTCTTAAACCTCCACTCTGTGCACCAACAACTCGGTTTAAAAGCATAGGATTGTTTGACATTTGTTGCAACATAGTGGGGTCATTCAGCATTTGTTGTTGCAACTGTTGTTGTGGTGTTAGTCTTACTATTGGATGTTTCAATGCTCTCTTCCTCTTACGTATATTCTTACGTAGCTTACGTGGCATTTTAAGTGAAGTTAAAAAGCGGTTTTATACTAAACATCTTCGGGGCTAGAGGGCACGAAGTGCCTGGAAGCCCCAATACCTTTTTTTTTTTTTTTTTTTTTTTTTTATTCAGATTCTACGTTGATAATAATGCTTATAGAACCCTCTTGCTATTGTGTCAAAATTGCGAAACCGATAGCAAAAATATCTCGCAATATCAAAATTGAGATATTGAGTGAATTATGCATTATAGAGATTAAAAATCTGATTTGTGAAAACATCTCATCAGTTTCTAGCTAATTCAAAAATCTTTACTATCTTATTCGATTAAAATGAAAAGGGAATAGTTTCATTATGCTTTAAATGACAGCCTTATAATATAATCATAGTTTTCGCTCAATATGCAGCATTTTTTTTTCGAAATCTATGGTCAATGTCCTAAATACTGATTGCTTTGCATTCATATCTCTTACATTTTCTATACCCACATCACTATTCATTGCTATTCCTATCTTTTTCATTTTTGTTTGTTTCTCATAATTTCTCAAAAAACATGATAACTTGATATTTGTAAATATCATACTTTATAACGTAAATAAGAACTTGACCTATTAAGAAAAGCAGTAATGAAAAGAAAATCTGAAATTCATAAAAATTACAAGTTTCTGATGACAATTAGCTTAATTAAACCAGGTACAAGATTATATAATTGTATTTTCTATCCAATTATCCATATAATATCTTATCCAGAAAAAATAACTTGATCAATACCAAATGATTTTTTAACTAGTAAATAAAGTATTTTCTTTACACACACATTGTATATCATAGTTTTTTTTTTGGTTTCGCAAAACATCCAAAAACAAATATGCTATAAAAGTGACAATTTTAGCAAAACGAAACCCTTAATGAAATAAACAAATATTAAAATTATTTTTTGATAACAAGAAAATTCCCAACAGAAAATATTTGAGACAAAGAAAAAAAGAAAATTGAAAAATATTACTCTCCTTTATATTTCATGAGATTTTAAATTTATTCTCATAAAATTGACAATTTTATACGTTTAGATGAAAATAATTGATTTTGCTTGAAATAAAAATTATTGTTTGCATACAGCTATCAAATAGATTTTTGCTATTTTGATTAAAATTTGTTAATCAAATTAATAAATTTTTTGTAAATATCTTAAATATCTGGATCACTCACTGATACAATGAATTGAGCGATAAAAATAATACAAACTCAACTAAGTTTCCTGTCTTTCAACTAAAAAAAATTATGCAAATTAAATTAAATTGTTTATTCAAATATTAAACAAAGATGAAGTAATTACAGTTATCATAAACTTTATGAATAACTCTGTAATTGGTTCAGATTTTCGTAAAAATATTTTTATTAATATCGATAAGAATACGTTTACCTACTATCACAACATATCGATAAACAAGAGTAGAGTGATTTTTATCATCGAAACTTTTTAAAAGCTGTAAGCTGGAAGGAAAAATCTTGTTTTTTCTGAGTTAGTTGTAGAACTATTGATGCACGAGTTATCATTGTGATGTAGAAGGATGTCAATGTACTGACTGAAGGATATGAAGTGAATTGAATTTCATTGAATTTCAATTTGATCAAAATTTGTTGAAATGATATGAATGTGTCAACATCTGTATCACTCTCTTTCACTCCTTCCCTATTCTTTCGAGAACGAAGCTAGCTCGGCTTTCGCTGAGCGAATTGACACTTTTGATGCCCTAAACGTGTATGCTCTCAAATTTATCGAAAAAAATTATACCACCTAAACTAGTATATTCTTATTTTAAATATGATATTATCCTTAGAATACACACTAGAATATATTTAAATCAACTTTTAAAAAAGTTCGAATCCTGCGCGTCTCACTTTTTAAATTTTCCAAAAGGAAAATTATATTCTCCTAAAATGAAAACAATTTTCCGAATTGACATCCTTAAAATAATCGAAATATGAAAGAAATAAAACTTAATAAAAAATGAACGTTTATAATTTTTCATTATGGATTATCCAACTCCAACTACTGATTTCCTTGATGGATCAACACATGATCACTTAATGTTACGGTTCCACATATGATTTAGATCATTCTCCTTAATATTTATCGAAGAAAAACGCCAAATAATGAAATTTATTTGGTTTATGCCCGCTGAAGTCAATTTAGACAGATTACAGTCCAAAGGATCCAGTAAAAATCACAATATTTTTACACATGGCCTTAATGAAAGCCAACAAGAATAAAATTCTTGCAAATTATTCAAAGAATTGTAAGTTTCATTGGCAAAAATGAATAAAGATATTGCTTATATACTATTTTAATTTACTAGCAATGATTTTTTGAGTCTTATTAAGTTTTTTTAAAAAATTAAAATATCTAAATTTACATATTTTTAAGTTTTTGTTTTGAATGCACTGCCCAAATATACTCAATGTAAGGATACTATTTATATTAATATTGGCTTCTAAATATCAAGGTTTACACCTTTTTGCCCCGTTTATACCTTTTTCTCCCGAATATATATATAAGCATCTCAAAATCTATTCATTTAATATTTTGTTTTTGGATATTTCGAACTGCTTGACAACACCACATGATATCGATCCTCTTCAGATCTAAGCATTTTTCTCGTTCTCTGACCAGTTGAGAAAAATTAATTATGGTATATAATTATTTCTTTCAATAGAAACGATTCATAGATACTTTCGATTGCTTGTTGTTGGCAAAATACCACGACCGAGTTCCATTGTGTCAGAATATGACCATAAATATTCAGGCAAAATTTGATTTCTGACATTCAAAAGATCAAAGATTAAAAACCATATGTGAACTAGTAAAATGCTAGATTTTGTTCAAGTTATATCAAAAAATGTAATTCTCGACTTTATTCAACAAATTGGTGAATTTGTTTCTTCTCAGGCAAACAGAAGATTGTTCTGATAATCGCTAACGCCACCAGCAAGAAAGAACATGGAGGACATATGCATTAGGGCATTTTTGCTCTAGTTTTGACAAAAATAAGTTGAGTGCATTTTTTTTTCAAATTCTAAAAAAACGATAGGATGGCATTTTTGACAAATTAATTAAATGTTCACCATAATTCTATCTTTAGAGGATGACAATATTTGGAATAGTTACTTCAAAAGTCAATTTACAGGAAGAAATCAAATCATGCCAAAACTGCAATCTACCAGCAGGTAAAGGTCAATATTACTTAGATGAGTGCAATTTTTTTGATGATAACGACCGAGTTATTAACTTTGATCCAGTTAAAAACTCATTGTTCCTACATAATCGGTGTTCTTTTAGTAATTGCACTTCAACATCAAGTGGAAGTTGCATTTACTTCAAAATTGGTAGTAATAGTTCGATTGTTCAACGAAAATTCTGTTGTACAAAATGCCAAAGTAAAGAAGGACAAGGAGCACATTTTTCATATACATATGTTGACACAGATAACTTAAACTTTTTTATTGAAAGTTCCCTTTTCGATGTAGGAAAAGAAAGTGTTGGTTGTTCTATTTATGCAGATAGTGATAATATTGTAGTTTCATCAACAAATTTCTCATCATGTAAAGGTTTAGCTGGACCTGCTGGTTGGATTAACAATCCTTTAGGTAAATACACAACAAAATATAACTATACAACTGTTGTTAATAATTTAGCAACAAATCAATTTATTCTAAATATTTGGTATAACTCGTTGATTGATTCATGTAATATTATAAATAATACCAAAACAACATCAGATCAAGGAATTATTGCTCATTGGTTTTATTCTCTTACTGTAAAAAGTTGTTCTTTTATTAACAACACTGTTCCTGAAGGTAAATATTTGATATATAACTTTTTTGATCAATTAACAGTTGATAGTTGTTACATTGACAATTCGATTTCATCAACATTTCTTAGTAATGTAGTACCTAAAAATACAAGAGAACTATTCACTAACAAATTGATTCATCTTTCAACTGGTAATTGCCAAGCAGAATTTGCAATTATCAAAAAAACCAAATGCATTGAATATTTCTCTCACCAATTCCCACGTCGTCATTGATTAAAATTGTTAATTAATTATTTATCTTGAATAAAATTACTTTTATTTATATAGAAACTTTCTAAAATATCCGTATTCTGTGTTCTGTAAAAAATTCAATGATGACAGAATTTATTACATTTCCATATGGATAAATGAATGTAATCAAATCCTACTCAAAAATTAGCATGGAATATGATAATATTGATTATTTATTTATTTTTTGTCTGGTGAAAAGTCTCGCACTTCACAATCTCATAATTTGATTATATTTAACATAACTATTAGTTGTTGTTGTATAGAGTTCTTGATTGTAACATCAACAAAACTTGGAAGATGGAAGTCAATGTCATTCGAATCTAAATATTCATGAATATATGTAATATACCTCTTGATTGTAATATCAACAACACTTGAAATATTGTTCTTTAATCAATGATTTATTACATTATCATCTTACTTTTTTTATACTTCTAAAACATAAAATTCATTATTTATGAGATAATTAATAAAATAAAAAACAAAATAACTTTATTTATTTAGATTCTTTTGGGATGACGAAGCGTGGACATAAGTTGTTGATAGACTTTAACCAGAATTCTGAGAATTTCTGTGTTTCTTCTTTCATGAAATTGATATATGTTTCAAATGATGTAACACGTGACTTCATTTCACGTTGATATTCCTCAAATGAGCGATTCCTTTCAACAATAACGCCGCGATGCATAGATGTGTCAATAGATGTAATAATAGGCATCATTGCGGATTCAACAGACTTGATTGCATCTGATTTCTTTGGTTTCTTAACTGTTTTCCTTCCTGAATTCTTCTCTTTCGTTTGTTGATCTTGACTTTCTGTTTGACTGGTCATAGAAGACAATGGTTCCATTGTTAAAGGTAATGTTGGCCATTGCCGGACATGGAATGGTCTGTCTTGGTCATCTGGTAATTGCATGGACTTCCTTTCTTTGTCTTTAATCAATGATTTCAATGTCCTGCGTTCTTCATTGGCAACTGGACCTGGAATCAAATCTTCTAATAATGGGAATTTATCAAACAATGACATCAATGAAGATGTGATTAATGGTAAATGTGATGTGAACATGTTCATTACGTTCTTCTCTGTTTCGATAATAGAGTTCTCGTAGTTTTGGATAACGGTTAATTCATTCTTACGTCGTTCTTCTTCTGAATTATACAATTTCTTTAATTCGGAAATGTTGTTTGAATCGGATAATTTAGGACTCAATGCTTTGACGTTTTGATCGCGTTGTGTTCTTAATTCTTTCATTTTATTGTTGAATTCGTCTTTGTTGTCAACAGTCAATAATTCGATTTTATCCGCATAATACTTAACAACACAATCATATATTAAAACTGTGGCTTCTCGTAATAATGGAAGAGATTGTGAAACTTGTGTTCTGTATTTCAAACCGGAACTGGAAAAGATTTGTTCTTTGTTCTCAATCTGTTTATTCCAGACTTGTTTTACATTATCAATGCACTCATTTTGGTTTGGTTTGATCTCGTTGACTCGGCAAATGTTCGACTTATTTGTCTTAAGTTGTGAAAAGTAGTCAGTGATAGTTTTTGTTGATGTTTGAGTCAACGATGATGTGATCTGATCAATCTGGCCTTGCATTGTGCCAAGAGAATCTTGTTCCGGTGCTTTCTTAGATGAAATCTTTGGTTTAGATGTGCTAGGTTTCTTCTGATTTCTTTTGTTTTTCTTGTCTTTATCGTTTTGTTCTTTATCATGATCACTACTAACAACTTGTGTTTCTAAGTCAATGTTGTAACCAATAGGATCATGTGAAATATCGCTTTTCATGATCATCAGGTGCTTGCCGCGTTTGACTAATGCAATACGTAAGCGTTCGATAGATTCAAATTCGCTTAATATCTTTTGTTGTGGATTTTCTTCAGATTGCAATGCTTCACTTAATTGGGAAATCAATGAATCGATTTCTTGTTCTTGTTGTCTGTTCCGGAAACACAATGTGTCGTATTTGGATTTGGCAACATGTTGTTGTGCATTCAATGATTCAATGAATGTAACATCAACTGTATGTTTAGGAACTAATTGTTGGAATTCTTCTGTTAATTGTTGATATTTGTGCTCGATTTCTGTTGACGCATTGTTGATCTTCTCATTCAATGCGTTATAAATATTAGAGACTTGGTTGTTCATCTTATCGAAATAGGCCATTGCGTTCGTCCGTTCATCATTGGAATATGAATCTTGTGCTAAAACAGTTTCGATGAATCGATCATTTAATTGTTTAAATGATGACTCTAAACTTCGAACTAATTCTTTTTCTTTATTCTTCTCTTCTTCGTATTCACTAAGAAAATGGTTTTCCATAATCTTAAATTCTTGTTCAAGCTCAACAAAGTGCTGAACTGAATGAATTTCGGAAATTTTGTTAATTAATGGGCGAAGTTCTTCGATTTTAGAGAACATTGACTGTTTGTACTGTTCAATACTTGGCTCAATGACTTGGAGAGTCTTATTGAAGCTCGCTGCCGAATGATGGAAATGTTTTTCTAATAACATTTTTCGAGATTCAATCTGGAGAACTCTTGTTTTGGCTGTGTTCAATTCTAACTGACTCAAACGAGGTGCATGAGTCCTCATACGCTCATTAAGCTGTTTTGCCCACTTGTTGCGTTCTAATTTGAATTGAACTTTGTAAACAACATCTGAAAATTGGTCATTTATAGAACATATGACTGATTTCCTGAATTCATTAACCCATGAGGAAATTTCGTTGTTTTGAGGAGTATAAATTTCAATAGCAAGATGATCATCAATTTTAGGAATACTTGTTACGAGGTTGAATTCTGGCATATCGTAATCTTCGTTATCTTGAGCTCCTTTCTTACCTTTGTTCTTACTATTTGGAGTTTTCGGAAGTGGCTTTTTCGGCTTAGGAATTGGAGGTTTTCCTTTGCCTTTGCCCTTCTGATTTCCTTGGTTGTTCTGTTCGTCGGAATTTTCGTCGAATTCTGGAATTACAGTAATTGGCTCGATTTCTTCGAATTTGGCTCCGTTGTTTGCTCCGAAAATGAATATATTTAATTTCAAGTCTTTGAGTTTGGGACGTCTAAGGATAGCCGATGACTTTCTTGCTGAATTAATTCTCGAATGAGAATTTGTAGCTTTCACAAAGCTGTCGAATTCAGGGGCATTGACTGTCTTACGGAGTTTCAATATGGTAAGGAGCTCTGTTTCGCCTTCTTCAAAGAGTTTTTTGACTTTTTCGGGTTGTTGGTCATAAATTTCAACAATTTGATCATATGATGATCTGTATTCCTTTTCTATCTGATCTAATATACCTTTGCATACAGTAACTGTATTGTTTATGTCTTTTTCATTAGCTAATAACGAAATTTCAGCTTCTTTCTCTGAAAATTGAGTTTCATACTTTGTTATCTCATCATTTGACTTATTAGTTACTGTTGTAACATTTTTACTCACTTCATCAAAGCAATTCTTTGTTTCATTGATATATTTTTCATATCTTTGAACAATTGGCAATATGAAGCTGTGAAGAGTCTCAAATACTTTACGTAAGACTGTTCTTTTACCATCCCAGAATTTTGTCAATTTTTCAATGAAAATTGAATTTAATTTTTGAGAATGTTTGTGGAGAGGTGTTAATTCTGCAATGGCATTAGCAGCCTCTGCATCTCCTTTCAATTGTTGGAGTTCTTGTTCGACATCTTGCAAGAGATTTGAATTTGTAAGAATATTCGCGTTTAAATGATCAGTAATTTTGGTTGTAAACATATTTATAAAATTATTATGGAATTGTAGCATCTCTTCAGCCTTATCCCACCATTGTTCGACGTCTTTTGAAGTGAATTTATCTGGTGGCATAATAATTGTATAATTTTGAATGATTTTTTGGAAGCAAAGTGTAAATTTCGCTTGTTCTCTGTAGAAATCTTCGAAGATTGTTCCGTATTCTAATTGTTTTAAAGGATCCAACTTATTCTTTGCATCATTAAAAACAGTTTCAAATCTATTTGTTCTCCAATCATCACTTCTCTTAAGAAACTCATCTACATTATCTTGTGAGGATTTCTTTGCTGATTCTATAAAAGAATCAAACATTTTTTTCCATTTGAGTTTTATTTTTGTAAAACATCTCATTAAGAGATTTAATTGCCGTTGGAAGTCTATCAGAGTATTGTGGATCGAGAATTGGAAGCTGATCTTTCAAATCAGCGTAAATTTTGTCGATCATTGGTTGTAATTGATCAAATGACTTTTGATATGCAATCATTGATGATGATTTTAATTCATTTGCATGGTTTAAAATATTTTCTCCGATTTGAATAACTTGCTCTTTCAAATCTTCAAAAGAAACCGATGTAGTTTTCATTGAATCAAGTATATCTTTTAGTTTTGATTCTTCTCCTGCTTTGTAAGCTTGATATTCCTGAATAGATTTTGAAATTTGACTCTTACATTCGTTTGCAAGGGATTGCGCACTTTGTTCAAGAGATGAAATACATTTAAGATACCTATCTGTTAGAGATTTTTGATACTCATCGTAAGTTCCTCCTTCCCTTGAATGAGGAACTTCGATTTTCGACATTTTCTTTCTCTAAACGTGCAAAATCTCGCCCAAACTAAATTAAGCAGGAAAGAAGATATATTGTATATACTATCGATTTGAGTGAGATTTTCATGATAAATCTATCCAAATATTTGCAAATTCAGTAAAAATTTATATCAAATTTGGTCATTAGTAAAAAATCAGTTGAACAAATTATTAAAACACTCTAATATAACTTTTATTATATCCAAATTATATGGTTATTTGAGGGTAGTACTAAGAGATGGCTTCATTGATAGAGTCGTGCCGTTAGATGGAGTTTTACCTGCTTCTGCAGCTTTATCTTTTGATGGAGACTTTGTCATTGATAAACTTAATCCAGCCTTAGGTGCTGTTTGTTTTTCATTTTCAGCTTCCTTCTCTTTCTTCCTTTTCACTGCAGCTTCCTTCTCCTCTTCTTCCTTCTTACGTTTCTCTGCTTCTTTTTGTTCTTTCTCTTTTCTTTCTTTTTCTGTACTTTCTATAAACAATTTACGAGCTTCATCTCTAATTGAATCGTATTTATGATAGGTAGCCTTCTTTTCATTAGCTGGCTGTTTATTACTCTGAGTTTCTGGTACATCAGATATAGTAAGAAGTTCTGAATTGGAAGAGCCGAGATCTGTTCTTTGTCTGTATCCGTATGGAAGTAATGATGGTGGAAGGAAACTTGGCTGGAAAAATCCTTGTTGTCTTCTAGATTTAGGATTATCATCGGCCAATTCATGTTTATCTTCTTGTATAATATCATCCTTCTTGTCTTCTTTAACTTCGGCTGAAATATCGTTCTTTTCATTGAATAATTGAAGATGATTTTTAATGAATTTATCTGGTGAAGGTCTCATTCGAGATTTAATAACTGAGTAAACTAACAGTGCTATTATTACCACTAAAACACTACAAAATACTATATACTGTAATAAAATTTCTTCCTCCATTAATTTATGACGATAATTTTGATTTTGTAAATTCTATTTTGTCTTTTTTGAAACTCATTCCATTAGAAAATATTTATCATCTCAAACATGTATAATTATGATTTTTCCGTTTTCTAGTTAAATATCACATATGATTCATTATTCTCTATTAGATTCGAGCATATAGAATTCACTGATAGTATGCTATTATGTTAAAATCAATATGGTATGTCATATTTGGCACAATACGTATTAATTCTTCATATCTTTATTCAATTTCAAAGCTGTTGATAAATCTCAGGGATAATACATTAAAATATATTAGTGCTTCGCCTAAAGTTTAATATGTTGTTCCAAGTAGGGTGAGCAAGTTGTTCTTAGTCAAATCTTTAGCCGAATACAAATAGTCTTCGATTGGCAATGGTATTCAATAACGCAAAAACGCTCACTATCCTGTTAGTTAAAACTATTCTAGATTTAAGTTCGCAATTGATAATCACCGACCTAATGGGTTTTAACGCTAGTACTTGATGTTCGTATATGAACTGTGGAAATAAAGACGCATTTCTCTTGAGTTTTTGCATCATAAAGAACTAATTTTTACGATCATGTGGGGCCACTCCTTAAAATGATGATGTAATATGATGAAGATGATCATGTGATCTGAATCAGATCAATTGTTAAAATAAACGCATTGATTATTTGAGATTGCATCATTTTCCGGTATCGAAAAAAATCCAATTCAAAAGCTATTGAAACGTGACATATAAAAATCCAATATTTATATCCTAGTTTGAATAACAACTCGATTTCGCTATGTTTGTTCAACCTTTCTCAAAAAATTGTCAATTTTTTGGATAATGGATTACTTAGCGACGTCAAAATTACAGGTCAAAGCTGTCATGCTTGGCGATTCAAGAGTGGGAAAGACTTCGCTTCATAATAGGTATCATTTAAAGAAATGGGATCCTAATTCTGCAGCAACAATTTCAGCTGTTTGCTTAAAAACAGATTTAACTATAGATAATGTCAATTTCGATTTTTGCGTATGGGATACTGCTGGTCAAGAGAAGTTTCGTAGCATTTGTCCCATTTATTATCGATATGCTCATGTGGCATTAATAGTATTTGATCTTACTTCAAGTAGTACTTTCGAAATGGTTAAGTTTTGGGTAAAGGAACTTCGATCCCAAGGACCAATAGGTATTCCTATTGTAATTTTGGCTAATAAATACGATAGAAAAGATGAAGTGGAAACATATCCACAAGAAAATGATCTAATAGAATATAAAAACTCTATAGGAGCAGATTGCTTTTATATGTCTGCACTTACAGGCTACAATGTCGATGAAGCATTTTTGCATGCAGCAAAAATCGGTTTGAAATTCTATCAAGAGCAGCAATTAGTATCGATGCCGCAACCTCCTAAGTCTTCTACTCTTGAAAGCACAAATCAAGCTGCTCCACAACAAGAAAAAGCCTGCTGTTAGTATAAATTTTCCTTTATGTAATAAAATAGTACTGTTTTGATTTCATATTAAAGTTATCTATTGATTTTTTACTTTATACAAAACAATATGAGCTCATGTTGCCTAAAAATTTAGAAAATTAAAATCTGAATAACCCATGATTTTAATTGAAGAAAATTTTGAGTTAAATCTTTTCCAATATCTAATTTCCAAAATGGTTGGAAAAATTCACATTTTCAAGAATGGGCAAAGGAAAAGGTAAACAAAAGGGGCATGACAAACAAAATCAAGGAAAGCAGAAAGGAAAGAAAGATCAGAAAGAACAGCAGAAAGGAAATAAAAACTCTGGATACATTAGTTCCTGCAAAGAATTTAAATTTATTAATGAAGAAAGAGTTAGAAACTTTTTCAACAATAAAACTTGCATGAAAGCATTATCCTCGAAGAACCCACTATCTAAAAATGAAATTAAAAATCTCAAAAGTATACATCCATTAGTTAATTGGTATAACCCGACTAATCTATCACTTTGCTTAGTTTGTGGTCAAGCATTAGATGAAAAGCACTTTGCAGAGCATATGGAAGACAAGCATGTTCTTGCATTATCAATTAATGATCAAACAATTTATTGTACAAAATGCAACAGATACATACCAATCGAAAAAGGAACATTACTAGCCGAATTACTTAACATTGAACAGCCAGAAACGAAGCCAGTCGTCTCTGCAGCACCACTTAAATCCGGATTAATGGCTAGAGGCCTACATAACCTCGGAAACTCATGTTGGATGAATTCCTCGTTGCAATTACTAAGCAGACTACCTCTTCTCCCAGACGAGGTCAATGGTTCAAAGGCTCCTCTCGCTCAAGCCTTTAAATATTTGTCAACAGATCTTAAAAATTCTGGTCACGCGATTAAACCTGGCCAATTCGTTTCTGCCCTTCTTGCAAGGCTTCCTTTCTTATCTGTGACGGAGCAGCAAGATGCATACGAGTTCTTCACTCTATTCTTTGATTCATTACGCGATGAAATGGGCGGAAACGCAAAAGATTTGTCTGGAAATGATATCGAAAATGTAAAGAAAAGTGACACGACGACTACTGACAAAAGTGTCAGTTTTATATTAGATAGTGAGATGCGCTGTGAAACATGCAATTCTGTGACTCATATATATCAACGCACGACAGCTATTTCTCTTTGTGTTCCTTATGGAGCATCAACAACATTAGGAGAAGTTTTGGATTCATATTTCAGTGAATCATCATCAGGTGATGACTGGAAATGTGATACATGTGGAAATACAACAAGATGTGCTATTATTCCACATATTGCGACAACTCCACAGTTCTTAATTCTTCATTTGGCAAGGTTTAGATTTAGAAATAATGGTTTCATCAAAAATAACATAAAAGTGGAACTACCTCTTGAAATTTCTCTTGATAAATATGGAATTGATGAGAAATATAGCTTGTTTGGATTCGTTACTCACTATGGAACAATGGAAAGTGGACATTATACAAGTGTTTATCATGATAAAACTGGTTTTGTTTATTTCGATGATGAATCTGTGTCATCAATCGCTGAACAAGAAGCTTTGAATATACAACCATATATTATTATATATAAGTTAGATGTACATGCTTAAATATTATAAATAAACCTTTTGTATAATTTTAAATTTATACAATAAACATCTTGATTTAAAATAATGTAAAATTTGAAAGAACTCTCGAATATACTCATTGCAAACTCCAAAAAATGAATATGCAATCTCTTATTATATGGAAGGAAGTAGTCTAAGGAATTAGAAACCGTTTTTTTTGTCAATTTGCATGAATTTGCTGGGAAGTCATCTGAAGATGATGACCCATGGAGCAAATACTATAACATTCCATTTACAGGCCAAGAAATCAAATCATGCCAAAACTGCAATCCAGTATCCTTAAATGGTCAATATTACTTAGATGAGTGCATTTTTTTTCAAATTCTAAAAAAACGATAGGATGGCATTTTTTGACAAATTAATAAAATGTTCACCATAATTCTATCTTTAGAGGATGACAATATTTGGAATAGTTACTTCAAAAGTCAATTTACAGGCCAAGAAATCAAATCATGCCAAAACTGCAATCTTTCAGCAGGTAAAGGTCAATATTACTTAGATGAGTGCAATTTTTTTGATGATAATAACCGAGTTATCTACTTTGATCCAGTTAAAAACTCATTGTTCCTACATAACCGTTGTTCTTTTAGCAACTGCACTTCAGAAGAAAGTGGAAGTTGCATTAACTACCAAATTGGCAGTGATAGTTCGATTGTTCAACGAAAATTCTGTTGTACAAAATGCCAAAGTCAATATGGAGCACATTTTTCATATACAAAAGTTGACAAAGATAACTTAAACTTTTTTATTGAAAGTTCCCTTTTTGATGTAGGAAAAGAAAGATTTGGTTTATCTATTGAAGCAGAACGTGATAACATCATAGTTTCATCAACAAATTTCTCATCATGCAAAGCATCTTTGGGACCTGCTGGTTTTTTAAAAAGTCCTAATGTTAATTACACAACAAAATATAACTATACAACTATTGTTAATAATTTAGCAACAAGTAATGTGATTCTAAATATTTGGTATAACTCGTTGATTGATTCATGTAATATTATAAATAATACCAAAACAACATCAGCATTTGGAATTATTTACCATTATTATAATTCTCTTACTGTAAAAAGTTGTTCTTTTATTAACAACACTGTTCCTGAAGGTAAATATTTGATATATAACTCTTATGATCAATTAACAGTTGATAGTTGTTACATTGACAATTCGACTTCATCAACATTTTATAGAAATGTAGATACTAATCATCCAAAAGGACTATTTACTAACAAATTGATTCATCTTTCAACTGGTAATTGCCAAGCAGAATTTGCAATTATCAATAAAAGTATTTCAGAAGTTAATAGGCTTCCCATTATCATTATTTCTTTAGTAAACATTAAAAGGTCTACATAATCTATAATCTTACCAAAATACTTGCGATTATTTGTGTTATCCAATATTTGTGTAAAAAATTAAAATGAGGACTTCGGGTTATTAACAAAACTATTAATGCAAAAATATTATGAAAAATAGCATCCTCACAATTTGGTAAACCATATAAGAATGTTTTTTATTTATTTGCAAATCATAATAAAAAAAAATGATTTTAAAGTTATCGAAAATTGTTACATATTTATTTTTACACAAAATAGTCAAATAAAACCATTGTCAATTAATTAATTTGAGGTGGGCAAGCAAGAGAAGCTACGTAAGAGAAATCAGCAATTCTCTGTATTGGTGTCGGTGCAACCGATCCAACAGAGTCCATTGCTGGTTCTGCAGTAAATTCTTGGTCGAAATTGGAAACATCTTTCTTGCTCTTAATCGGAGGTTTGTAAGAAGGAACATATGACTTTGTGAGTACTTTATCCCAATCAATTCCGTTGAAGAAAGGATGTTTGATGATATCTTCGTATGCGTAACGTTTTCTGTCTCTCTTTTGAAGGAGACCTGTAATTAAACTGCAAACATCTGGATCTGCGCCCTTTGGAAAGACAACAGGATCCATTAATATCCTTGTAAACATTCTCGAGGTATTTTGATGGAAGAATGGCGTTGTTTGGAAGAGCATCTCGTAAAGTAATATGCCAAGTGTCCACCAGTCAACAGCTGGCCCGTAATTAACGCGAGATATAACTTCTGGAGCCAAATATTCGTTTGTTCCGCAGAAAGTCTTTGTTACTTCGGACTGTGATAAGTCCTTTGCAAATCCGAAGTCGGTAAGCTTAATATGGCCGTCTTGAGCGAGTAATATGTTTTCCGGCTTCAAATCTCGATAAATTATGTCATTTTGATGGAGGAAGTGAAGAGCTGTGACTATTTCGGCTGCGTATATCCTTGCATCTTCAAGAGGAACAGCTCCATTCGTCGACATATAGTTAAACATTTCTCCGCCGGGAACGTACTCCAAAACTAAGTAGAATTTGGTTGCATTCTGAAATGCATAGAAAAGTTTGACAATGAACGGATTTGAAGCATTAATTAAAGTATTTCTTTCAGAAAGCATTGTATGGACTTTTCCTGCAAGCGCAAGGCGTTTCTTGTGAACAGATTTGATGGCGAAAAGTTCTCCTGAGTCTATCTTCTCGGCCAACATAACTTTTCCGTAATTTCCACGGCCTAAGACGGAGAGGACTTTAAACGACTCAATTGTGAGAGACTGGTGTGTGTATGTGCAAGATCTTAACGCGTGGATCCATTGGAGCAACGATTCCGTGGATGGAGCTCTGAAATATAATGGTTCAGTGCTGCCTTCTGTTTCGATTGAAAATTTGCATGAATCAATAGATTCCATTTGAATTTTTGTGGTTTCTTGGACGTTTAATGTTAGTTCTTTGGCATTAAGTGTATCATCTCTGAATAAACGAAATTCAGAGCCTTGAAGTGTGGCCCATTTCTTTGTATAGATTCCGATTTTTCCCTTTTTATCAAGATATCCGGATAGAGGCTCAGATTTGTCAGCGCTCATTCGAAATTTGAAAAATCGCTTTACAATAGAACGATTAGGTACAATTGAATTTCATGACGGCATTTTTAAAAAATCATATTTTATGGAACAAGGGCTTAATAAAATAATAATATTTGGGATACCGATAGAACCATTGAAAACTGTCAAATTGAAAACTCGGTAGAAAATTCAATTTTGGGTAAAGAAAAAAAAAAAAAAAAAAAAAAAAAGTATTGGGGCTTCCAGGGCTGCGCCCCTCTAGCCCCCTGAAGATGTTTAGTATAACATGCAGTTTATATAAAATGAGGTTTTTTTTGGTGTGTGGGGGCTTCCAGGCACTTCGTGCCTTCTAGCCCCTAAAATTTTTTGAAAGTCGTTGCTGTTGACTTGTTTGTAGAGAACTCAAAATAGTAGAACTATGTCCGGACAAGTAAGGGTCTATCGTCGCTACAGAAAAGTTACGGGCGTTCAAAGAAGTATACTTTGAGAAGCCTTTTCTTCCTTATAGAATGAGATAGGATGGTTATTTTACAAAACCGACAAGACCTTAACCGAGTAGTTTTCATGTTTTGTCACTTTTCTGTCACTTTTCAGGAAAAAACATTTTTATTATATATATAAAATGAATTTTACAAAACCACCGTTACCCTTCTTTGGAAATAAGAGTAGATGTAAAGATATTCTATTGAGAGAACTTAAGAAACTACCGAATGGTCTAACATTTGTAGATTTGTTCGGTGGAAGTTTCTATATATCTCATTTGTGCCATACAATATTTCCTGACTCAAAGATTATATGCAATGACTTCGACAACTATACGAACCGTCTCAAACATATACCAGACACAAACAAAATATTGAAAGAGTTAAAAGAAAAGATACCTATAGGTAAGATGGAACGTATACCATTAGATAAGAAAAATACTGTCAGAGAGGTTTTGAAAAAAGCAGAGTATATAGACTGGGATAGTATATCTTCTAGACTATTGTATAGTGGTTCTATAAGAGTTCATGACATTGAAACACTTATGTCAAACGTTTTATATCTTAACTATACAAAGGTTTTCAAAGAGGACATAGAAAAATATACTGAGGGTATAGAGTTTGTGAGATGTCGTTGGACAGAGTTGTATGAAAAATATAAAAACAAGGAAAATGTTTTCTTTATAGTAGACCCGCCGTTCTATAACACATACGATTTTCAATACCAAGTAGACTGGACTTTGAGAGACTCTTTAGAAACTTTAGACGTTTTACATAACCATCCATGCTTTTACTTTACATCCGATAAAAGTGGTTTGGAAAGTGTCATGAGATGGTTAGAGGACATACATGAGTATGATTTTAGATATGACAAGATAGAATATGAGAGAGGTCCTATAAACCGGAAAAAGTGTCACAACAAAGAAATTTTATTGGTAAGTAAATGTGGTTTGAAATAGGACTACTTGTTTTAGGTTTTTTCCATTGTGTCATTTACTTATTTGACGTGGCAGAAAGATATAGAGAATATGAAGATGAACCACTGCCAGCAAATGTTCAGCATATGTACTCGTAAGAGATATTTTTATCTAATATTAAATGGACGCACAGAACTTAGCGAATGCACAGCAACCTGGACAACCAAACCCAGAGAATATTCCAAATGAAGTTAGAATACAAACTGCAATGGCAAACTATGGTCAAGTGCCAACAGATGTACAAATGCAAACTGCCATGTCAAATGACGCTGCGTTAGGTTTGCCACCATGGTATGCAAATGTGAGATGGAAAGAGTTTTATACAAACCCTGAAGTGGGATATAAACAACTCTATGCAGATGACGCGAACACAGGAGTTGACCCAGAGTATGTTTTCTACCAGAGGAGAAATAGAATGTATGAGCTCCAGTTAAAAAATGCTATGGAACTCAACAGGAAACGTAAGAGACTAGGCGGACATTAGATTTTTACATATAGTAAAATGGGTTTCTTCAGTAGTATTGGAAACTTCTTCAGAAGAGTTGGAAGAGGTATATGGAATGGAATAAAATCTGTCGGAAGAGGAATTTGGAACGGTGTCAAAAATATTGGTAAAAGAGTAGGTCAGTTTGTTGGTATTATACCTAAAGACCCTGAACCAGAAGAACAAGCTCCTGTTATACAACAGCCTGAACCTGCACCACAGTCTAGTTGGCAACCAAATCCAACACCTCAACCGTATTAAAATTATATTTTTACCGTTCGATAGTAGTTGTATATGAAGCTAAGTTCTAAGTAAAACGCATGGTATAATGGAATTATTCTCTTTCTTCCATCTGTAGTAAACCATACTTGAAAGTCTGAAATACTTCCACTCGGTGGTTCATATAGCTTTGTAGGTTTTTCGTAAAAGTCATTTGCCAAGCATAAAAAAGAGTTTTGTGCGCCAGAAAATGAAGCATGAACGATAATAGCATCTGAGTCGAAAACATTTTCATATGTTCCATTAGGGTTTTCGACTTCATAAAAGTTCGGGTGTACTGGATATTCTGCAGGCTGATTTAACATCCTCAAAAATCTATACCATGCCAAGTTGTTATATTTTGTAGAAATATAAACGTCTTCTCCAAGGTCTTCTATTCTATTGATTTTAACAGTTGCATTTTTCCTGTCATATATAATATCGAGATGGTACTCTCCTTCGTCAATGTTAAACTGGTTTGCATATTCGAGATAGATATCGTTTATTTTTTCTTGAAAAGCTTGAAGAGTTGTTTCTAAGTTTACAAGCAAATTCACTTGTAAAAGTTTTCCCTGTTCAAATTTCTCATACGTACGTTTCTCTTTGTTATAGTATCGAATTTCAAAAGCGACCGTAAATGGGAAACCATGTATGGCTTCTGAAATGAACTTCATTCTACGAAAGCCAACAGCTTTTGTGACGGATGGGTCTCTTAACCATCTTAAGGGGTAGTCAAAACGATAGCCTTCATGCTTTACGGTATCTGTCTCAAACTTTTGACCGACATTCGTAAAAAGTTCATCTAATGGTTTAGTTGTAGCAACTCTTGAATTTTCTTTTCTATTGAAAGCATATTTTATCTAGAATAAAAATGTCGAAAGAAACAGCGTCTATGAGAGAAATACAACACAACCGACAACTCATTTTGCAAGCTCTAAATAAGAACACAACAAACTTTTCAAACTATTCTAAGATATCTGAGTCATTGAAAGAAGGAAACTTAAAACTGACGATAAACCCAATGACAGACGAGTTTCTGTTTCAAGACAGTAAGAACCATACTGTCTGTGTAAATCCAACAAAAGGAACTTTAAACGAGAAACCTATAGATGAACTTCTTTTGAAAGCAGATATTGACAACAAAGCTGACAAAGAGTATGTCATTGAAAAAGTTCAAGAAGAACATGACAGAGCAGATGCAACATATGCAACGAAAGAACATACTCATCCTGAACTAGCAGACAAAACATATGTTGACAATAAAATGTCAAGTGAAGTGACAAGAGCTGACAAAGAATATTCTAAAAAGACTCATACACATACCATTGCAAATATTACAAACTTACAAGAAACCTTAAACAGGAAAAGTGACGTTGGACATACACATACCATTGCAAATATTACAAACTTACAAGAAACCTTAAACAGGAAAAGTGACGTTGGACATACACATACCATTGCAAATATTACAAACTTACAAGAAACCTTAAACAGGAAAAGTGACGTTGGACATACACATGATTTCTTCGCAACTGTTGGTATAGAAAATATTGCAGGAACGGTTGAAGAACCTGATGGAACTGGTGGGGATGTATTAAATTGGAAACCTCCTAACTTTCCACAAGGTTTAACATCGGAGGATGACATAACGACGATGAAATACATTAGATGTAGAAATGTCTATGTCATGGAGGATGAAAACAATGTTAAATTCACTGCTCAAGATTTATATGATAAAAAAGCAGACAAAACATATGTTAACGATGAGTTAGATAAAAAAGCTGACAAAACATATGTTAACGATGAGTTAGATAAAAAAGCTGACAAAACAGAGCTTCAAACGTTAAAGACAGAAATACTTCAAACACTATATCCTATAGGTTCTATTTACACGTCAATGAACTCTACCAGACCAGAAGTAGTACTTGGTCTCGGAACTTGGACTCAAATAGTCGACAGGTTTTTGTATTGTGCAAACTCTTCAAAGGAAACAGGTGGAAGTAAAACGATTTCAGGTGCAAATTTACCTGCGCACAGTCACTACATAGATTTAAGTACAACTAACGCAGGTTGGCATAGTCATAGATATTGGGATTGGTCATCAATGACAAAAGGTAAAGGATATGATGTTAAAAACAACGTTAAGTTTGCTATAGATTGTTACTGGAGTAACACTGAGGGAGGAGGAAACCATATACATCGCGTTTCAGGATATACACAAACAACGGGACAAAGTAAAGACTACATGCCACCTTACATGACAGTTTACGCATGGTATAGAAATGCTTAGTCGTCATTTTCAACTTCTTTAGCATATTCGTCAGGAGTTGTCTTATATTTGTTAGGAACTGTCTTTGAAAGTATACCACCTTGAACCTTAACAAGTTTGAAACGAGGTCTGACAATAGTAGTTTTATCTTCTGCTTGCAGTCTGTACATTTTGCCATGTTTGCCTAAAACTTCATAATATTCTCTTGTATACTTTCTTCTATTTTTACGAACACGAATGTGAGTACCTGTCGAGTTCCCATTGTTGTCATAGTCAATAGTATTTTCATATGGGTCGCGTTTAGGTATTTCTATTTTTACTTTGTCACCTTTCTTAAGTTTGAAGCCTGGCATTCTTTCTTGTTTGTCTCTTTTGACTAAATTATTAAATATATAGTCTTTCTCTAAGTCAGGGTTGTTTTTCATTTCTTCGGGGGAGTGGTTTCCCAAACCTTTTTGTTTACGGCTATTGTAAATATTTAAAACTTGTCTCATCTTTGCCATGGAGAAGTGTCTGTACTTGTCGTCATATGACATTTCATCTACCTCACCACCTTGTGGTTGGTTTAAGTCTCTTAAGATTTTTATACAACTGTCAATGACACCAAGAGCAGAATGGTTTTGGTCGACAATGAAATATTGGTTTACATTTTTTGAACGCAGATAGTTTTTAATATCGTCTGATTTGAAAGAACTTTCACAGTCAGATGTCAGTTTTGTTGGATGGTATTTGTCAACGAATATTGTCAAAGCAGTTTTCACATCTAAAATATTTTTGGACCATAATGGTATGGCTTCACAGTATCTTGTGTTTTGACCAACAAATATTAACCAGTATGGTGGTCCATCTTCTCTATACCTCGGAATGTTTTCCAAGATATCCATAAACCAAGCATTTGGTGTTGAACTAAAGATTTTTACCATGAGTGCTTTCTTTGTTGCTTTAGAAACATACGGGTCCTTGTTTGAATTCGTCATTTTTAACCCATAAGAAATGGGTTTATTTGGCGCATTAGCAGGAGTCGCATCTAGATTTTTACCCGCAGTGGGAACAATAGCCAGAGGTGCATTTGGAATTGGAAGGAAGATTTTGAGTACATTAGGTATACTGAAAGAGAAAGCACAACCTATTATACAAACCGTACAGAAAGGTTGGGAGGTAGCACGAGATGCAGCAAATCTTATTCCAAATCCTGAAACAAGAGGAAAAGTTCAAGGATGGATGGACAATGTAGGAAGACAAGCAGGAAACTACTATAACAAAGCAAATGACTACTATAACCAAGCAGGGCACTATATGGACCAAGGTGAAAGATTCTTTAACAGAGGATATAACCATGCACAACAGTGGGTAAACAACAACCAACCTCAACCACCTCAAACGTGGGGAATGTAAAATTTTTTACTGAGATGAAATGAACAATACAGCATTGAGACAAATGGGCTCAAGATGGATTTGTCGGCTTCCAGCAGTTACACAACCACGTGTTTGTCAAGTTCTTCCTATACCTCAGGAAGTTTTAGACCGACTTAAAAAACCTAAACAACCAGTTGAAAACAAACCAAACTAAAATTTTTTACTGAGATGAAATGACCGAAGAAGTTGAAACGGTAGATTTGACACCACAAACAAAAAGTTCAGAACCATTGTCAAAACCTGTCAAAGAACTTACAGATGAAGAGAAAAATTCAATAATAGAAAGTGCCAGGTCTGGAAATACAAACTCTAACTACAAAGTCACTTTTCATAAAAATGGAACGGCAAGTATCTCAAAAAAGAAACAGACTCTCACAAATAAAATATTGAAGTCTGAAGGAGCTTTCGAGACAACAGATGGAAAAGTTTACTTCACTGACCAACAGTTCATTATAGAACATCTCATTGACTTAGAGTCGAAATATTCTAAACTTTACAACAAACACAAAAAGTTGAAAGGAAAACAGAAACAGATGGCATATGATATTTATGAAGATGTTGACGACACAACTGTTCCAGCAAGTGAGGTAAAGTCAGATGAACCGAAAAGTGACGAAAAACCAATAGAAGAAGGTGAGCCAAAAACTGAAGAAAAACCAAAACCAAAGTTTAGTCTCCAGACTAAACCAAGCCAACCTTCATTAGCTGGTATGGGTTGGCGTCAAAGACTTATGGCAGCCGGTGGTTATGTAAAGTAAAGAAAAAACATTTTTTTATTTTTATAAAAATGCCCCCGTATAGAATGGATAGAAGGTCTGCTAGAATAAAAGCAGAGTTAGAAAGATATGGTTGGAGAGTTTCAAAGAAGTTTAAATATAGGAAGGGAAGACCCATAAAAGTCTATGACAAACTGGCTGGTCTGACCTATGAAATGGACTTGGAAACAGCACGCACAAATTATCCAAACAGACTTGAGAGGTTAGAAGAAGAACGTCTTATGAACATGGCTTTCAATGTTAATGAACCTCAAGTTGAAGGACACGACGGCTTTGCCAGATTCTACTGGAAACATAACGAACAATTGCATCCTTTGAGGAGGAAAAAAGGAAAGGGTGAAGACGCACATGCTCCCATGGAAAGAACAAGATATGCATATGAAAAGTATCGCGAGGTTAGAAGTAAAATTACATCTGGTCGAACCTTTACAGTTAACTTTGACGAAGGAAAGAACAAAGAAGGCTTCATGGGAGTACTTGCTGCCATACAAGACGGAAATAAGAAAGGATACAATCTCAGACTAACCGTAACAGATTTAGATGGTCACATTTACTATGCGCATGGCAATGAACAAACAGCCGCACAACTTCTTGACGCTTTCAAGACTACAAAGAGAGAACAAATGGTTGACTCCGACTCAGACATTTTGAATGCGATTGAAGGGATTGCAAGCGTGAAGTTCGAATGGTACCAACCCAACCCTCAAGCAGTCAGACAACATGCTGGGTATTTCCCGTTCATAAACAAGTCTGACATTGACTTAACCAGGTATGGAATTTACAATTCAATTGAAAAAATTGTCAATGAACCTTGTATTCTTACATGTCTCAGGAACTCTGGTCTTGTTACAGATGAGAAAATGAAGTATCTTGAGTCATGTGTGAAGACAAGGTACATGCTCAGAGGTCAATTGGCAAAAGTTGCACCGTTGGCAAATGTCAATATCCGCGTCAACATACCTACAGCTAAAGGTTCTTCACACGACGACTATGTTGTTGACAAAGACTTACCATGGTTGAAGATTGTAATTGTCCACAACCACTTCATGTTGAACGAAAGTCTTACAAACCCATTGTTCGGAAAAGGCAAGTGCAACATTGTCAGAGCTGTTAACATTCTTTTCGAGAAAGGTTTGTTGGAACCGATTCCAGATGACAAGCTGACAGAAACTTTTGTACCAAAAGACGAAACAAACTTTTCATTGTTAGCAAGACCAAAAGTTGTTCCAGACAAAGTTCTAGCACAAAAGAAGTACACAGTTCCACAAGGAGTTGGATTGTTCGGATACCAACCTGAACCAGAAGAACTTCCAATGAGGTTGCAAGAACTTCAAGATGCTATAAACAAACTTCCATTGAGACATCCAATTGACGTCAAATTGTATTGGAGAGCATCAGAGTTAGGTCAGAAGGTTTTATATGAAACAGGTTGCTTTGACGATGTTTATGAGATAGCAGGCGAAGTTTCTCAGAAGATAAGAGACTCACTTGAATTTCCACAAACCGGGCCGATTGGATGCGACAAGTTCGACTCATATGAAAAAATATACTATGTCGACCTTAACGCTGCGTACATGAGGTTCGTCCAATATATCCCGACTGGAATTCCAAACGAAGACGGTGACTTCCCGGGAAGGAACTATACAGTTGGAAAAGTCATACAACAACTCTATGATATTAGGAAAGCTTCAAACCCCAAACTTGCAATGACAATCAAATTGCTTATGAATTCGACATGGGGGTATTCCATTAAGAAACCTCAAAAGATGAAGAGTAAACACTATGAGAAGGTCGACAACTTTGTTGAAAGGTTTTCTCCTTTTGTTTTGAAGTACGAATTTACTCAAGGTCAATGTGGCTTAGTAACCACAGTAAAACCTATTGTCGAACATTGGTCCTATCCTCAGTTCGCAAAGGCAGTCCTTGACAACTACAACAAATTCTTCTCCGAAGTTAAATCCAAAATTGTGGTATACTATGAGAACATCGATGCACTCATGACGAACGAAGAAGGCTATAACAAACTCATTGAAATGGGTTTAGTCGGTGAGAAAATGGGCTGTTTTAAGCTAGACAAGGTATTTTCCGAAGTTCATGTAATATCGAAAAGGAAATATTGGGGTGTTAAAGAAGATGGTGAAATAGTTAAACATTGCATGAAATAAAACATTGCATACCATTTTAAAACATTTTTAAAACAGTATATTTTTACATATATAAAATGCTTCAGGTTGAAAAACAAAGAACAAAAGTAGCAGATACAAAACCGTTAGACTATATCTTTACAAACGCTGGTAGGACTATTTCAGATGAAGAAATTTCATCCGGAGCTTACAGGTTTGACTATCCAATTCGCTGGCTTCAAAGTCCTTCAGATGCAAAGGCAATAGGATTTAGAAGAGTTTTGTTTTCAAATAGAACTAACGCTTTTATGTTCGCGGTATATTTTCATGGTCAGTATAAAGGTTCTGATGGTCTAATAGAAAAATTTGACGAAATGAAGATCTTTACTATTCGTTCAGACGAAAGTCTTGAAAAAACTCTAAATGACTTTCAAACTCAAATAAACAAATACTACTGGGAATTTCAAGAAAAATACCACTCTTTACTAAATGGAACATACTATCTAAAACTAGAATACGACAAGATGAACTCCACAGTTTCATTTCAAAGGATTGAAATTAACCCTCCAAGAGATACAGAGTTTTTATATTGGGGAGTAGACAGACGTTCTTGGGCACAATTTCTTCGGTTACTAAACCAGAACGAACCATTGCCACCTGACGGTCCTTTTAAATTTATACTTCCACCAACAGATTTGACAGTTTATAGAAACGTGTTCGATCCTCAAAATGTCATGTGTCATGCAAGTTTCAGTTCAAGCAACAACAGTTTTCTGTGTATCGGTAAGGACTTTTATGACTTTGCTTCTAAATTCTACGAACCACCTAGTAACAGTTTCTCTGACTTTCAAGTCTGGTTCACAACAAACGGTGTGCAGCATATTATTCCATTGTACTATGACTTTTATCTCGAATTGTCTTTCATATACAACTACGGAAAAGTGCTGAAAAAGTATTGAAAATATATTTTAGGTGAAGTGGTGAGATCTCACCTGTTTTCTCACCTGTTTTTTCACCCTCTTGAATTTTCATGAATTTTGTGCTGAAAAAGTACTGAAAAATATATTTTAGGTGAAGTGGTGAGATCTCACCTCTTTTCTCACCTCTTTTTTCACCCTCTTGAATTTTCATGAATTTCCTTAAGATAGAAAAAAAGTGAGTTAAAATGAGATTTTTATCGTTGTGGTCCGACGGTTAAGCCACAAACGAATGTCCGACGGTTAAGCCAAAAAATATTTTTTTATTTTTATTGTAAGAACAGTATGACAGTCGAAGCAAAAACGTTCACGAACAAATCTAATGGCGAAACATTCACAAAAGGCACTTACAACGGTATTGAAGTCTTACGTAGAGACAAGGATGGTTATATAAATGTAACAAAGATGTGTCAGCAGTTTAGGAAAGACTTTAGAAAGTTGTTGGAAAATAAGTCCTGGGAAGATATTATAAGGCATTTTGTGAAGAATATACCAATCGCCGGAATTCCGGCGATTGCTTTTTATAAAAATGCGTACAGGAATTCCTGATGAAATCAAACAGGTTAGAGGAACGTATGTAGACCCAAGACTTCTAAACTATATAGCAATGTGGGCTTCTCCAAAATATTGTATAACAGTTGGAAAAATTATGGACTCCATAGACAAGAAAGTTCATGAGAAATTAGATGAAGAAGAACTTGAAGATACAGCAGAGAATGCAAAACCTTTGTTCGAAGAGAAGTTAGAAAAATGCATGAAAAACAAATAGAACATGAACGTGAGATATGTTCTGGTTATAGAGATTCTCCATACGAACTAGACCAATGGGAACAAGAAGATTTAAAGAGAGAATTTAGAGAATATGAACTCGCTAAAGTTTCATTAGAAGCTGCAGAAGAGAGGTTAAAAGGTTGGGGTCCTTTTGTACAAAAATATTGTGAGTAAATGAACCATTTTTTTATTGAATTCGGCAAAAATATATTTTAGGGTAGATGGGTTTTAGGTGTCACCAGGTCACCAGGTCACTCGGTCACTCGGTCATTTTAACTTCTCTGAAAAGTGTGACAACATGACATTTAGACAACAACACAGGAGATAGATTTCTTCGTCAATGTTTTGTTGAGACTTCATCGTCAATGTTTTGTATAAAAAGCAATAGCCGGAATTCCGGCGATTGGTATATTCTTCACAAAATGCTTGTTTTGTCAAGACTTCATCGTCAATGTTTTGTATAAAAAGCAATAGCCGGAATTCCGGCGATTGGTATATTCTTCACAAAATGCTTGTTTTGTCAAGACTTTCATCGTATATGTTTTGTATAAAAAGCAATAGCCGGAATTCCGGCGATTGGTATATTCTTCACAAAATGCTTGTTTTGTCAAGACTTCATCGTATATGTTTTGTATAAAAAGCAATAGCCGGAATTCCGGCGATTGGTATATTCTTCACAAAATGCTTGTTTTGTCAAGACTTTCATCGTATATGTTTTGTATAAAAAGCAATAGCCGGAATTCCGGCGATTGGTATATTCTTCACAAAATGCTTGTTTTGTCAAGACTTTCATCGTATATGTTTTGTATAAAAAGCAATAGCCGGAATTCCGGCGATTGGTATATTCTTCACAAAATGCTTGTTTTGAGGTCGAGCCATTTTTGGCTCCACCTGTTTTTTCAACCAAAACTCTTGAATTTTCCCGAAATAAAAAAAGTTAGTTTTTTAAAAAAAATATTTTTTATTTTTATTGTAAGAACATGTTAGCAACAACAGCACCAAACTCGTTAGTCATGAACCCAACATCTATGTTCGTAGAGATGAAAAGCTTCATTCCTTCTTCATATACTTTCGAAACAGAAATCCAGAAGATAAAGCAAGAACTTCTCCAAGGAGATTTAGACTGTAGTGCGAAAGATGAAACAAATGAAGAATATCTTTATGAAATGCAGGATATTATATGACCATCTACCTAAACTTCCTGAAATACAACACAACAAAAGCTCACTATTCAGAATTCGATGAAATAGAAGTCAAACAACTGACTCAGTAGAAACCAAGAAGTTCATACGTAAGGTAAACTATGAGTTTCTTGGATTTCATTGCAACCACAAAGTCATGGACAAAGATTGCGATATGTTATATAAGAACATCTCTGACATATACAAATCTGAAGAATTTAAGACCTACGACAACTTTGTTTCGTTAGTTGCAAAATGTGTATGGCAGATAAGAGATAAAGATAAAAGAGGTAAAGTATGGAACGAACAGATAAACCAGCAACCTTTGAGTTAAAGAAAACCATTGACGCCTTAGTTGTTAGCTGGTTTTATTTCAATGTACAATGCTAAAATGAACCACAATGTTCAAAATGTAAAGCAGCAATGAGAAATATAAACTACTCTGTCAAAGAGATAGAACGTATGCGAAACGACTATGCTGACTTAAAGAAAGAAGTAGAAAACCAGCAGAAGATAAAATGGACATGTTGACATTTCTAAACAAAAACTATCCAACAGCTGACGATTTCCTTCTATCTGATCAAGAAGAAATATAAAGAAACCTTCGGCATTGTTAAAACTTTTGACATACTGACAGAAGAAATAGAAGCTACAAAACTGTTTAGAATTTCAAATATACATCGTACAATTCATGTAAGACGCTTGTGAAAAAGAGGTGAGAAAAGAGGTGAGAAAACAGGTGAGATCTCACCTCTTCACCTAAAATATATTTTTGCTGAGTAAAAATGACCAAATTTCATTATATAACTGTTATGAGTGACGAAGTGAACTTTTACTCTTCGTAAAAAAAATCCCTGAAGTCTCAACAAAACATATACGAAGAAGTCTATTTCCTGTGTTGTTGTCAAAATGTCATGTTGTCACCATTTTCAAAAAGATGTTAGTTGACCGAGGGACCGAGGGACCTGGTTAGATCTAAAATATATTTTTGCTGAAAAAAATGACCAAATTTCATGAATTTCCTCATATGTTTGCTACCCCGACTTTTACAGGGGTTGCCTAAAACTCTATGAAAATCGTAAAAAAACTCTATGAAATCATATCTTTTATACAAGATAGAAAAAATAAAATTAACGCTAGTTTTTTTAAAATATTTTTTTTTATTTTGTATGTAAGAACAGGAAATGACAAGCACTGAGTTTGAAACAGTTAAAAAGATAGACAATGAGACCAAAATAGTTAGAATTGGTGATTTAAACGTAAGATACTCAAAGAAATACAAAAAATATTCTTTGTCAGACATTATATCTCCATCTGGAAAGAGAGCAAGCGACTGGGTTAGAAATGCTTCTACTCAGAAAATTTTGACAAGAAATCCTGAGCTGATGATATCGGTAAGATTCTATGGAACAAGAGCATATCTCATCGACAAAAGTCTTATACCAGTAGTTTTGTTCTGGATTGACCCAGTTGTTGGATATAATTTCATAACATATGGTTCATTCGATACGGAACGTTGCAGTGAGGCTTACTTTACATCGTTCAGAAACCGAAGGACTTCAATACAAAGAGATATAAGATAGGAAGAACATTTAATATAAGTAGTAGATATGACTCTACAGTCAATAGAGTTAAGGTTGTGTTCGTTAACGATATGAGAGCTGCTGAAACAGAACTACTTGAAAAGTTTGAGAAAATGTATGGTGCTCCCACGAGAGGTAAAGAAACGTTTGAAGTAGATGAGATCGACAAAGCTATAAAAGTATTTGACGAAGTTGCTGAAAAATACATGTAAAGCGTTTATTTTTGGTCTTTTATACAAGATAGAAAATAACGCTAGTTTTATTTTTATTTTATTTTTTATTTTGTATGTAAAGACAGATATGACAACAACAGAGAACACAACAACTGCTATCGTTCATGAAGATATAAATGAAGAATACGAGTACATACAGTATAACAAACAGTTACGTCTCATTCGTTCGGTCAAAGATGACATGTACCAAATGCAAAGTATTTTGAATGCTCTTCGTTCTACAAAGCAAGCACGTCATTGGTTTGAAAACCAACAGACAAAAGAACTTTTAGAAGAATTTCCTCATATGTTTGCGACCGGTAGAAAACCGCGGGTCGAGATTCCGTACGAAAATCGTCAAAATTTGCCAAATGGTTTGAGAGGTTGGTATGTACATAGACTTCTTGTAAATGCTGTTGCAATGTGGGCTTCACCTCGCTATGCTTGTTATATTTTCATGATGTTAGATGAACTTCATAGACAAGAACGTGAAGAGCTAGAGAACAAGCTTGAAGCAAAAGACAAAAACATACAGAAAAGAATACCACGTTCGGTACCAAAAGGAAAGGAAAAGAACTATAAGTATATGATTTACACTGAAGAGATGGAAAATGAAGAAGACAGAGATATGGTTATGTTGCATTTAGTCAGAAGAAACAACAAAAGCTTTTACGACCTTGCTAAGATTTACAAATCTAACAGAAATTGGTTCTATCGCGAAAACTTACCGATTTCAATGACACCGAATGAAGATGTTAAACAGATAGTTCAAGATACGTTACCTCAAACACACTATGATATGAAAGGTTGTACAATACTTACATTCAAAGAAGATTTGCCGCTACTGAAGGAAAAGATAACAGAGTATTTCGATAACTTCAAAGAGGAAGAGTAAATGAACCATTTATTTTTCAAGCTTGACACCAAAGATGGCTCAGGTAGCTCTAGATGGTAAATTGTCTTGTCCGAGTCCTTCTGACATTCCGAGTCCTTCCTTCCAACAGGAAAAGTTTTTCCTTGCAACAGGAAAAAAATTTCCTTCCGACAGGAAGAACTCTTCCTTCCGACAGGAAAAGTTTTTCTTTCCGACAGGAAAAGTTTTTCTTTCCGACAGGAAAAATTTTTCTTTCCGACAGGAAAAATTTTTCTTTCCGACAGGAAAAATTTTTCTTGTTGTCCGTCCGTAAACCATTCAAATTTTCGAAAATTGAGAACTTTTTGGCCGGCCTTCAGGAAAAATTTTTCTTTCCGACAGGAAAAATTTTTCTTTCCGACAGGAAAATTTTTTCTTTCCTTCAGGAAAAATTTTTCTTTCCGACAGGAAAAGTTTTTCTTTCCGACAGGAAAAGTTTTTCTTTCCGACAGGAAAAGTCCTTCCTTCCGACAGGAAAAGTCCTTCCTTCCGACAGGACACAAACGGATGGCTGACGTACCACCAACCGAGTCCATTCCAAAGCCAGAAGAACCGACAGCCCCAGCACCACAACAGACTAAGACTCAAACACTTACATTTTTACGCTTGACTTTTTACAATTTGAACTTTGTTCGCGTAGATGTGAATTCTGAAAGAAGTATGAGGGTCTTGTATGACTTTGTACTTCTCCCATAGTTCATGTCTGTCAAACTTACCTGCCATGGACTCTTTCATAAGTTCCATGAAATCGTCTTCGGACAATCCGGGGAAAAGTACAATGTCAGTAAGTATTCTCTTTACATCCTTACTTAAACTCTTTGCTGTCTGTACACAAATGACAACTGAAATGTTAAAGTGTCTGAGCTTCTTAAGAATTCGACACATGTCTTGTTCTCTGTTCTTTAACAAAGGATGAGAAGCAAAGTCATCTAAGATAAGAAGACATCTATGAGGGTAAGTCTTCCAATCGTAAGATTGCAATTTCTTCGAAATGTATTCTATCTCTTTCTGTTTGTTTCTGAAGTGTTTCTTCTCTAATATTCTCTGCATTTCCTCATTTGGGTCTTTAAACTTAGAATTGACATACTCATTTATAGCATTGTACTTCAAAACTCTTCTTTGGTACTTCTTTATCCAATCTAACAACTCAGAGTCTTTTATACATACTAACTTAGACTTTTTTATAATATCTTTGAACGAATTTACGGTTTGGTCAAATTGACCAGAAGTACTACAAATGACTACTAACTCATAGAATGGGTTCTTCTCATCTAGTTCTTGTTGTTGTGCAGCCATTTTAAGATAAGTGAAAGTCTTACCCGACCCAGGCGGTGCAATTAGACCTGTTATACCATTCTGAGCAAATAGGAACTTGTCATGTATGGGTTTTATCTGAGCATTTTCCAACTTCCTCTTGTTCTTGTTTAAAACATTCTCAAATTTCTTGTCAATGTCAGCAAACTTTTTTTCTAACATATTTTTAGAAAAATTAAAATTTTTATCTTTTAGGAAATGTCTAGCGATTTCGCTATCTATATTCGAGACAAGCTTTTCGACAGCAAAACATCTGTCGACCATAAAATCTTACATAGTGTAAACAAGAAAGGTGAATTTGTTCTAAAGTTCTGTTTCTGGGAATATGACAAGAACCATAAAACCTTAAGCAGAGAAGTCTTAAAATTTGTCAATGACAGACTTGTTGACAGAGATGACGCCTCTTGGAGAGATGAAGTCCAACAAAACTTCTTAGAATGCAAAGAAGACACATGCGCTGTTCTTGAAAATGAAATAGAAAACAGAATAGAAGAGCTATTAAAGGACAAAGAACTTTTACAAAAATATGGTTCTGAGAAGTTTGACATAACTCCACCAGAGAAGAAGAAGAGAGAAAAGAAAGAAAAGAAAGTAGAAGAAGAGAAGAAAGAACCAGAGCCAGAGAAAAAGAAATTTGACATGTAAAAATAAAATTTTATTTTTAGAACATTTCTGGGTCAATGTCAATGTTCTCTTCCTCTTTAGGAGCAAACACTGGCTTAGACTCTAAAATCTTTTTACCCAATTTACCTTGAACTTCAACTATCTTAGACTCATAATATTCATAGTCGTCTGCTTTCTTTGGTTCATAAGGTATAACAAGTTTGTATGCTTTGCCTTCTTTAAGGTTTGAAAACCTTCTGTCAAAACTTTCTTTGACTGTTAACAAACCTTCTATGTCTAAGTCTTCAAATTTCGCACCATTTTTAGTCACAATAGCAAACTTAACTGGTTCGATGTTCCAAACTTTGTCAAATGAAGACTTTTCAAAATGGTAGAAGTAAACATTCAAATATGTGAATGGGTCTAGTTCTTCTTTAAGTCCGGACATATATTTGTTTACTGAGATGAATTTCGTCATCTTTTCTATCGGATAAAAAAATATTTTTTTTTTAAAAAAACGTTTTAAAATGGTATGCCATATAGCTTCTTGAATTTGTTAAGAAGTATTCGAACGTGTTTTCCATCTGTATCTCTAGTGTTTACATAAGCATAGCCTTCCTTAGTAAAACATACTAGTAATTTTCTATAGTTTACGCCGGTATAAAAGTAGAAAGAGTCCTGTTCTTCGCTATAGTAGTAAAACTCAAACGTATGCTTGCCATAGTCTGTAATTTCAATTGCTTCATCTTCTAGTTCGTCGACAAATTCGAATACAATATCTCTAAATTTGCTTTTGTTCTTATTGTTTTCAGAACGAGTAACCCAACGTAAGTTTTCAAGTCTATTGTCGTTTCTTATATGGTTTATATGGTCTACAAAAGGTAAATTGTTAGGATTCGGTATAAAATGAGTTGCAATGACAACATGTTTAAAATAGTGTTTTCCACCCAGATTCATCATAGCATATCCGTCATTTCCCTCCCATCCGCTTAAAACTCTTTTTGTCTTTTTGTTTCTGACTTCAAATGACTCACAACAGTGAATTTCATATTTCTCATCTAACAAACAAGTTTCCCAACGGTCTTTTCCAACAAACTCAGCGTACATTTCAAATAAAATAAAAAAATATTTTTTTTTAAAATTTACTCAGAAAAATTTTTCTTTGTATATACACCATTCTGAACATCTAAAAGATTTTTGACATTTGCCAAGAATGTTCGTTTAGACGCTGTCATATAACCATACTCTTGACAATACTGTTTATACGAATCGTACAATGACCTTTCATCTAAACACTCAAAGTTAGTCTCATCTATAAACAGTTCATATACACTCTTGTTTGCTTCTAACAATGTTTGTCTCTCTTCGGTATGTGGAATTTGTCTTGGATTGAACTTTGAAATATCTAATGTCATGAAATATGAGAACAAGTGGTTGTAAAAGTTAGGTGTCAAAGTTTCTGCTAAGTCGTCAAAATATTCTGTATCTTGCATATGAGCTTCTGACGTTCTGACAACTACATATCTTCTGTCAGAACTTTCTAACTTCATCGGAACGGCGTTGTTTGAAACCATGATGAAATTTGCAACATTTTCACAAACTCTTTGGTCTCTATACTTTCTTTCAACAACTCCAACTTTGTCTGTTATAAGACTCTTCAAAGCATCTGAGTTTAAAACCTTTGTTGTATCTATACTTTGAAGTTCGTTACATACTATAAGTTTCATATTCTCTATTGAAGAGTTAAATTTACCGCAGATGTTTTCTAAGTTTGTCATATTCGGGTTCGAATAGCCTTCTAACAGTTTGCATAAGATATCTGTAAAGAAAGTGTTCTTACCTGTTCCTTGTTTTCCAATTATGATGAGAGCAGTTTCATTTTTAGCACTTGGATGTTGTAAGATGTTTGCAAACCAACATAAGAATGTATACTCATAGACTCTTTCGTTTCCATTTGCATATAATTTCTTTGACATGGTCTAACCAAGCTTCTATAACATTTTCTTTCCATTCTACTTGTTCGTATTTATATCCAGTGAAGATAGAATAGAAGTTTGGAGAAGGTGTATAGAACTTTATACCACGAACTGAAAAAATCTTCTAACTTTGACAATAAGATATCCCAAGCATCTAACATCTTCATACCAACTTGTACGACTTTTATTTTCTTAAGTTTCTGTTTACATTCTTGTTCTGAAACTATTGTCGCTCTTGGTTTGTTAAAGACTACATCCCATTCTTTCATGACATAACATTCTGGGGCAGAGTCAACATAAATGACTAAACGTTTCAAATTCTCGACTGCTTTGTTATAGTCTCTAAATGGACACATATTTCTGAACGCTTGGAAGTCATAAAAATCTGAAACGTCTATTCTGTACATTTTTTTATAAAAATAAAAAAAAAATATTTTTTTTATTCTTGAGCTATTTGTTGTTCTTGACTTTGTTGTTGCATTTGTTCCATTTGTTGCATTTGTTGTTCTTGAGCTATTTGTTGTTGAAGTTGTTCTTGTAGTACAATACTTTCACCAGTTGCATCTTCCAATTCGAAACTTTCTGCCGTCATTGACAAATACATAGGAAAAAAAGTTTTACAGGAACAAAGTTTGCGTCAACTAAGGTTAAGTTTATGTTTGCTAAAGTGTTTGAGTTTACTAAAGCTGAAAACTCTGCATTCGAATGAACAATAGGCAAACCAGCAGAGAAAGTGTTGTTTATACGCATGAGTATCTTTTGGTCATAGTAGTTTCTGTCGACATTCGAATAGCACTTTGAACCTAAGTTTGAAACAATATATAAAATAGGTGTACTTAAAGTCAATGGAACAGACATTCCTTGTATGACACCTTTTCCTGTTATAGGAAACTGTTGGTAGTAAAAACCAGATATAAGTTTTGTATTATAGCTCATATCGTTTATACTAAACTCAGTCGGACATCCAAACATAATGAAACCTGCTCTAGTTGCAGCACATGTTACATCCGTCCTTAAAGTATTAAATAAGTCAACAAAACCTGTTGGTGGTATATCTGAGTAAGTATCTTCAAAGGAGTATTTTTTACCATTCACAACAACAAAGTCTTGGTGTCAAAAGAGCAAAACAGGCTTTAGTCGTCATCGTGTTTAAGGTCAGTTTACAATATCGTCCTTGAGGACTTTGTAAGTTTGTTGTTATAGAATTATATGACTCAGGGTTTTTAGTCGTAATAGTATAAACCACTATGTCTTCTGCCATTTACTTAGCAAGTAAATTTTAATGAAATGTTGTGGTCGTCAAATATTTTTATGACGTCTGGGAAACTATATTTTAAGTTCAACGTTTCACCTCCTTTCATAACGTATATCTTGTCAATGACATTATATGAAACACCACAGCAAGCAATGTCGGGTTCTATTTCTTTGATGTTTATATCGTCTGCCTCTGTCAAAAGTTTCAATAGTTCTTTCAAAATTTCATGAGGTGCGATGACATATGAGTTCACTTTTACAGGGTTGTGTTCGACCAAGTTTAACATTAGACCTAAAGCCTGACAAATCTTCTCCTGAGTTTTAAGTTTGTCTTTAAGTTGTTGGTAGTCGTTTCGAATATCTGCAACAGAACTTAAGTCTCTGCTAACTTCAGGTATGTTGGTTGTTCTTTTACAGGAACTATTGTTATACCATCTTCGTCTTCGTATGGTTTCCCCACTTCAACATCTCTGTCTTTGACATTGACAACAACACTTTGACTGTTTGTTTGAGTTGGTGAATTTAACTTCACATCTGCCATCGCCATTAAACCTTTTGAAACACTTACGCTTCTATTTTTCGGAAATGACATTTTACTTAGAATAAAAAGATGGACGTATTTGAGTATCTCTTCGAATTGAAGCAAAACAAAGTTTACACACACAAACAATACAAGTTCATTGACAGAGTAGTTCTTTACACAAACAATGGAAAATGTTATAGAATAGCAGTCTTTGCTGAACCAAAATATTTTCATAAAGCAAAGAAAGTTGGTATAACCGAGATGGTGAAAGTTCTTGAAGCAGACAAAAATATAACAACAAAACTGACCGATATTTCTAAAGGTAAGTTTATAATACAATACTATGTCAAAACTGGCGTACTGTCAATATTTGACGGAGAGAAGTCAGTTCAAGAACAACTTACTGACCTGCTGCCAAAATCTGCTCGATGGAAGCTGTCGTTATACCAATCTGAGGAGCCCCAGCAGGTTTCATCGAACGAATTTTCAAAAGAGCATCTTCCGTGAAAAGTGCTATTGGTTTTGTAAACTTCTTTGCTTTCAATTCATCTGGACCGTCTCTGTCACCAGTATATTGTATTTGAACTGTACCAACAGTTGAAATACCACCCATAAAGTCTTCTGAGTCAGCAAATGGAATGCCAAGCCAAAAGTTTGAACGGTCTCCATTTGTATATTGAGTGTTTTGACGCTCCTGCATGAGTCCATACTTTCACATATGGCATAATAGAACTTTGCATTTCAGGGTTAATGGTTGTTGTGAAGTTGTTGTTAAAGTTCATAGCATCTAATGTCAAGTTGTATGACCTCATATCCTCAACTGTAGAATATTCTTCTCTTGGATAGTATTTGCCATCTATGTTTATATGATATTTAATACCGGGGTTGTAGAAACAAGAATAGTCATTTATAGTTCGTCTGAACAGTACAAACATAGTATCTGCATGTTTCATTGCAGTTGTTAAAGCAATATCTGTTCTTGCACCTGGGTCAGCACTTTGGTTTCCAACTTCACCTGCAAAGTCTTTGACAGATATTTGGTGTATAGGGAACATAAGTGGAACTGCAATATATTTGGCAGCTAAAGCATTTGAAATATCTGGGTCCAACATATAGACTGCAAGTCTGCTTTCTATTCTCTTGCATTCAAATTTTTCGCATGTGAACTTAACTGGGTCCCAAGCAGTTCCAGCAGCATTGAAATAGTAGTTTACTTCAGTGTTGAGGTTTGAGAAACCAAAGTCTAAGTCAACTTTGTTTTGCAAAAGTCACGAATGAATTTTATTTGTTCCACTACAGTAAGAGTGAATGGGTCTTGTGTTGGTGCAATGACTAAGTTATTTTTGCTTGGAGTAAGTTCGATAGAAATTTTTCCTGCCCAGTTTGGCAAGTATCTTAAAAACCTGAAGATGAGGAAAGATGACAAAGGAACTCTAAGTTTCAATTTTACTTTGGTTACTGCTGCTGCATTTTGTCCAGAAAGGTTAACATAAACTCCTGGAACGTTAGGGTCAAGTCTTCTTATTTTCTCAATAGTTGCATACTGGTCTGTTTGTTCTCTAGCTTGTGGTTGTACTGAGTTTCTCAAAGCGAACCATTCATAGTTTGCCCATGTTACTGTTTGAACTAAGTCAGAGTTAGAATATATCTTATATCCCATGAAAACTTCTGGAGCATATTGGTATCCGACATAGAAAATTCCATTGCAACCTTTCTTGTCAGACAACTTGGCAGAAGGTTTTATTTCAATGTCTTGTTCCACGTATAAGAAAGAGTTGTCAATAGAAATTATATGAAACCTGTCGCAAGCAATATCTACTGTTGTTGAAGAACCTTCTCCAAACTCACCTACGTTTCCATAAGAAACAGCAGTTGTATATTCGTAAGTTCCAGGAACTATTTCTGACCTTCTAATGGCATTGTCGCATTCGTTATACCATTCGGAAACATTTCCATTCATGGCATCCAAAACTGTTGGCGTTATATTCTGAGCGGCGTACATTTCATATGGGTAAAAATATAGAATAGTTGGATTTATATGTCATAATAGAACCCACTCCGACCAAGCTTTACTTTCTTCCTGACTGAGTTTTTAACTCTTCTTTTTCCTTCATTGCCACTACTTTCACTAGATGAAGTTACTTCTTCACTACTTTCACTTTGTTCTACTCTTCTTCTTTGGTGTCGCTTTGGTAACTTGCCCTCTGCTTGAAGTTGTTGCATCTTTGCATTATGTTCATCTAGTATGTTGCAAATTTCCCATGTCCTTTTTGCCTTTGGCTCTGGTCGCCCATCTCAGGTAACCTATATCCTAGAAAGAGTTTGTCATAGTCTGTATTTGAGTCTTCGCGTATTGTTTGCATGACTCTTTCCTGAGTTTCCGGTTCAAGCTCTTCAAACAGTGCCTGTCCATATGGAATATGCTCGTTTCCAAATATATGTTTTTGTAGCCATTCTGGTTTTCTTTCCATGTTACCAATTATATCTTTTGTGAATGGGAAAGCTTTTACCCAATCTTTCAGTCTTGCGTCGTTTATTTCTGTAGTTGGTTTTATTTTGTCAAGGAACATGTTTTTCAATACTAACATTTCATTTGGTACTGTCCATTTGAGTTTTCTTAAATATTCATCCCTTCTCGTTCATTGTCTGCAAAGTAAGTTTTTATGACATTTTGTAAACTTTCGTTTGCAAGGTCATGTACAATAGGTTCTCTTCCTTCTCTGTCCATAACTTTCTTTCTAAACTCTTCGCCAAATATACCATCTCTATGGTTCTGTGTAGTTCTTTGAGATAAATGTTCTAGAACGTCAGGTGTTATATTTCCATCAGCCATGTTCATTTCATACTGGTCCAAAATATCTGCATGTTTCATATCTTTCAATGGCATTAAAGCCGCGCTTAAAATACCAGCTATATCTCGTTCACCATTCAATTCCATTGCGTCTACAACTTCTTGGAATTGTGGTTGTAAGTTTATGAACCACCTATCCGGATTAGCTTTATGACCCATCTCATTGTAGTTCCATCGTCTGCAGAAACAAAAGTAGGTTTGTTTCCATCTTGGTAGGTTCTGAATGAACTTTAAACAATGTTTCATTTCTATATGTTTTCTTGAAATTTAACCTTTTATTTCACCGAGTTCATCCGAAGATTGAACGTTAAATGCTCGTAAGTAAAAAGGGTTGTTGTATTTGTGTACATTTTCTTTCAGTACTTCATTCTATGCTGAATATTTTCATCTGGTGTTGGAGTCTTTTGTATGTCGGCAAACATTTTTCGATATTCTTCTACTATGTCAGCCGAATTTTTTAGACTCTTGGAAATATTCCATATTCTCCTCATGCTCTTGTTGAGGGTCAAGATTTTTCGGCTGTTCCAAATCTTCATCTAGTTCTGTGAAGTTAGTTTCCAAAGGAGGACTTGTTCGTTTCCTTCAGGCTCTTCTAGCTGTTGTTGCTGAACTATTTCTTCCATGTCTGGTTGTATCTGAACTTCTTCCTGTGGAGTTTCTTGTACCTCATCTGCTGGCATTTCATATATTCCGAGACCGTTTTTAACAATTTCCTATCTAGTCATCCGGACTCATAAACCTTTTGTTCTTTCGTTCCGTCTCTATTTTTTACGCGTTTCATGAAGAAGTTGAAATTGTCATTTAGCTCTGACATCAAATATCTCGGAGTAAATTCGTTCATGTCATTTGGATGATATGCTATTAAATCATATCCCTTAGCGAGCTTGTATTTTCCAGGTTTGAGATTATATCCGTTTGGTGCTGAGCCATAAAGCTAAATAGGTTCGGGTCAGTATTTCCATCCTTGAACTTTCTAATAGCTTCTTTATATCTGTCACTAAAGTCAATACTATCTGGGTAACCATAGTCTTCTTTAAGCATTTTTAAGAATTCTTGGTTTCCTTGTTCTCTACTTCTTTTATGTCCTTGCTCTGTTTGTGGTTGTTGTTGTGCAGGGTTTTGAACTGTTGGTTGCTGTGCTGGTTGCTGTGCTGGTTGTTGTGTTGGTTGTTGTGCTGGTTGTGGAGGTGGTTGTTGTGCTGGTTGTTGTGTTGGTTTTGGTGCATGCCTGTGTCTGTGTCCATGTGACGATGTAAATGTTCTAGGTAGTCCTGGTGCAGGTGCTTCTCTTGGAGGGTTTGGTGGTATATAAGTTCCACCAGCTGGCACATATGTTCCATCTGCAGCGTAATGTCCTACCTGACTTTTCGTTCTTAAGAAGCATTTACTAGGTCTGTTTTGGTCTGTTGTAACTCTTTTTCTTGACTTTTCACAACAGTTGCTCTAACGGCGTCATAGGCACTTTGAACTGCCTGTCTCGTTGCTGCATCTGTTATTTTCGTCATATTTTGTGCTACTTCTTTTAACTCTTTGTCGAAACCTTCAGACTTCAGTTTCTTTCCAGATGAGAAGTCGTTCACTTGTTTCACCTTACTATGAAGAGCTTCGAAAGCGTTCTTAAAGTAGCATTTGTTAAAGCTTCATTTGAACCATTTCATCCGCTTTGTATTTTTGTCCTTATTGACCCTATGAGTTGGGCTGCTTTAGCGTTGGCTTGGGCATCTAACCAGTCATTGTTAGCTTTTATATATTCTGCGCTTTTCATTGCCTTTTGCATAGCCGCGTCGTTATTTTTACTTTCTTGTGCTAAGTTTTCATACTGTACGGTTTGGTTTTGCAACTGTAAAAGTTTTTCTGCCTTTACATTTGCTTCAACTTCTTTTTTATACTCATCGCTATCCATATATGTCTTCAGGGCTTTTTGTTTTATCTCTTCATCTTTCAGTATTTTATATTGAGTAGTATGGTTTTTCAAATTTATGACATCTTGTTCCATTTTTGCTACTTCTGCTGCTTTTTCTGACACTTTTTTCGCATATTCCTCTGTACTTAGTTCTTTCAGTTGTTCTTCTTTCTTCTTTTTCTCTACGTTTAACTCATTGAGTTTCTTTGTGTGTCTGTCATATTCTAGTTTCTTTTCGTTTTCACTTATTTGCTTCTGTATGTCTATGTTTGACTTTTTGACATCTGTTATTTTGATTTTTGAGTGAACTCAAATTCATTTGACTTTGAGGGTTATATCTGTTCCGTCTGCAGCTCCACATAGCCTGCCATTTTCGCTAAAAGTGCGCTCTTAAACCTCCACTGTGCACAAAACAACTCGGTTTAAAAGCATAGGATTGCTTGACATTTGTTGCAACATAGTGGGGTCATTCAGCATTTGTTGTTGCAACTGTTGTTGTGGTGTCAGTCTTACTATTGGATGTTTCAATGCTCTCTTCCTCTTACGTATATTCTTACGTAGCTTACGTGGCATTTTAAGTGAAGTTAAAAAGCGGTTTTATACTAAACATCTTCGGGGCTAGAGGGCACGAAGTGCCTGGAAGCCCCAATACCTTTTTTTTTTTTTTTTTTTTTTGAAGAGTTGATATTTAGAAATAATTGGTTATGAAATATGAAATGAAAAAAAAGGCATTGGGGCTTCCAGGGCTGCGCCCCTCTAGCCCCCTGAAGATGTTTAGTATAACATGCAGTTTATATAAAATGAGGTTTTTTTTGGGTGAAGCGGGCTTCCCAGGCACTTCGTGCCTTCTAGCCCTAAAAATTTTTGAAAGTCGTTGCTGTTGACTTTTCGGTAGAGGACTCAAAATAGTAGAACTATGTCCGGACAAGTAAGGGTCTATCGTCGCTACGTCACCAGGTCCTCGGTCCCTCGTCCCTCGGTTAAACCAACTTCTCTGAAAAAATGAGACAATGACATTTTGACAACAGTCCAGGAAGTCTTAACAAGATAGAATATGAGAGAGGTCCTATAAACCGGAGAAAGTGTCATATAAACATCTGTCAAAAAACCTTAACCGAGTAGTTTTCATGTTTTGTCACTTTGTCACTTTTCAGGGTAAAAACATTTTTTTAAATATAAATGAATTTACAAAACCACCGTTACCCTTCTTTGGAAATAAGAGTAGATGTAAAGATATTCTATTGAGAGAACTTAAGAAACTACCGAATGGTCTACGGCGAATGACGTTTATTTGTTCCCTCTACGTCTGTAATAGTGAATGGGTCTTGTGTTGGTGCAATGACTAAGTTATTTTTGCTTGGAGTAAGTTCGATAGAAATTTTTCCTGCCCAGTTTGGCAAGTATCTTAAAAACCTGAAGATGAGGAAAGATGACAAAGGAACTCTAAGTTTCAGTTTTACTTTGGTTACTGCTGCTGCTGCAGTTTGTCCAGAAAGGTTAACATAAACTCCTGGAACGTTAGGGTCAAGTCTTCTTATTTTCTCAATAGTTGCATACTGGTCTGTTTGTTCTCTAGCTGTGGTTGTACTGAGTTTCTCAAAGCGAACCATCATAGTTTGCCCATGTTACTGTTTGAACTAAGTCAGAGTTAGAATATATCTTATATCCCATGAAAACTTCTGGAGCATATTGGTATCCGACATAGAAAAATCCATTGCAACCTTTCTTGTCAGACAACTTGGCAGAAGGTTTTATTTCAATGTCTTGTTCCACGTATAAGAATGAGTTGTCAATAGAAATAATATGAAACCTGTCGCAAGCAATATCTACTGTTGTTGAAGAACCTTCTCCAAACTCACCTACATTTCCATAAGAAACAGCAGTTGTATATTCGTAAGTTCCAGGAACTATTTCTGACCTTCTAATGCATTGTCGCATTCGTTATACCATTCGGAAACATTTCCGTTCATGGCATCCAAAACTGTTGGCGTTATATTCTGAGCGGCGTACATTTCATATGGGTAAAAATATAGAATAGTGGATTTATGTGTCATAATAGAACCCACGGTGACCAAGCTTTACTTTCTTCCTGGCTGAGTTTTAACTCTTCTTTTTCCTTCATTGCCACTACTTTCACTAGATGAAGTTACTTTTCACTACTTTCACTTTGTTCTACTCTTCTTCTTTGGTGTCGCTTTTGGTAACTTGCCCTCTGCTTCAAGTTGTTGCATCTTTGCCTCATGTTCACCTAGTATGTTGTAAATTTCCATGTCCTTTTTTTCCTTTGGGCTCTGGTCGCCCATCTCAGGTAACCTATATCCTAGAAAGATTTTGTCATAGTTTGTATTTGAGTCTTCGCTTATTGTTTGCATGACTCTTTCCTGAGTTTCCGGTTCAAGCTCTTCAAATATAGCTTGTCCATATGGAATAAGCTCGTTTCCAAATATATGTTTTTGTAGCCATTCTGGTTTTCTTTCCATGTTACCAATAATATCTTTTGTGAATGGGAAAGCTTTTACCCAATGTTTCAGTCTTGCGTCATTTATTTCTGTAGTTGGTTTTATTTTGTCAAGGAACATGTTTTTCAATACTAACATTTCATTTGGTACTGTCCATTTGAGTTTTCTTAAATATTCATCCCTTCTCGGTTCATTGTCTGCAAATAAGTTTTTATGACATTTTGCAAACTTTCGTTTGCAAGGTCATGTACAATAGGTTCTCTTCCTTCGCTCTCCCTAACTTTCTTTCTAAACTCTTCACCAAATATACCATCTCTATGGTTCTGTGTAGTTCTTTGAGATAAATGTTCTAGAACGTCAGGTGTTATATTTCCATCAGCCATGTTCATTTCATACTGGTCCAAAATATCTGCATGTTTCATATCTTTCAATGGCATTAAAGCCGCGCTGAAAATACCAGCTATATCTGGTTCACCATTGACTTCCATTGCGTCTACAACTTCTTGGAATTGTGGTTGTAAGTTTATGAACCACCTATCCGGGTTAGCTTTATGACCCCATCTCATTGTAGTTCCATAGTCTGCAGAAACAAAAGTAGGTTTGTTTCCATATTGGTTAGGTTCTGAATGACTTTAAACAATGTTTCATTTCTATATGTTTTGTTGAAATTTAACCTTTTATTTTCACCGAGTTCAGCCAAAGATTGAACGTTATATGGTCGTAAGTAAAAAGGGTTGTTGTATTTGTGTACATTTTCTTTCAGTACTTCCATTCTATGCTGAATATTTTCATCTGGTGTTGGAGTCTTTTGTATGTCGGCAAACATTTTTCGATATTCTTCTACTATGTCAGCCGAATTTTTTTAGACTCTTGGAAAGATTCCATATTCACCTCATACTCTTGTTGAGGGTCAAGATTTTCGGCTGTTCCAAATCTTCATCTAGTTCTGTGAAGTTAGTTTCCAAAGGAGGACTTGTTCGTTTCCTTCAGGCTCTTCTAGCTGTTGTTGCTGAACTATATCTTCCATGTCTGGTTGTATCTGAACTTCTTCCTGTGGAGTTTCTTGTACCTCATCTGCTGGCATTTCATATATTCCGAGACCGTTTTCAACAAGTTCCCTATTTAAGTCATCCGCATTCATAAGCCTTTGTTCTTTCGTTCCGTCTCTATTTTTTACGCGTTTCATGTAAGATAGTTGAATCATCATTATCTCTGACACCAAATATCTCGGAGTAAATTCGTTCATGTCATTTGGATGATATGCTATTAAATCATATCCCTTAGCGAGCTTGTATTTTCCAGGTTTGAAATTATATCCCATTTGGTGCTGAACCATAAAGCTAAATAGGTTCGGGTCAGTATTTCCTTCCTTGAACTTTCTAATAGCTTCTTTATATCTGTCACTAAAGTCAAGAGTATCTGGGTAACCATAGTCTTCTTTAAGCATTTTTAAGAATTCTTGGTTTCCTTGTCTCTACTTCTTTTATGTCCTTGCTCTGTTGTGGTTGTTGTTGTGCAGGTTTTGAACTGTTGGTTGTGGTGCTGGTTGTGGAGGTGGTTGTTGTGCTGGATTTTGAACTGTTGGTTGTTGTGCTGGATTTTGAACTGTTGGTTGTTGTGCTGGATTTTGAACTGTTGGTTGTTGTGTTGGTTGTTGTGCTGGTTTTGGTGCATGCCTGTGTCTGTGTCCATGTGACGATGTAAATGTTTTAGGTAGTCCTGGTGCAGGTGCTTCTCTTGGAGGGTTTGGTGGTATATAAGTTCCACCAGCTGGCACATATGTTCCATCTGCAGCATAATGTCCTACCTGACTTTTCGTTTTTAAGAAAGCATTTACTAGGTCTGTTTTGGTCTGTTGTAACTCTTTTTCTTGACTTTCCACAACAGTTGCTCTAACGGCGTCATAGGCACTTTGAACTGCCTGTCTCGTTGCTGCATCTGTTATTTTCGTCATATTTTGTGCTACTTCTTTTAACTCTTTGTCGAAACCTTCAGACTTCAGTTTCTTTCCAGATGAGAAGTCGTTCACTAGTTTCACCTTACTATGAAGAGCTTCGAAGGCGTTCTTAAAGTCAGCATTTGTTAAAGCTTCATTTGAACTGTCTTCATCCGCTTGTATTTTTGTCCTTATTGACCCTATAAGCTGGGCTGCTTTAGCGTTGGCTTGGGCATCTAACCAGTCATTGTTAGCTTTTATATATTCTGCGCTTTTCATTGCCTTTTGCATAGCCGCGTCGTTATTTTTACTTTCTTGTGCTAAGTTTTCATACTGTACGGTTTGGTTTTGCAACTGTAAAAGTTTTTCTGCCTTTACATTTGCTTCAACTTCTTTTTTATACTCATCGCTATCTATATATGTCTTCAGGGCTTTTTGTTTTATTTCTTCATCTTTCAGTACTTTATATTGAGTAGTATGGTTTTTCAAATTTACAACATCTTGTTCCATTTTTGCTACTTCTGCTGCTTTTTCTGACACTTTTTTCGCATATTCCTCTGTACTTAGTTCTTTCAGTTGTTCTTCTTTCTTCTTTTTCTCTACGTTTAACTCATTGAGTTTCTTTGTGTGTCTGTCATATTCTAGTTTCTTTTCGTTTTCACCTATTTGTTTCTGTATGTCTATGTTTGACTTTTTGACATCTGCTATTTGATTTTTGAGTGAACTCAAATTCATTTGACTTTGAGGGTTATATGCTGTTCCGTCTGCAGCTCCACCATAGCCTGCCATTTTCGCTAAAAGTGCCGCTCTTAAACCTCCACTCTGTGCACCAATAACTCGGTTTAAAAGCATAGGATTGCTTGACATTTGTTGCAACATAGTGGGGTCATTCATTATTTGTTGTTGCAACTGTTGTTGTGGTGTCAGTTTTACTATTGGATGTTTCAATGCTCTCTTCCTCTTACGTATATTCTTACGTAGCTTACGTGGCATTTTAAGTGAAGTTAAAAAGCGGTTTTTGACAGATGTTTATATGACACTTTTTGTTCAGCACAAAAAACTACTCGGTCAAAGTGTTGTCAGTTTTGTAAAATAACCGTCCTATCTCATTCTATAAGGGGGAAAGTCTTCTCAAAGTATACTTCCTTGGAACGCCCGTAACTTTTCCTGTAGCGATGATAGACCCTTACTTGTCCGGACAAAGTTATACTAAACATCTTCAGGGCTAGAGGGCACGAAGTGCCTGGAAGCCCCACTACCTTTTTTTTTTATAGTTATATAAAAGTCAAATACATAATAAATTCTTAATTCTAGAGATATCTCAAAATCTCAATTTTTTAATTTAAAATACCTTTCATTTTTCACAGTACGATCACAACAAACAAGCCATTTACTAATTAACACATATAAGAAAAATATCAAATTACAAAACAACTTTCAATATCATTCGCATCAAATTCTATTTTTTCATAATTATCAACTACATGTTATTATATAATATATGTCGGCGCATATTCCACTCTATACAAGTGTCAGACACACTCGCACAAAGCTGTGAGATTCATACCTCTATCAGTAGGACTTCTCAAATCAAGAACACATATGTTTCACTATCGCACATCTGTGTAGGATCTAATTAACCCTTTGGACTGGTACTTCAAAATTTGATAATTTGATAATTTCATGTGATATCATCATTTGCCTTTAAAACAACTGTGCGTTAAACTAGACACGTTTCTCTATCATAATGCAAAATATCAAAGTTTGGGAGATTCCCAAAGTGTCTGAAACTGATCATAAGGGTGAAAAACCGTTTTCCAGAAGTTGGGAACGTAGGGTATGATGTCTAGTCTTATTTACTTAACAACATGCCTTAGAATAGGTTTTTTATTCTTTTTGTCACTTTAAATTAAGAATAAAAAGATAATTTAAATTGAATATTTGCGATTATTCTCACTAATGCTGCTTCCTCTTTTATTAGGTAGACAACAAAAAGTTAGCCTTGGACTCCCATATCAGATTTTTGATTGGTTGCGTATATAATGAGCTGGGATTGATAGACGAAAACCCAGTGAGAAAATTTTTGACGCCCTATGATCGATTGAAAAAATTGTGCTGTTGTCAGAAAATATTTGTGCATTATTTGAATCGACATATAGTATATAATATTGATTTTGATATAAAGATTTAAAACTGTTGACTTCATTGAATTTTATATTCTTATGATTTCTTGTTTCCTATTGAGCCTTATGTATTTTTTACAGCATTGTCTTTTGATCAAACCTGTAATTAAAGTGATACCTATCAGAAATAATGGGAATCTTCATTTTTCATGGAGCGAATTTTATCAGGATGAGCAAAATGAAAAAATAAGTCAAAATGAGTTTAACACTACTGTATATTCGTCAAGCACGTCATATTACCTAAAGAATCTGATTATTCAGAATTTACAATCAAACGCAATATGCCTGCAAAATCAAACTTCAATTAAATTTTTAGTTGAATCATGTTCACTTACAACAATTATTACCTTAGTACCTGCAAACTTCGGTGAAATTACAAAGATATGGGATGACACAAAAGCAGGGGCTTTTTGGTTTGAACTTCAAGGCAATAGTCAGTGCATAATAAATAAATGCTCTGCATATAATTGTTATAACAATATTGATAAATCTTATTACTATCTTGATGGCGGAAATTTTGCAACTTTTAGACATGCAAGAAATAAAATTTTATCAACAACAATTCAATTTTGTGGGCCTGAACATCATGGTGTTAATGCATTTAGATCACACGATACATCAGGAAATTACACAGGGTTGAATATTACTAACTGCAAATCCTATAATACGCCAATGTTTACGGTTTTTCCAAGCAAAGATGATTCAATTAAATATTCATTATTTAATGGAAACTCTGCGCCAAGGACTGGACATCGGGCAAGATGGGGAACATATACATACACGTCAGATGGACCAACCTATGGTGTTGCTGTTGTCTATGATGGAAATTTCACAATAGACAGCTGTTACTTTGTTAATAATACTGCAAACTACTTAATTTGTTCCACGCATGGTGTATATATTAGATTCTTAAACAGTGCATTTGTTGACAATGAAAATGACTATATAGCATATGCAAATAAAGGAAATAATGAATATGGATTGTTCTTCTCAAAAATCTCTATCCAAAATTGTTATTTAGAAGGAAGAAACGCAAAAGTTACTGGAACTGGTAGCGCATTAATCTCATCAGATAATGAGAATAACCCTTTAATTAATTCTGAACTCATCAACCAAATTCGTAATCAACTGCGCACTGTTCCAATAACAGAAGCTCAATCTATTTATCATTTAAGAATGAAAAGAGCTCATGCTAAATACTAAAGCTTATTTCGAAAATCTAACTGCATCAGAGCATAAACTACCCGTAAAATATTATTTTGAAATATATTAGGTATGCTTGAAAAATCATCGAACCAAAATGTTTTATATTGAGAATTAGCAAAAGTTATCGTTTTTACCCGAAATTTTCTGACATTTACAGAATTTTATTTTTCTCCAACAAAAATAATATGAATGAAATTTTCAGTATGTTATAAACGATACTTGCAGATTTAAAAACGGTTTTAAGTACCTAAAAATGCATGATTTCACCTTACTGTAATGCATTTATTAGTATTACATATAATATTTTCCCAATATTCAGAAAAAAAAATTGTGAGATTTTCAGAAATATTTTATGAATTGTTGATTGTTGTAAACAGAAATTCATCAAAAGTGACACCTCAGAAAAGCTAAAATATTGAATTTTTGGAACTTTTGATAGAGCACGTTTTTAAATATTAATTAAAGTAAATGTATATTTTGTAAAGATTCTTTTTAATAAAAAAATAAAATTTTGAAGAAGAACACAAAATCTTCTGAAAAATAATATCACATAAACTCATATTATTTTCTAATATATAACTATTTTATATAAAAATCAAATTCCATGATCTTAAGAATTCGACGAAAATTCATTCAGTTCAGCACTTTGTTGAGCTTGAACAAGAATTTAAGATTATGGAAAACCATTTTCTTAGTGAATACGAAGAAGAGAAGAATAAAGAAAAAGAATTAGTTCGAAGTTTAGAGTCATCATTTAAACAATTAAATGATCGATTCATCGAAACTGTTTTAGCACAAGATTCATATTCCAATGATGAACGGACGAACGCAATGGCCTATTTCGATAAGATGAACAACCAAGTCTCTAATATTTATAACGCATTGAATGAGAAGATCAACAATGCGTCAA